>NC_064872.1:74843336-75148441 GCF_943734695.1 Anopheles maculipalpis
AAATAATTCTCTAGTAATGATCTTTTAGTCGTTGATTATTTTTATTTCTTGAAATAGACTTCAGCAATATTGTGTATGAGGATTTTTTGTAGTTATAAACATATTTACATTAATTTACGGGCTTTTTTCATGTATCAATCACGTAATTCATTTCTGCATTTTATTATTTTTATTTCCCTTTTTTAATATATACCGTTATCAAACATTTTTAACACTGTCAAATGGAACAGAATGTTCAGAGCATCCCCATTTTGATGCTAAAAAAACTGGTGTAGAATGTAAACAACTCGCTCCACATGACAAACAGACAGTTGAGAATGATTTGACAACATAGAAAATTATCTCCATAAATATTTATTTTAAGAAAAATTCATGAGATGGCGAAAAATCCTTTACAATGATAAAAACGGGAGTTGTCATCTAAAAATAGCCTGAAAGCCGTTGCAATAAATTTTAATTTACAATATTACCACGAAGAATCAGGTAACAGAAGGATTTTACTTTTCCTGAAGCTTTCAAAGTTATTAGTAATGATGAGTTAGCATCGAAATGGTATGGTGTGACGATTATAAAACTAGTTAAATCCATAAAAAAGCTTATTCCGGTATCAGTAGATACCAATTCATGATTCAAACATTTCTGCAAACGACTAACATAGTGATTTTTCTTAACAAGTGGCAATTACCAATATTGAAATAACCGTTAAACACTCAAGGAAAGACTCGAGAAAATATCTTTTTTTTTACTTTATTCCTCTCTATTATTACGTTTTTCGTCAAGAATTTTTCCTTAAAAAATCCAGCACTGTTTATTTTTGATAAATATTTACTTTTATTCGTTGACAATGGACGCGCTCTTTTTTGTCACTGACTGTTGCTCGTTGCTCGTCGCAATGAGCGAATGCCTGGTCCCGAACGACCCCGCAGGGGATTTTTGGCGAGCGAGAAAACCGAAGGTGCGTCTCGAGGGGCATCCGAACCGGTACCATGCGCGGTGGTAACGCAAGGCAAGATAGAGCCAGCAAAGGACGCTCCAGGCACCGTCATGCCGCTTGAAATGAAACGCTGCGCGGGAACGGGAGTAAAGTGGATGAAGGAACGAGTGTGAGCTAGGGCGCGAGGATGGCAACGCTCAAAACATGTTCACATACACTAGCACTCCCGGTACGCTGCGGACACCATGGCCCGCGGGCACTATCGGGTATCCGGAGTGATGGCACGATAGAAAGGAAGCGTACAGTCATCGGCCAGGGAGTCGAGTGCAAGGAGTCACCAAGGTCTAGCGGGGCAGGGAAGTTTATAAATATATTGAAGTTCATGAAAAATAGCTCCAGGATAATTTAACTTTTTTTTTTGCCTCCCAACTTGCCACCCAACGCTTGCATACCATACCCGTCTTGAATAAAAAAAGGACACTCTGTACACCAATACACACTAGTCGATCGGTTCCTATTCAATCTGAGCCTCACGGGGCTCAAAGATCCGGCACCCACCCTTCACCTGGCCATCCCCAACGCTTCGTGGCTTGCCCTTGATCTCGTAGCGATTTTCCTCCCAGCATCAAATGATATCCTTTTTTTTCGGGTTGACTTTTTCCAGTCTCACCTTCACCGGTCCACTCCACTCTCTCGATCTCCCTCTCTTTCTCTGTGGAGAGGATTTGTGCACGCGCGTACATCAAATGCTACACAACCGCTGGCCATCGACCAATAACCACCGGTAACTCACCTTAGCTTTCCCAGCCCGGCACACCGGGCCGGTCTACTTTCTATTCCCATTTTCCCACCCATCGCCGGAAGGGATTTTTGAGCCAAGCCACATTACCTTTCCTTCTTTTTTTTTTGTTGGCCGAGTGCCCCGAAAGCACTCGTCTCGAGGTAGCCCGGGGTGATGCTAGTTTGCCCGAATCGCGCTCGCTATTTTCCCTTCACTGACAAATAAAGGAGAGAGAGAGAGAGAATTGAAAAGAGAATAGATAGGATACACGTTGAAACCCCCCAGTAAGGTTAGGAAAATGGCCGGGAAAGCTTTGATAGGGTTCTGATGAGGCACCGAACACCCTCAGGTGGGTGGCTAGAAACAACAAATGTAGCAAATAGCAGATTTGAACTTTGATGCCATGCTGTGGGGCATTTCGATGGTACCCAAAGCATTGCAGGGTAGGCGAGCTATTTGCAAATGAAAGTTAAATAATGCTTTAGTAGGTACGGAAAATGATAATAAAAACGAGGCAAAAGATCTAGAAAGCTCCTGTCTTTTAGCAAATTTACTATTAACTCTACTTAATTTTACAATTTATTTTTTTTTTCATTAAATTTTATAGCACAATACACAAATTTTTGTACCACATTCCTGTCTTTGTTCCGGGTTTTTAAGTTTCGATCTGATGTTTTTCTTATGGTTCCACATTGCTTTGAAAAACTTAAAATATAAAATTACATAAAAAATAAAAGAATCAGTATCAAAATGCATTTTTAAATGTTTATACTTTTATTTCAATAAGCAAGAATAATTAAGTATTTGATTTGACAAGATGTATGATAAGTAAGAAACATTTTTGTAATAATTTACATCAAAAAAGAAAGAAGAATATAGAAATAAAAGAAATTATTTTCTTGAATCATAATAAGAATTAAATTACTCGTATTTCGAACATTTTTCAAATTTTACGTACAAAAACGTAAAAATTTCCATTTTAATTAAAAAAATCTTCGAGATGCCCTGTAACACATAAAGTTTTGCGATAAAGGATTAATTATTGAAAATAAAAACAAATTTTTCATGCTTATAAGCATCGTTTTCCATCTTTCCATCATTTGTGTTAAAAGTGTGTCATATCTTTCTTGCTTTTTTTTATTTATTTTGCGTATTTTCTTGCTTTACTTTACGCGATTGTAAAATAGCTTTATTTTTCTAAAGTTTTTGACCATTTTGTTGCACATTTTCCCTTCCTTGTTTATCACTAATTATAAGGTTATTTAAATCACTAACATCTTCCTGCATCCGTGCAGCGGACACTATTGATGGCCCCACCACCCCATAAATTATCACCCTCTTGCTCTGTCCACCACGCTTGGTGTTACCGTGCGCCGCACGTTCTCACCTTTCGATGCACATTACGTTTCACAAACACCCCATAAAATGCCACCGGGACACAAACTGTAACCCGAAAGGGGTTTACAAGTAATCGAGGAAAAATGGTTGAAGCGTGTACAGTGTGGAACGAAACCCGAAAACAACACACACACAGCATAGCATTACCCGCTGGCTCTAAAGGATGAAGTACAGGTTAAAAATGGCGTCTTCTTCCAAAGGATGGTTTACCGATTAATTTATATCTCTGTTACCGGAGGGCACAGCAAGCAGCAGCAGCAGCAACACAAGCATACACATGCAGACACAAGAGGATAAGCATGCAGAGAAGAGCAGTGAGATACTACAGCAACAACAACGAAAAAAAAAACTCACTAAGCTCCGGTGTATTTCGTCCGCTTAGCTCCGTTCAAACAATGATATAATCTTGCCCTTGCCCGGTGAAGAGGAACGGCCGACGATGACGACGACGTGGACGGCTGCTCCGGATCGAAGCTCCCCGGGGCAGAACTGGGCAGCCGGGAACAGAGAGTTCTGTGTCTGTTTTCGCATTCGGCAAACCGGGGCTACACTAGCTTCGGGCCATAGCTTGGGTCCGGCTTTCCTTCCTTTTTTTTTTTTGTTTTATTTTTCAACCATCCATACCCCGCCACCTACATCACCTCCACTCACACACAGCGAGGTCCTTCGATCGGTTTCATCTGCCCGCTACTGCTTGGGGCCCTTTTTTCTTCACCGGATGAAGCGAAGAGGCGTTTTTTTTCCTAAGGATTGGGATGGGAGAAAGGGCAGGGCATGTGGGAGGATTGTTGTGCCATACCAGGGAAGGGACCGATGAAGAGTACCCACCTAGAACCCAATGTACCCTCGGAGGCAAACTCATTTCGTACCAGGGCATCGAGGGCTCTCTCTCTCGCTGTTTTTGTCGAGCTCTTGCCAACTTTCTCGTTCGCGTTTCGTTCTGCACTGTTTTTTTTTTTCGAAGTGGCTCGGGGGAATTTTACATTAAACAATTTCTAAGCGATTCTCTGTTTCGCCCCCAAATACCCCTAGACTTCACCTCGTGTCTTTTCATTCGTCCGCCAGTACGCTTCCTGCCCTTGCCGGAGCTGCTTCGAAGGCTCAAGGCTGGCTAGATTCGCCACAGATCCTGTTCGCTTGCGGCGATCGCTTCTTCGCTAGGTTCAGTACTCCGAAACCCGGTTCCAAGCGTGCTCCATCAGTCTACGGTACGATACGGAGTCAGTCGTGTACCCTCGGGGACAATTCATACTGACTTCTCTTCACCAGTGAAGGAACTACTAGGAAAATCTGTGGCAAAAAAAAGCCTGAAATCGAGAGCAGTGCCGTGGAAAGAAATAACTTCCTCGCTTCCACATGTCCCGCTCGGTTTTATTTACCAGCCTGTGTGCACCGTGAGTGTACTGACTGATAAGGATTCCGTTCCCTTGGGGAGTGTGTGGAAGTAAGAGAGGGATAAAAAGAGAGAGTGAGAGAGAGAGGGCGAGGGCACACAAGAATACCTACATCCGGTTGGAATAACACTGGCTACAGCAACGGCAACTTTGAACTTTCGCCTGACGCATTCGAGCACCGAGACTTGGCCCTGACCAAGGGTAGCTGATCGAAAATGCCAAGAAGCCCGAATGTACCGGATGGGCTTTTTCCTGCCGGGTTCGTCTGTACCCACACTCCCCTTTCTGACCCTAATACGACGCCTCCGAAGAGTTCACATCCAGTGGCAAACCGAAAATCCCGCCACGGGGTGAAACGGTCGACCGAAACGGAATGCCAAGAGTTACCAACCAGTTGGTGGTGGGTTTTTCAATTTTAATTCCCATTTGATACAATTGCTCCACATTGCAGTTGAGCTTTTGCTCTCTCTCCATCTCTCGATAGAAAATTGGCTACTGGACTGAGTACCAGCATACCCATCACTGGCGAGGAAGTCTCATGTTCCCGGAACTCCTCGCCTTTCCCCCCTCCTGGACGCTCTGCTTAGCATAACGATCTGGGGGACGACTATTGGGAATGACTTTTGGTTTATTGGCAGCGCTGGCTTTGGATTTGAATAAAGAAGCTAAGCCTAGAACTGCCCGCCGGCCACGCTTCATGATGGGAAAAAGCATTTCCTGTACAAGAAGCTGGTCGAACGGGCTCCGGTTAGGAAAGCTTGGAAGGAACAGTACTTGAACGGGGATACTAAATATCCAATCGAGCGAGATGGTCGGCTTTTTGCTGGGCGGCGAGATGAAACAAGAAGAAGGAAACTGGAATAATGAATTGTTTAGCGCACCAGCTGTTCTGGACCCGTCCTGGTCTCACCTTAGCTCTTTACGGCACGGTAGCGTAGCGTTAGGGTAACGATGATTAAATATATGTCCTGATAGGAATCTATGAGGTGTTTCTTTCAACAATCCAAATTTTATGACCGCATTCAATCAATTGTTAGTTACCTTTCAGAATCTAACCATATTGATTTTTATAATTTGCCTAAGTAAGTCAATTTCTTTGAAACCCTAGCATCAAGTTTAAATTTTTTAACTGTTGCCTTTTACGGACATTTTACCAGTTTCATTATTCTAATGCCCATCCCAGTGTTAGCTCTTCTTTGAAATGCCGCTAATAGACATTGCAGAAGAGGACCCAGAGTTAGGTTCTACTTTGTGCCTTTTTCGATACAAATTAGAATACACTCATTATCTTACCCTTAAAACCAATTCCTCAATCAACGCATTCAATCCTTTGACCGGCTCTGTAATGTTTGATCATCTCCCTTGGGACAGTAATCATTTGGACCTTCCATCCATCCTCCTCCGTCGTGGGAGAGATTCGCGCGCTCGGTGCGACCGAACTAAACCTCCGGAGAAAGAGGCTCTGCGATCGAAATGGCCACGGCCACGGACGCCCCGAAAGGGTTCTCGTTACAGTTCCTTCGCGCGAACTCTTACCTGGGAAGTGTCGAAACGCGACGCTCCCAACGCTGCTTACGCTCCAGCGAAGTACCAACACGAAGAAGGAATCGATCGCGTCTCGTTTTCGATCCCGGCCGCGAGGCGTTTCTCACCGCCATCGCGCCATCCTACCGTACTCACCCACCGTTCCCGTCAATTGCCGAAGAAGTCCAAAACGTAGCCGAAGGGATTCGCATGCAGCTGAGCAGGTCGAAATTCCTTCACTGCCGGCCAGGGCCGACAACGGCCAAGGTATCGACGACGGTGTGGACTGACTCTGGCACCGGTGTAGGTACGAGGAGGTTACGACCTTGTTTGCACTGTGCGCGATTCAACTGCCGGCGGGTAACTCTTGCCGAGCCGAGAGAACAAGAGAGAAACCCTCGCTGTGCAAGATAACGCAAGGGAACAAACGAACAAGCGAGAAGTTCGCTGGCCCTCGGGCGACAACCGGCAAGTACGGTCCAATGGTTTCGGTTCTTTTAACCGGGGTGTACGGGAGATAGGTCTCGGCACGGTATGGACGGGATGCCCGGGTCCGCTTATGATGCTTCAGGCGGTTCGGTGGGGGGGGAGATCGCAAAACGGCAGAACTCATTCCCCTGCCTCCTTCACTTTTACTCCCACACACGAGTATGTGTGTGAGTTTGGAAGGTTCGTCTTCGGCACGAAAAGACCCCCTCGCGATCCGGGCAAACCAGACCGACAGCCTTCGTCGTGACCCAAACGAAACTAAAATTAAAAACGCTTTGGGCGGTAATATCATCATCCAACGTCGCCAGCGCACCACCAAACGCGCCTCTCACCCATAAAAGCGTCCCCATTACAACCACCTCTCCATCCCAAACCATCACACAAATCATTCCCATGGATCAAGGGAGGATGAGCAAGGGGGTGGTGGGGGAAGTGGAATATTCGCCCAACGGGGAAAAATTCTCTCTCCAACCGAGGATTGCTCCCTTTTCCCTTCATTACAGCAGACAGCCGCCTGAGATGAGTTTATTGAGGACTGAATCGTCTCACTCGATGTCTGCGTGAGAAGAAGACAATGAGGCCGGCTTTAATGGTGGATGCCGTAATCGACATCCTAGACGTCATCATTGCGATGCGTTAGCTGATGTCCGGGTGCAGCTGCACCGGTCCTGCATGACGGCATTACACAATGGGACGGTCCGTGATGATGAATTTCCAACAAGTTTTCCACCAAAGCCGATTATTTATGAGCTTAATCACTTTTTCGCCTCTTTTTGTGTGGTGAAGTAAACAAAATTAAAACTTTCTCTCTTTCCTTTTTTATTATTTTCGTTTCAGGTAATGTGTTCTTGAAATTAATTTTCCAATAAAGGCGACACACTACGTGAAAAATCGTGATGAGAAAAGTATCTTCCTTCAGTGATGGATGAAGCTGGGAAAAAGGCTTCGGAGACGATTTTTCCTCAAAGGTTAAGTACCGGGCACGCCAACAGGGAAGAAGTAGTACACACACACACATACACATTGAGCAGGAAAAGCTCACCGTAGAGAAAAGGAAAAACTAACTGTGGGAGGGAAAAGCGGGTGCTCGGCAAGCTCACTTTTTCCATCATGTGGCAAATAATTTCACTTTGCACTTCACTTTTTAATATTCATACGAATTTTTCCTAAAATATTTATTTAACGATCATATCATGCATGTTATGAGTTTTTCCTCTCGCACCCGCACACTCAAACACACGCAAACATGTCGTGTATGTGTGTCTTATCTCGTAATACCCTTGATACCTCCGTAGCTATGTGGCGCGCGATGCGGAGGTAAACTTTCCCAGCTTTTCTCCACCCATTCTCCCCACCCACAGCCACAAACCCGCACACCCGCCCACGAGCTCGCTTCGAGAGGGTGAGACTCATTTCGAGATCATCAGCATCCTCATCGCCGTAGCTAGCAATATCCGTCCATATCGTTCTGGGGTGCGACTGTTGCACGCTTGACGTGTGCTGTCGGTGTTTGGTGCTTCGCTTGCCTTTCAACATACACACACACACTTGATGGTGGACGAGTTTAGCGGACGAAAGCACGATCATCGTGCATCCTGGCCCGGGTTGTTTACATGAAAACTCCGGTATTAAATTTTGCTGCTCTATTTACATTATTAAAAAGGCTCACTTCATACGAACTTTTGCGTTTTTTTTTTTGTTTTATTCTCACCACCCTTACTTCCCTTTTTTTTCGTCACACAAACGCTTCGACACTAAAGCCATGTTCCCGGCATCGAAAAATCCGCGGTGGTTGTGTTTCTATTTGTAAGCTTTTTTCTCTCTTTCTCTTCCTCGAGTGCATCACTTACGTTGCACTTTCGGTGCATTTGACGCGTGAAAATGAAATGTGACGAATGACGCTTTCGCTCGCTAAACCACTCCACCTCCACCATCCCCATATTTGATTTGGCACTAAAGTGAGCTAAAACACAAAACGCACCACGCTTTTTTATTTGGTTTCGGTTTTGTTTTGCAGCGCGCACCCATTCAAACCCCCGGAGGCTGATAAATGGGATGCAATGGTTTGCGATGGTGGGGCGGTGCATATATATTGCAAAATAATCTAATTCACTTCGAGCACACCTTCCTTCGGGCGCAAACGGTGCGGATGTTGATGGCTTTTGAGCAGAAAGAGAGCCACTTTTTTCGTTGATCACTTTCAATCGATCCGTAGCACAAATTTACTCTACATTTTTAGCCGGAAAATGGGAGATATCTTTTTTTTTGTAGAGTGTTGTGCTTAATCAATACTATAAAACATTTGGACAGAAAAAAACACATTCGATACAAAACAAATATAAGTTTTTTTTTAAATTACATTCAAACAAGAGTAATCCAAAAATGGAAAAGCTATGTATAAAATTTTATTAAACATAATCAAAACAATGTAGCGGTGGTTTATTTGACAGTGATGTTGAGACTCCGGACGGCAGGACTTAGGCTGAATTCCCATCCAGATCAATCCACTACAGTAAAGAATGATTATCGAAATACGTGGTATTAATAAGTCTCGTAAGCCATAAGATAACCTACATCTTGGTTAAGAATATTCAAAAAACAACAAAAAGTAAGTATGATAATCGAGGATCATCGAGAAAAATAAATGCGAAGGTTATCAGAACCTTTGGAAGAATATTGATTGTAATTTTAATGTAACAGATAACTGTTTGTCCAAACTACAGGAATTTGGAGTATTGTACCCTTCGAATTAGTAACTTAATCATCAACTTTTCAATCCAATTTTTTCTATATTTTCTTCCTCTTTCTCCTCCTCTTTTTCCTTCTTTGCTTAACGACCTTCTATCTAGGTTAGGCCAACCAAATTTTAGTTTAGTAGAACTATTGATACTATGTCGTTTAATAGTTAGTCGTCACACAACGGGGAAACGGTCCGGATGGGATTAAAAGGCAGGAGCCTTGTTAAGACAAGCGTCACTGAAGTCTTACCTCCGGACTGCCCCAAGCTACTTTATTTATCCATCAAAATTGGTTAGATTTTAATCAAAGTCAGAGAAAACTTACAGGGTCTCACAGGTTATACTACTGTGCCCGAAAAACAAAGTGACTTTGTGATGTCCTTTAGCTGTTGCGATGTCCGATAGATGCTGGAATGTCCTTTAGTTCCGCCGTCGCTGCGGCTTCTACTCCCACTCCCTCCCTCAAAATGATGGCCGTTTGAGAGGGCGCAATATTGTGGTGCAAAAACCAGTTGTTGGTTTTCCACTAGTCTGTTGACCGAGGCTTTGGAAATTCGGACAACACTTTCTGAAAGGTCTCGTATCGTCAACCGACGATTGTTGACCACAAAATCCTTGATTTGGACAACGTAGGCGTCGTCGGTCGAGATGGATGGTGGCTCCCCGGACGGTCCTCGTCTTCGACCTTCTCAAGGCAATTCTTGAAATCATTGTACCATTTGTACACGTTTTTCTTCGACATAGATTCTTCCTTGAAGCCTTTTTCTAACATCCTCAATGTTTCCGCAGCGTTTATTTCATTGCGCAAACAAAATTTGATACATGCGCGCTGCTCCACAAACTTAGACAAGGTCAATATGGACCAAAACTCTTGGCGCAGCTTCGAAAATAAATTGTCACTCCTTGCTGGGTTGATGTTGTGACTTGAAACGTGGCACAACTGTCAAAAACATACATATTGACAAACGAAAACGTTCGAAAGTGAGTAAGCATTGGATGTTTTGCTATGAAATAGGATCTACGATGATCGATCGTAATAGGGTGTTGATGCCTTGTCGAAAAGCACGGCAAAAAGAAATAAACTCTGGACAGTTACCTTGGTGCATGTAATACGCTATTTGCAAGTTTTGCCATAAACCGATCCTGACAATTACATCTCCTGGTTTCTTAGGTTTTATATCCGAGGCATCCTACGTTGGAACGTTTAAAGTCTCTTGAACCAATGTTCGATACGTGCACTCCAGATTACTATCTCAAATTCTAGAAAGGAGTGCAACAGATTGATCTTAAATGATCTTTATGCACATTAGATCGTTCAAATCTTTGGTCATTTGATATAAAAGTCTATGAATTAATGGAGGCAATCGATTTTATTTGCTTCAAGTGCAATCAGAAAGTCAACTAACTATCTTAAATTAGTCCACGATCACATGCATTATTACATCGAGTAATTAGTTCAATTTAGACAGAATAATTCGTATTAATTGTCGAGCCGTTTCATTTCCGATTTTACTATCCGAGAGGCATAGAAAATAGGATGTCCAAATGCCTTTAGATGTCAGGGAGTATCTTCATGCTATCTTCCAGTTAAGAGTTATTTCTTTTTTATTTTATTTATTACATTTGTCATCGATATTGCAAATAGTACTTTAAGTCCTGACCCAATAATCACCATCCATTCAAAGGTGATTTCTTCACCGTTCCTAAGTGCTAGATGCTAACAATCACACCTTCTCACCTCACCGATCAATTCCATAAAGTGTTACCGGGCTCCGTACCAGCTCTCTCCGTATTGACAGTTTTGCGAAGGTTTATTTCAATTAACGGTCGTGTAAAGCATAACTCGTTATCATGTTTTCATGCTGCAAAACCTCCCTCCGGGGACACGATCACCACACACACACACACACGCCAGGAGAATCCGGGGAGCGTTCGGTGACGGGTAGAAAAATCTCATTTTTTCCCAGACAATTTATATCTTTTCCGCTCCGAGGCCAAGAAACCCGGGAACCCCAAACCGCCACCGGATGGATCACGCGCGTTACCAATCGGTTTTCGCTTTGAAATACGAGCTCGATCGCCACCGGAGCAGTTGTCTTTTTTTTTGCATTTTGTGTTTTCTGTTTCATATTTCTTTCACCTTTAAACGCGTAGTCGCCGGCGACGATCCCTGGACATTGCACGACACAAAACGTGTCCAGCTCTTCGCACGTTCGATAATTCGGTCGACGCCCACCCACACGGGCTTGTGGCGTTTGACACGACCCGATTGGATCCATTTTTCGCCTGTCAATTATATTTGACGGTTTGGTTAAGCGAATGTATGGAATGTGTTTTGAATTTATTACATTTTCTTACTGCTCCTACCAGTTAATCAACTATACCCGATCCATGCTCTGCATGTGTCGTATGTCATTTGCCTTTCAGTGTGTATGTGTATGGGATGGAATTGTGCGTGTGTTTCAAAACGATTAAAAACGTTCAATATGAGAACCGCCAGCAAAAAAAAAATGCTGTGAATCCATCCACACCCGAACCCACAACCCCCCTTGGGGGCAGGATCACAATCATTTTCTCCTTACGCTCCGCCATCTTGAGTGAGAGATGGTTGCCGTATAAAAAAAGCACACCCAACCATATACATCGACCAACACGAAAACCGAGCCCTACATTTACCTACGGGCGTAATGCGTCAAGCTTGTACGCTCTGGCCCATGTCTTGTAAGCCGTTTTTGCCAAGGATTTGCCTGGACCGGATCGATGGTTGCGGCTTGAGACGAAGGTAATGTTGCAGAAGGGTATGCCCACCCTCACGTCGATAATTTCCAAGCCCTGCGACGACGGTGGACGACCGGTACCGTGAGCACACGGCACCGGCATGACGGTACATGACACGCCGACGAGCCCCGGCGGCGTTTAGAAAATTTCGTTGGAATTTCGAATCGAAGCCAAACCGGTGGACGCGAACTGGTCCGGTCCTCTTGCCACAATTGCTCCCCGAGCAAATCGTGCGGTGTTTTATGAGAACATGCTGCCGGCAATGTCCGAAGCCAACCGGCCAGGGAAGGGATCGAACGGTGGGTTCAACTATTGTTGCGACCATTGGACCGGGGCGACCAACAGGGACGTCCTAAACGAGGGTCCAATTTGAAGAAATCGTACCGAGACACGTACCACTGTCCGAGGAGTCAAGTCAAGGAAATGTTTCCTGTCCGTTCGGCCCAGGAATCGGTGGTACTCGTCTCGTTTAGCATGTGGACCGTACCGACGCACACAAAAGGACTCCTTTGTCGACTTCCTGACGAAGGTTGTTTTCGGCACGGTATAGGACCGTCCAGGGCGCAATGTTCTAAAATGTTGAAACCCCTTCCCAGGGTTGAAACCTTTTGCCGAATCAAACCCCGGAACGGGGGATTCCTTTTGCGCAAATGATCGCCTTTTGTGGCGTAGAGAAATTCGACATTCGCCCTTAATGAAAGTTGCTGTTCGAACAACAACTAGACAACATGCCTAACCTATTGCTTCGCAATGCTAGACGTAGGGCACAGAATGAGCTAGCAGCGCACTTGCAGGACTATAGCCATTCGATGTATATGTGTGTGTGTATGTACATGGTTTACATGTAACCTAGGAGAACTGCTGCTACTCTATCTATTTTCATCCTGACACGTACATTCTGCTAAATGTTGGCTTTTGCTTGATTGAGTCGAAGTTTGACAGGTTTCGGCCGAAAGTTGGTGCTGGTTGGTCCACAAAAGTTCGCCCACCAGGAAAAAAAAAACTTTACCCAAAACACTGTGAACCATTATTGTGGTGAAGAGCTCTCAGTTTTTGGCTTGACGTTACACTAATTAGGTTGAAATTAAATACTCCAGCGTCAGGTATATTACCGTTAACATGACACGTTGGGCCATCCGTGTTTGGGCTGTGGTAATAGGAAAAACTTTGCACCGTAGTGAAAAAAGGCTCGTTCAAACCGAATCGGGGTTTTGGACGTGTTTGGTGGTGCATCACATGCCAGCGGCAGACATTATTAAATTATTTTATGACAAGCAAAGTTGAGGTTTTACAATTTATGAAGGGAGAAATTGGGTTTGATAGATGAAATTTATTCCATGCTCTCGTCCAGGGAGCAATTTATCAAATCATTAAAAAAAAATATTCAAACAAATATAACCGTTCTTAGTTTCATTAGTACAATCATAATAATTTACACATCATTTCGTTCCATTCCGGCTAAGAAATGAATCAATTTTCACAACCGTACCACAAAACGACATAGAACGAATCGCAAACGCAACCAAAAGTGATGTAATAGCTGCACCATGAACGTCTTTCGATTAAAGCTCAAGCACCATCAAGCCCACCAGACGCTGGCCAGTAAAGACACCGGTACCATAGACGCAGAAATGTCCGCGAGCCATTCCACAGAGGGGGCCAGTCGAATCAAACTCGGGCCCGTTTTCATATTGAGTTTGCCCGCTCGTGCGGGCCAATGCAGAAAAAGGATCGACCCGAAGGATTGGGTATGGTTCCGGTGGAGAAACTTCGGTGCTGGTGGGTGATTCTGCACACGAAAGGAGAGCACATTTTCGAATCTTGCCTGCGGGTCCTGAACCGAAATGTGGCCTCCGGCTAGTGAGATATAGAATGTCTGATTGTCTTGTTTTACATTATGTTGTTGCTGGTTAGACGGGCGGTGGGTGTGATCTTACACTGTGTGTGTGTGTTGGAGAGGGAGTGCGGGTGACTCAGCTGGAAATGGAAGCTATTGATTCGTCTTGATGCTGAACCATTCCCTGAAGCGCCCGGGAGCGCACCGAGCTACATGTGCGTTGCGTCGGACGGGCGAGGATAAGAAAGAGCCGTAGCAACGGTTTGCTTGCCTGGGTACGCTCCAGATGCTTTAAACCGTTGCCACCGAACCTTCCGTAGCGAGCGGGCAGCGGTGGAACAAAATGGCCTAGACTTCTGGTGGCCCGGTAATCGGTTATCGGTACAAGAACACACAGGCAGTCCACCGTACCGTACGGGTGCGATAGCGAAGAAGCCAATACCGGGTTCGAACGTATCCCTCCGTCAAGACAAAAGGCGAGGGCGACCGAAAGCACAGCACAAATGCGTTAGGCGCGGTGAGACAACCGAAAGTCAAAGCCACGTGAACGTGGCCCGCGGGAACAACCGTCCGAATGGGCGAAACGCGTCTAGCGTGTGTAGTATGCACCGTCCGGGTGTGCGCTCCTAAGCACCGGAGTCGTTCCGTACTACGGCGTCCGAAAGGAAAAAAGCCCTGCGGCACGCGAAGCGTTTTGGGCTTGGGCTCTCATGTTTCCCAAACCGTTCTTCGTAGGATCGTTGGTCCGGCAAAGTTGTTTCGGGTGATATGGTGCCAGGGTAAGATATTTGCGTCCTGCAGCTTTATGAGCGCTTTGTGGCGCGGGTAATGTGGCTAAGGGAGCGGCGACAGGCGCACGGCGCAAATGGACCTTCCCTTCGGGCAATCGTTCAGCAAAGATGCAAGATGATGGATAGGTGGATGCAAATGATCTGGGTGCACCGGGACTGGGAGGGAAATCAAGAGTTTTAAAAAGAATCTACGCAAACACAGACGCAGTAACGGGAGCGAGAAAACAGTGGTTGTTATTGTTGGCTAACAAATAGTGGTAAGTTGGAACTTTGAAGTGAAGATGATTCATTTTAGTTTTAATTTTGCGGTTTGTGTTCGTCAGAGTGGGGTTTAACAATGTCATTTAAAAAAATATAATTGTCAAAAAAGAATTATAACTTTCATTTCCATCTGTTTTTATATAAATTTTTATTGCCATTGTTTTGTTCTAAATTTATGAGTAATTAATGATAGTGTTTGCCTTAACAGTCTTCATTAAAATTGAATAGCTGGAAATTTTAAATTCTTTAAATGTAAAATAAAAAAATTTAAAAAAAAAATATTTTCTTATAACCATTGTTTTATTCTAATTTTTTTAGTAATTTAGAACACTGTTTGCCTCAACTGTCAACATAAAAATTGAATAACCCTAAATTTTAATACTTTCATTTTAAATTTAGTAATAGTTTGGCTTGTTGCAGTATTTTTAATTCAATTATTTTAGGTATTTTTTACATGAAATATCAAGCATCAAGAGTAAATTTTTTGCATAGCTTTCAATCTATTAATTCGTTTCGTAGTTTGAAAACCGGGTTAGAATAATGGAATTCCAATTCGATGGTGGAAAAATCACGCCAAAAAGAGGACTAACTATCCAACTACGTGACATCAGCAAGTTCTATTTGGTCTTATTTAGGTTTCGGCATTTGCTGAAGGCGCTCTGGCATAATTTCAAACAAATTTAAATATTTCGGATTACGCTCACTAAAACAGTGACTAAGACGGAAAAGAAGGGGAGATTTTTTTTTTTGATGACCACCTTAAGTCGATTACTATTATTGTCACTATGTGTAAAAAATGATAGCTTTAGTTTCAGATCAAAAACTTAAAATTTACCCAAAATTCGTTCTAAAATACCCACAGTTGTTAGTGGTGATGCTTCAAGCACCTATCATTGACTTTTGCTTCATCGTTAGATACCTCACCAAAGGAGAATATCGCTCCCCAAACTCGGCGAACTGCAAGGATGCACAAACCATCTCAAAACGTTTTCAGACACCATCCACCGTCCATCTTACGGATCCCAACGACGACCACTGCTCGATACAAAAGTCCTTCCAATGAGATGTGATAAATTATCGACATCGTCCGCTACAGGTCGCTTCCGGCGTGCATCCTTCGGGGCGGCCATTCCAAACCACCGCCGCCGAAAATTTTGCGCTTTAGTTTTCGCCGATACTGATTGTGATATCGTCATCGCTGCCAGTGCACAACCGAGGGTCGAACCCGCTAAACGGGGAACGTTGAACGATGGATGGATTTGTTTGCTTTTGCCACGGGTTTTTTTTTCCAGTGGACGCGCCGAGTTTTCGTTCGGCGTTTTGTGCTGGATGCTTGTGCTTCAAGTTTCGCGCCAACGAAGCCCGCAGCAAAACTAATTCCAAAACCCCCACGCATACAACTGTGCATAAGTGTGTCGGTGTGTATGTGTGCAAGGAGAGAGAGAGAGTGGAGAATGGAGGAGATGTTAGAAAGAGGTACCAATTTTACAGCGAACCACTGGGTGGCACTGTTGGGTGGCAGGGCGAATAATGTACAGGCTCAAGTTTTTCCAACCGCCCCAAACGAGAGCGAGGCAGCGCGCACGAATAAGTTTGGGTCCTTTTGTGTGCCGTAGGCTTTTACATTTATTTTAATGGCTTTCTGTGCCCCGAAACCTACCCCTCGCTTCCTCCACTCCGTGATCCCCAGCTCACCACTCCTTTCCTGCGGTGGAATTTTAGAGGACAGGCCAATTTCAGGCGATCCTTCCAGGCTTTTTTGCGGTACCGCATGTGCAAGGTATACGCGGAGGGGTGGATGTTCGGTTTTTTGTTACAGGCGCACGTGTATATTTATTTTTCTCCCTCTCGTATGGTGCGTATAAATGTGTTTGTGTACGTGTGTTCTTTTTTCCATTTTTCCCCCTGCCTCACTTGGTCACGCCTTCGCTGTGTTTGCCGATCCGGGTTTGCGCTGATGAAGAAACGACATTTAGCTTTATTTTACGAGTGGTTTTCCACGGAAAAACCACAGCAACTAAACGGTGACCGCTTTGATCCGTGGGTCACAGCCCGATCCTTTTGGGGCGGCGTGCAAATGATACAAATAAGCGGACAAACCCTAACAACAACCCACCACACATGACCAACGGTTCATTTGCACGCGGTTTTTACAGAGATTTGTCAGACGCCTTGCTGTCTTACCTTTTTTTTTTTTTCTTTGACGGAGAAAACTGAAACAACCCCGCACGGTTATCCTGTTAAACCCCATTTTTCAGGTGGGAAAAAACGTTGTACAAACACATGTCCTTTACATGTGAACCCCCTTTTTTTTGGGTTCCCCAATTTGGCCGAAAAAAAACCCTTTTTCGACCTAGTAACCCAACAACAAATGATTCAATTTTCGCGGCAACAGTTTTATGATGGTTTACAATCGCTGGTAAGGAAAGCAAATGTACCATACCCTTACCGTACCCACCAAAATTTGAGCTTGGTTCAGAATTTTGTGTATTTTACCTTTATAATATACCAACCTTTTTTGGGAGGGTCCTCGCGGTTCGAGCCCTCGCGGTTCGAGGGACATTGGAAGGATCTTTTTCTTCAACGTCGCGATGACTGCGGTCGAGATGAATGTTATTTGTTGCTCTTTTTCTTCTGTTTTTGCACGGACATATTCACTCTTCATGTTTAGTTGAGTTAGGTACGGCTATTTAGAAAGACTTCCCAACCCATCCGACCTACTGACCGATCGTGCAATTTCGCCCCAAAGGATCGTGCGAAGGGTCGAATGTACCTTTTACAGTATCTCTGAACTTTTTCCTTTGTCATTGATGTAGGAAAGAAAGATGACGGGAATAGTGTGTGCATATGCATAAATCTGTTGCTTTTCCTTCAACGTCACACGCTTATTTAATATTATAGTTGAAATATTTACTCATTTGAAAAATTATATGTATTATCGTATAACATCGCGTATCGTTCTCGTTTTATTAGTTTTCCTTTTAATTTCTTGTTGTGTTGTGATTTGTTAAAAATTTTTGTATTTTTATTTATTTTATTTTATAATGCGACGCATGTTCTGATTTTTTTCCATTTTAAACATGAATTAAAATAATCGACTAAATTTAATTTTTCTTTTTTTTTTCTTTTCTGATTGTATTTTTGCATCGAAACATAATTTTGTCTTTATGTATTACTTTCCTCACGGATGACATAAAAATTTAATAATTTCAAAAAATCTTTAGTTTTTTTAGCCACTTTTCTAGACGTTTTTGAGTAACAATGAATGTTTTGAATAATTACCATGAATTGTTTGACCAATAATAAGTTGTACCGGTCGCATTAACATTCACTAAAGTGGTAAAGAAAACAGTTTTCAAACATTCAAACGTGAATTAAAAGATGTAAGACTAGAGAGGCAGTCGCAAGAAAAAGTTTTTTAAATTGATGTTTTTGATTAAATTTGTAATTTTAATTATAAAATGAAGCTGAACAATGGCACAACTATGGCACAAGTCGTAAACAAGTATATGGAAAACAAATTGCTTAATTGCTTAAGCCTAACAAAAAAAAAACAAGGAACAACCAAATCTATTCAAATAAATTTCGTACCCAAATAAATTGCTATTATTACATATAAAAATTTACAAGTATTTGCTGTGTAAACATTGCCGTACAAGTTACACAAATCTGAATGTTTTTGTTTAAACAAATAACCTCTCCCAAAACTATCTTTTTTCCAACACAACACATCATCTTCACCTGAAATAAATTTTCGGTGTTTCTCCTAAACTGTGTACAAACACACACACAACCCCCGCAACCTTAAATATAACGAGAAAAAAAAGAAAAAAAAGCCACCATCCCGCAAAAGGGGAAATGAATTGTTTACACGTCGGTGCAACCACCTCGCTGCCAAACGCTGCACATCGCGAATACAAAATAAATTAACTTACACGTTAAAAATTAACCCAACCACGAACGCACTGGCTGAACGGGTCACGTGCTACGGGTTTTGCGCTAGGATTTATTATTCCACAAGTATTGCGCGTGCACGTCCCATGGTCGCCGGCTGCCCGGATGGACGGGCACGGCAAGGGGAAAATTCAATCGCGATGTTCAAAAAATGGACCGAAACCGAAACACCAAACACCCAAAAAACCTGCAACCTGAGCCTGGTTACAACGCTGTACGGGTAGGGCGCGTTAGCGGGCCAGGTTTGGTGAAGTATTTTCCTAACTTTTACCTGGGCCGCGGCCCATGGAAATGCGGTTTACGGGTGGAGTGGGAACAAACGGAGGCTGGGAAGTTGCCACGAAAATCTCCTGCAAATCTCCCGGTGCAAGGAACGTGGGTGCAAGAGCGTGGCGTGTAGTGGCTGGACAAGGGAAAATCCGGCTGCACATATCGAGCGTAGGGAAAATATTTTTCAGCCATAATTCACCATTCGATTCCGCCCCCGGAGGTAATATATTTTGAATAAATAATCTAAAATGTACAAATTTATCATGCACTATTTATTGGTGTGCATGAGCGGGTCTGTTGGCTGAAATCCACTCACTCGCACACATACACAGGGGAAAGGCAGCAGATCGCTTGGGATAGTTTATGCAAAGTCACACGGCGCAGGCGGACAGTTTTGGACCGAATGTCGGGGTCTTTGAAACCGGAGTCGTGGTATGCAATCTGCGAGCGGTAGGAAAGGACACCACCACCCCACACAGTCAACATCGTAAAATCAAATGTGAGCTCCTGTTGGTGGTAGGTTTCCCGATTACCAGCGCCCGTCCCCTTCCGTGCACCATCACCGGAAAAGAACGCCCCGCCACTAGAAAAAGCCGTGGCCACCGTATCGAAAATATCCATTTAAATGTACACACACACCTCCTGCCGTCTACCAATGCATCTCCCCCATTCCTCTCCCCCGCTTATAGCGTATAGTTGCACCTTTTGCCCGCCATATTTGGTTCGACATCCAACCAGTTTTTCCTTGTGTTTCTTTTTTTTTTACGCGTTGCTCACGAGGATTTCGATTTTCGGGACTAAAATTTCTATTTTTCGGATGTACATACTAATTTTCCCGAGCTAGTTTTCCCATTTTCCGCCTTCCCTGCACCGGGTCAGCGGAAGGGCTAGATAGGGGTGGGGTGGGAACGTTTAACGAAATGCAGGTTTGGGGTTAGCAAAACCGAGCGACACACATACACACACGCACAGGTTAAGTGCAATGCGATTCGTAGCGAAAACTATTTAAATTATGAAATGATGAAATACGGCATTAGAACATGACCGTGGCGGTTGCGGAGGCGGGCACAGGTTTTCAATAAAATGGAAAACAAGTGCTGATGTAGTGCGAGCAGGAACGAGGTAGACGCACACACACACACACACACATACTACACACTGCATTATGTTTGTTTGGGTGAGGTTGGATTTGGAACTTGAAAGCCCTCGATTGCCGTTTTCTGCGGATTGGCGATGCATTAACGTTGTGAAGGCAAATGCGATCTGATCGACGATGCAGTAAGGTGAGTCGAGTGCATTATTTCTTCGGTACAGAATATTCAACAACAAAATTTTGGATATTAATATTTGATAAGTTATTTGGGGCAGTGTTGTAGGCGAGAGCAGCAACGGACTTCAAACATCAGGACCGGGATTCAAATCCCATCCGGACCGTCCCCCCGTAGTGAGGATTGACTAACCAACTACGTGGTATCAGAGAGTCTAGTAAGCCATTCGATGACCGGCGTGACCTTAGAAGGTCGATAAGCCTAGAAGAAGAAGATTTAGGCATCCTTCTTAGATAATTTTAGAATGAGCTTCACAAAGCTGTGAAGCTATTCTCATATTATCTAGTCAGTTACTTGATCATTTTCTGAACGTAGTAATGCTACTCTGATTGAGCTTTGTAACATATTTACTTTAGAAAAGCTAAATGTTTTTGGTTTTGCTATTCAGCTCTTATCTTTGCTCATATGTTTTGTCTAACTGCTTTAATTCTAAGAACTATACTAGACCCATCTCTATCCATCCATTGGCAACAGCTTTTGCTAGATTTTCTAATTGACTTCCTTAAAGCGAAGAGTTGTCCAGTGTTACTATGATGTTTTCATCGATCCACAGAGACAAATTTTTGTTTATTTCATGAGGACGGTCTGGCCGAGACAGATGTTTTGCAATTCAGGTTTTTTTCTGAACAGAATTTAAGAAGAATTTTTAAAGTATCCACTAGATAAAAGAGCTTTTCATAAATTATATTTAAATTATTGTCGCAGTGTTCTGTGTTAACCTTCAGCAATTGGAACTTCAACTCAAGATGTTCTGTGTGTTCGATAACTATATTATGTAGTGCATCTTCGGACAAAATTATGTGAGTTAGTTATAACGTGAGTTAAAATTGGCAAGATGAGATCTCTGATGATGAAGCCTCAAATGTGAAGAAGAACTAACGACCTATTAGGTCATTCTGAGCATTATTAGCCCAATGAAAACCTTACTGCGGTAAAATGTTCCGGATGGGTTTTGAACCCCGGGCCTGCCGTTTGAAGACCAACGTCGCTGTCTTCTTGACCACTGGACTGCCGTTTTTTTCATTATTGAAATATTAATATTTAGATCAAAAATAAAATTCGTTTTAACAACCACACAATATGGTTGTTCAACTGTAATCAATTTTAAACACAGTTGAAAACATTCATTCTCATAATAACAATGAACCATTTCCTTCAGCAACACAGTGCCTGAGAACTGGAACAGCTGCCTTGTTACCTGTTACAACACAGCACAAGTTTCACTGCTCACACTGGTCAAACCTATTTCGCAAAACAGTATCAGGGAATGAAAAATTACAATGAAAATAAACTACACCCCTTCTCCCCACTGCGATACACCCTGCACTCGTCTGCACACACACACACACTTAACGCTTCATTGGAAGGATTCATTTGGATTTGTTCCCGTTTTTCTATACTCCTTTCTACACTATCAAAACACCTTGCGTTCTTGATGGTTGGAAAACCTTTCCTTACGAAAGAATAACATATTTCGTTGTTTTGTTATTGTTGCACTATTGATGGTCAGTTTTGACGATTGGTCCATCCGAAAGGTTCACCCCGACAGTTCCGACAGTGTTTCGTATTTTGAAAGAGAACATCCGAGAACAAACCACATAATGGCAACGATGGCAACTATCTTTGCTAGAAACATGGATCCGCAGGAACCGTCCCGGGCAGGGACGAGGTGAAAAGGGGTAATTTTAACAAATTAAAACCAAACTTCGTGCATGGTAGTATATCTCGTTTGCTTTCTGGTGAAGATGGTAGAATAATCGTTCAAGAAATTCCTACCGTAGCAAGGTTTGGTCAAGCGGAAGTTCTTTGGTTTGGATGTTACAAGCGTACGGTGGCTGACCAGAGGGCATTGGAATCCTTAACTCATGCTCATGTTGAATGCGGAGGTATCGTAATGGTAGGGGACAGAATTGGACCTTGAACAAGTAAGATGATACTCTCTGCAAACATGAGCGTTTTGTCTTTTCTTATCAAATAAAAGTCTGATCTAGTTTGAGACTTTAGTAATCTGCAGATAACATGATATCTACAGACTTTATTACACTGAGCGATATAAAACTATCACCACCATATTTTAAGACGATATGTTCGATATTTTGAATGATATTTCAATCAATTTATATGAACTATTTACATTGAAGAAGAAAATTTCATAGCACCACCATGCAAACGGAGCTTCTTGCTCAATGTTTGCCAGCTTTTGGGTTAGATTTTAATTAAGTGGAATCTAATTCCCCCCATAGCAAATGTATCATGCAAAAAGTGGAAAAAAACTTAAATTTTTCGCTCATTTAGTATGAATACGACAAGTGCAGCATCTAAAGTTCAGAGCAAAAGTAAAGTTGTACATACATTTTTCCTTTCAAGGAGAGCTTCTACTGGTGCGGACTTCAAGGATGCTGTAGTCAAATGATGTCATCTAAATGCTATTTATAGTCTCAATCGATCACGCCAAAGTTTAAATGGGTGCATACTCCATTTACCAGCAAGATAATGGAGCAGTTCATAACTCTAAGCTGACTAAAGTCAAATTTTTATATGAAAAACATGAAGCAAATGAAAGAAAACAAAAGATTATTGTTCCTTTTAACAGTTATGAAAACATAAAACTGCTGGACAACTTTAAGAAGCCGCAACGTCTTAATCCTAAATGCTGAGGACTCATCGAGATACACCCAGGATAACAACAAAATTGGCCTCAACAAAGTACTTTATAAACTCGATTAAAATGTATTGAAAATTAAGCCTTTTTGTAACATATTTATCCGTTTATCCGGGTCACTTCGCACTGTTTTTTGTGAATTTTGAGATTGAAATGTAAATGATTCATTTAAAAATGGCAAAGAAAATATTCAAAAGGTTTAAAATAGAATTCAAAAACAAAAAAGCTTCACATATATTGTTAATAAACATGGTGGTGCAATTCTTATTTCGCTCAGTGTATTAAACTGCTTAATGTTGCTGACAGTTGAACAGCGTTTGAGGACTGGCTATCCAACGTCGTGGCACGAAGAAGTCTAGAAAGTCACACAATGGTGTGAACTAGTAGATCCTTAAGCCAACATATGGAATAAAAGTTAAATTAGTGGAAAACAAATAATTTAACTACCAAAACTATCCTTTCACGATACAAGTATACATCACAAAACGATTCCTGCATTCGAAATGGCCACCTTTTCTTCACTTGTCCGTGCCCTTACGAGTGGTCAAATTAATCGCAATGATTTCAATGTACGCCGCTTGTGGAAGAATAACGGGTTCACGTTGGTGCCTGCGGACACTTAATATGCGACCTATGCGAACATTTCCGTGGCTGCTTCGACTGCAAGCACACATTCGGCAGGTAACTGCAAGCGAGAGACAGTGATGATGAGCAACGCCCTTGTCACTTTGATACAGCAAGACGACGTTTTTTTGGTTTTTTTGTTTTTTGGACTTCTCTTCATACACCCCATAAGCTGGAAACCATTTTCTGGCGAAATACTCCCAAATTACTACACCGTACTTACCTCTTGCTAGATCGCTCGAAGGTAACCGCGCGCACTGTACCACGCTCAATCATCACCAATCGCCCGGGTAAATGGAAACCCCAAAACTAACAGGAATTCATGAGCTGCCCCAAGGACATGGCTGTCAAGCTGTTGGTGGTTGTGTGCATTTTTCGGTGCTGCTGCGAAAGAGTGAAAAATTCACTTTTGGGACGCTGGACCTTCGGCTTTTTTTTATTGTTTTGCTTCATTCGCTAGTACCACCTTGCATTTGCAGTTTCACATTTGCAACGGATTCAATCCGTGATATTGCGTACCGCTTCGGGGAGCAGGGAAGGTTCGTGGTTGTTTGTGTGTGTGTATTTTTTTCAACATTGCCACAAAATTCCACTCTTTACCATCTCTACCACTGCTGTCAAATGAACGCATGAACGCCAACTCCCTGCCAGGTGCCTTTAGGCAAATCGAACCAACGTACACGTGGGATGGACCGCGGGAAGAGGTTAAAAGGACTGGCCGAGTGAGTGAGGGTAATGCAATATATTTATAAAATTATTTCGCCCAAAGAAGTGAGGGCATGATTTAATGTACTGAAAAACAGTCACAGATTTGTAAACGACGACACCCCAGCGTTTAACCCACCCAGCTGACCACAGCTGGCCCGAGCGGATGCTGTGGATGCCCTCGAGGGCCACCAAAACCGAGCTCCAAATGTGAGGTCCAAAAAGGGGTTTTCCAACCGGGTGGGAAGTGAAGAAAGAAGGACAAGAGCTGGCCGGGGGGAATGGCTATGAGAAGTATTAATTATATTTTTTGATAACTTGACAACAGAACATGGTACCACGCCGAACGGTGCTTGCAGTTGCCTCCAGGGAACACAATTGGACCAAGCCACACAGCAGCATAGGCTTTCGCAAGTTACTTCTTGCTTCCAGAAAAACAAAAAAAAAACCCCGATCAGTTGACACTTGAGAACATTTGCATTACATTCTCGGTTTTTTCTCTTCTTTTTCGTCTCTTTCGTCCGCAGAAGGAAATGTAACAGCGATATGGAGCGAGACCGTGATCGTGACCGCGATCGCGAACGTGATCGTGCAGCGGACCGGGACGTAAAACCGCTCGAGCCGCGCGATCTGTCCGCGACGCGCCTGTTTACAGCGACGCAGATCAAAATCAGCACCTCGCCCACCACATCACCAACCATCTCGAACTCGTCGTCACCCACACCCACCCCACCGATACCGGCAGTGTCGCCGGCAGTGACCGGCGTTGGCAGTGGGTACCATCATTCGAACCACAAGCAGATCACCGGCATACCGTGCGTGGCGGCTGCATCCAAGTATACGGCACCGGTGCACATCGACGTCGGTGGTACGATCTACACCAGTTCGCTGGAAACATTAACCAAGTAAGTAGGCTCACCGTGGACGAGGCATCGAGTGTGTTGTAGTGTTTACAGTGTCATTACAAAAAAATTGGGAGAGTATAGTTGTATTTGTCCTGTCATCACAGAGCACTCAGCAAATGTCAAGTATTTGAAAGAATTTTAGTTTATGAACCCAGTTTATGAACTCTGAGAGACCACGTAGTTTGATAGTCAACAGCGGTTGAACATCTAAGTACACGCTTATCAACGAATTAAAAACCGGTCCTTTGTTGCTGTTTGTCGCAACTTCAGCCAGGGTCAGGGTCTGATAGATATTTTCTCGATCGTATTCGTCCGCCACGAGGTGTGACAAAATGGCTGACTTGTTTTTAGGCCCGGACTGGACCTAAATTGAATTGGATTGTGTGTGAAGTGTGTCAAGTTTCAGTAGATTCCAGAGTTTCCCCGTGTACTAATGAATCCGTAGCCATTTTTTTTTTGTCTCGTGAGATTAATATTTTATGGAAAATTGATGGTGGCAGAAGACAATTTAACATCAAAAACAATAATTACCAATTTTCGCAACTTACTTCATGTGCAAACTTTTCATTTCCCCTAGATATCCTGACTCGCGGCTAGCCAAACTCTTCAACGGCTGCATCCCGATTGTGCTAGATTCACTGAAGCAGCACTACTTTATCGATCGTGATGGAGGCATGTTTCGCCATATACTTAACTTTATGCGCAACTCAAAGCTGCTGGTGTCGGAAGACTTCCCGGATCTGGA
Source organism: Anopheles maculipalpis (assembly GCF_943734695.1). Classification (NCBI taxonomy): domain Eukaryota; kingdom Metazoa; phylum Arthropoda; class Insecta; order Diptera; family Culicidae; genus Anopheles; species Anopheles maculipalpis. The sequence continues at coordinate 74,869,455 of NC_064872.1, forward strand.
GCTGCTGCTGGAAGAGGCCAAATATTTCGATATTGTTCGTGAGTATAGCAAGCAGTGGTTTCTGTTATAGTTTATTTATCTTCAGTATTCCTAAACTTAACTGTTACCATCTTTTCCTTTCTTTTTGGTTTTCGCACGCCCGCCAGCTATGATCAAACAGATTGAACATCTGAAGAAAGAGCGTCAGCGTAGCGGGAACGGCATACCACCGTTCGGTGGCAATCGTAGCAAATGCAAGGGCGCGGTACAAACGGACACTACCAACCATGACGTAGTGGCACTACACATCTCCCCCGATCTTGGCGAACGTATACTGATCTCGGCCGAGCGGGCCGTGCTGGATGAAGTGTTTCCCGAGACGAACCAGGCCATCCTGGACGCACGGACCGGTGCCGCATGGAATCAGTTTGATGGCCGGCAGGTGATACGGTTTCCGCTGAACGGGTACTGTAAGCTCAACTCCATCCAGGTGCTGACCCGGCTGCTGAATGCGGGCTTCAGCGTCGAGGCCAGTACTGGCGGCGGTGTCGAGACGCAACAGTTCTCCGAGTATCTACTGATTCGCAAGTGTACGATGTGATAAAATACTTTCTAAAAGCGTTCGGATCCTTAGCTTTCGAAAAGCCACCTTGTCCTATCCCTTGCTTCTTTGTGGAAGAGTTAGGGAAAGATGCTCACATACACACATACACGATGTCAATCGTAAATCGCCATGATCGTTACACGTAAACTTCTACGAATTAGTAAAACATATGTATTACAACACAACCGACAGCCACACTTTTTAAACAGTCTCTTCTCAGATGTGGTGCAGCTTGCATATGCGCAGGCGTAAGTACTTAAATGAAACGTAAATTAATAAAAAAACCCCCCTCACAGCATCGTGATCGCACGTATGGAACAAGGGGATAAACAAACATAACGCAAAACATATTCGATGTAAGCAACAAAACCCTTTTGAATGGTTGAACCTCCGATGTAAGTGACGCCTAGCATAAACTCTAGTTAATTATATATATATTAGTAGCGGTAAACCCTTTCACTTCAAATTTATGTTACCTCTTTGTATGCTATACGTAAACCGCCCGGAACTGTCAGTCCGGTGAATAAAACAAACAAAAAACCAGCTCCCACCATGAACGGTATGTGTGCGTATCAATGTTCCAGTGACATTCATAAGCCAGAATTCATATTTTGCTCTGAAAAATGCTCCAAATCATCATCCATAATCTCTCGATCACTATTCTCTCGTGGAGGCGATCGTCGATCGTAAGCTATAGGAAGGCTTCCTTCGTCCGAGCATCTCATTAGCAAAGTCGACGTCCAGACGAACAGTTGTGTCAGTCTAGCGGTTGTCCCTTCCACAGCAGCATGGGAAAGGTTATCAGCGAGTGTTGGGGAATTCCCATGTTATTAATGGTGCTGTTTACATTGCAACAACCTGCCACAGTGGACGCGTGTAAGTGTCTTTTGAATTGAGGTGGAACGTTTAAAAAAAAATAATCTTCCTATTTTAGCAACCTGTGGAGTGCGCCGTCTTTCACCGATGGGCCTGGTGACGAAAGGCATCAAGGCAGAGCGTGGTGATTGGCCATGGCATGCAGCACTATTTGCACGGGGAAAGAAGACGGCTAGGCCCGAGTACAAGTGCGGTGGATCTATTATCAGTGAAAACTTCATTCTCTCTGGTAAGGAATTAATAAGGACTACCAGGTTGCAGTAATTCAAACGACTGTCTGTTTCATTTATGTTGTCTTTTTACAGCTGCTCACTGCATAGAGGAACCGAACCCGGAACGATATTTCGTGAAGGTTGGCTTGTATCAGCTATACAATGACACGGACCCGAATGTAGAAATTTACAACCTCTTCGAGATTATCCTACACTCCAAGTATGATAGTCGAAAGTTTTACAACGATATCGCCCTAATGCGTCCCGATCGTGTGATCTCGTTCTCGACGTTCGTCATATTCCCAATCTGCCTGTGGCCAGCACACAACCCATCGCTTATCGATGTTCTCCGACAGTCGGGAATAGCGGTTGGGTTTGGGTTTGACGAGTCCCACCGTATCAGTGAAACGCTTCAGCAAGCCTCAATGAAGGTGATTGAAAAGCAAAAGTGTATCGAACAGCTACCCGAACACGTTCGCTTCCTGCCACAGGACGTGGGTAAACTATGTGCCATCGGGACCGAAACGGGTGCCAACGTGTGCTCTGGGGACAGTGGCGGTGGTTTGTACTTTGCGAAGGATCAAGTATGGTATTTGCGCGGTATTGTGAGTGCTGCCGCTAGGATGGATCTAGACAATGGGGAGTCGTCCTGTAATGCAGCACTGCCGGCCACTTACACCGATGTTGCTCAGTACACCAGCTGGATCAACGCTCACCAGCGGATGGTTGATCAGAGGAATTTGCTGAAGCTGGAAGATTGTGGCATGGCAAGAAACTCTGAGATACCGGACGAGATGCAGAAGCCTGTGTTTAATCAATACCCTTGGAATGTGCTCCTGGAATTTCGGCAGCTAAATAAGGCTCAGATTCATCTGGTGTGCAGTGGAGTGCTGGTACATCCACGATATGTACTCACCGTAGGCCACTGTATCGATGGGATCTTCAGTAACTACAATCTGTAAGTGTCATAGCGTGTACTCAGAAGACAAAGGTGCCCTTTTCTGAACCTCCTTTTTTTGTCTTCTACAGCAAATCTGTTCGTCTCGGCGAGTACAATATACGCACGCTGGAAGACTCCGATGCCGGTGTCACCATCACGTCCCAATCGGTTGATATTGAGCAAGTCCTCTTCCATCCGAGCTACAATCAACCTCTCTACAGCAACAATCTGGCTCTGTTGAAGCTTAAGCACAATGCCGATACAGCCAAACCGAACATTAAACCCATCTGCCTGCCCAGCATTGATGATTACAAGGAATCTTTTCTAACGCTCAGCGGCTGGAAGCGCAACAAATACCTCTTTCCAAAACAGGAACGTGATGCGATGAATCTCTCCTCGGTCGCTAACTGTCGCAGCGACTACGAAAAACTCGGCATCCATCTACCAGCAACGGAAGATGTACTGTGCGGAGTATATAAAGCACGTGCAGCAGGACACTGTCACAATTACGCCACCGGATCTCCACTGCAATACATTAAGCGGGTTGATAATGTGCCACGCTACTTCCTGGCAGGGATGATGATGTTCAACTTTCCCTACTGCCGTGCAAATGGTAGCGAAATGTTTGTAAATCTAGACAGTGCAAGCGAGTGGATAAAGGACACGATAAAGTGATCGTAGTGTCTGAACAGGAAGAATTCATCTTAGAGAGGTTATGAAGTTAGTTTAATGTTTAAATCAATATTGTAAGAAAAAACTAAGAAAAATCAAGTTTGGAAAATTAATTACTCAGCTCAATATTACAATAAAGAGCGAGCTTTAAATTCAATTTTTTTCATGGGTTTTCTGTAAGAATAATTCAAACCTGGGTTGGTGATGTACTTTGACGGTATCATAATTGCTTCGACGTGTAGCCTAATTAAATGCCTGAAATCTTAAAGAACTGGCTCACTGTTTCTGTAAATATTTCCGGTGTTTAAATTTCACATCCAGTTCAAACTACTAATATTTTGTTTCTATATTTCTTCATTATAAAAATTGATTGTTAAATAAAACAAAATTCTGCTAACTATCCCTGTTTCAGTCTTTGCACCTCTGATCAGGAGGTTCGTTTGTAAAATGTAATAATTTTGAAGAAAATAATACAAAAGTGGTTTATTTTTTTTAAAAAATAACTGTATTGCATTTTTTGATAAAATGTTAGAGTACTTTTCTTGTATAAACTGAAGCCGTTTTACGTATTATTTTAATCCACATTTAAATTCTTGTCCAATATTTATCCTCACCACTAGATGGCGCTGTCGATATAAAATGCATTGCGTACAAAAGACACTTGCACACAAGCTATCAATTCGTTATTGCAGTTTCGTTCGGACACAATGGGTAAAATCGATTGTACAACTAACTCTATTTTTAGTTTAGTATTGTGATATAATTAATTTGATTATTTGAACATAAGTAATACATACAGATAATTCACAAATTATGAGAATAATTGGAATCGCTGAAAGCTGCAGAAATCCGCGTATCTCGAGTTTCCGCATAGTTCGAATATCGCTTGACACAACGTTCATACTTGATACTAATAGATCGAATTCTAATTTACATTCGATAGAAGAAGAAGACCATTATCGCACTGTCTGTTCTTAAATTCATTGACATCTTAGCTCCGGATAGATCCTTAAGAGCAGAGGCGGATGTTCCAATAACAGGACTGAGCGGCCACATGGAGTTCCCCGCTCAAAATGGGGTCCGGAATTTCCGCTTAGGGCCTCAGAACGGTTATATCTGCCTTTGGATAAGAGGCTATCAACCACTAAGACCAGACTTTAGGAATAGAACACTGTGCACTAGAGGCCCAATTAAGCAAAATGGTGAAGTAATATAAAGCTCTAGGATGAGAAGGTGATTCCCATTCGACGACTAATCAATATCAAAATAGTTTAAGGCATCTCCTTTGCAGATTCTTCCATGTTCTTTGTTGCTGTTTTGCTTTCATTTTTTTCAACTTCCAATCATTGTTTTCTTGTGTCCAGGTCTGGGTCTCTTAGTCCTAAAGTTATTAAAGAATAAATTAATAAACATGATTTGCATCGTCGATCGAAAACTTGAATTCGGACAACATAATTTTGTAAATTAATAATCTATAGGTCCTTCGGAAAACGAGATCCATCACATCAAATGGGATTTTTCTAGTCTGTAAGTCGTGTTGGTATCTAGTATTTATACTATACTATTTCAACGCCATTTACGTTATATAACATCTTCGTAATTATTCATGTTCTAGCGTCAAAATAATAAATGTTTCTAATGTAAAACATACCGCATTTTATTTTAAATAAAATGTTGCACCACACATTCCTTGCCCAACGGGGCCCAGCATCATTCCAGCAATGCATTGCAAACGGAACTACTTATTTCAATGATTTCCAGCGGGTGAGATTCTTCCAGCAGCGCGTTTTGCCTAGATATGCATTACTTAGCATCTCCACATCGGGAAGGATTTTGATCGAAACATTTCCACCAAAGCTTTGCCGTAGTTGGCGCTCATTCCACCGCTATTCGCATCACTCTACATGCCGGAAAGAAGAAGAGAAAAAAACCGACCATGAAGTTAGATACATTCCTGTCCACCATGTCCACCGTCCACACATACACACATATCAGCCGTTCCACGTGTATTGCAACCGCGTCACTTAACAATTTCCACCAAGCAAAATAACTTCCTTCGTGCCTTGTTTTTCTTGTCTCGCAGTATTTTTCGCATATTCTTCTTGCGAGGGTAAAAAAGCATTCCGACCAGTGTTGATGGTGGAAAGAAGCAAGGGTGGAAATTGATGGGGGGGAGGAGGGGAGGGTGGAAAAGCGTCCATCCGTCGTCCGTTCGTACGACGCACGCCCGGTACACAGCCGGCATTCGCGCTGAGGAGTAGACGACCGAGGAGCGTTCGCCCTCCATCCCCTATCCGCCAGGGTTGGACGGGCAGGTTTAGTTACTGGTTGTCCTGGTAGCGGTGAAAAATAACGACTGCTCTACCGGCTTAGAGTCCCTCTCGCACTGGGGAAACCGGCAACGCTGGAAATCCTCGGACCGATTCGATCTAGCCATCGGGTCGCGTTCGTTTGGTCGTTTCATAAATAAACAAGCCGCGTTTTCCGGATGCTGTGGAGCCAACAAGGGGGAGGAGGGTGAGTTAGTTTGGTGAAGAACAACCAGAAACATGGTGGAAAACAGCGCGCAAACTCTCTTCAATGACTGCCGGGTGGCTCTCGTGCTAAATTTTCCATTCCGATCCAATGTGAGCGTATGAGAGAGTGGTGAGCGAGCAATTTTCGCTCTCCTGCTCACGCCATGCTAGAACCATCATCAGCAGGAAAAGCGCTGGCCGGTGAAAATTCGCTTCGCAAAAAAAAAAGAAAGAAGCTTACCAACCAATGGTGCGCCGAGCAGCCGAGAGCGCCACCCGCGAGATAAACGAACGCATCATCATCATCATTGTCAGCGTTCATCATCAATCGAGTCATCCCGCCTTCGTCGGTGGTCGGAAAATTCGTTTGCTCGTGCTTTTCATTGACTGCGTCCGCTCCTGGTTGTCCGCCGCCCTTGGTCCCTCCCCGAAAGCTCCCCATTCCTTGCGAGCCCACCGAAAACGGTGGCGGACTGCTTCGTCCTCAAACCGAGCCGGCCAACCGAAGAAGAGCCCCAGTTGTCGGGTGCCGATGGTGTTGCCGCTGACGGTTTGCCAGATGCGAGTAGACGTTCGAGGCCGGCAGATCGCACGAATTTTCGCACGCCACGCGTCGTGTGTCGGATACCCCGAGAGTGTGTGCGTGTGTGGACTTTTACGCGCCCGCTCCGCTTTGGGTGGGTGGGGTGTGATACTACAGGCTTCTTCAGGCACACACTGCACCACACGGTGTAATACACGTGTACACGCGTGTTTGTGTGTGTCTGTGTGTACGTGATTTTATGTATGTGGCTTTCGTGCACGTGTGTTTGTGAGTGTTTGTGCCGTGTTCTGGTGCGTCCTGGAATCGAATCAAATTCGCCTGTTTCACTTGGGCATCCCATTTGCTATCACGAGCAGCTGTATAAAAGCGTTTACATATGTTTGTGTGTGCGTTGAGCTTTGTTGTGTTGAGTGCTGTTTGTTCCGGTTTCCGGTATAGACAGGCGGAAAACTACAGCTCGTCTTTCCGGTTTTTGCTGTGCGGTTACGGTACGGAAGCGTGATGAAATGCATCGTTCCAGCAAAACTGGGCATTAAAAGTAAGTTACCGATGATGCTTGCAGGAGCATCGGCAGCATCCGCGCGTTGTGCTTTGCGACTGTTGTGAAGTGATTGTTGCCTTTTTCTAAGGAAGAGATTTGGTGTTGGAAAAAGCAGCTAAAAGTGTTGGTGAAGTAGTGCTGAAAGAAAGCCAAAGGATAGTGATTTTAGTGAAAATTTGGTTTAATATATTTATTTAATTCTACTTTAAAAACTTTATTATGAGATTTTTTGAATGTTTTTTATTTTTTTAATTATTACGGCACAGCTTCTAAACCTTAAAATTTTTTGAAGTATCTGTTTTGATTCTCCCTTGATTGGATGTCTTGTAAGCATCACGTATAGAAATATTAGGATGGTTATCTGATTGAAAGCTTGTTTATCAAATGAAGACCATGAATCATAAAGTCGAGGTTCTAGGTTTTTCTTTAAAAAACAAACAAATTGTTATTATTCAAAAATTTAATTCAAAAATAATTACTTATTTATCGATAAGAATTGCTCTAAACCTTGAAGCTCTTTAATTTGATTGGTAAAAATAGTTTATCAAAATTGTCTACATGAAATTGTTGAAATTGTAAATAATTGTTAAGTTTCAATTGCAGTGTTTGAGTGTAAGAGTTTTTATAAATTTATTTATCTTTGAGTCTGATGGCTCTCCGCCATATTTTGTATGAATTATCAAATATCTCCAGATATCTTCCAGTTATTTATCAGATGAAGTCGTTTTTCTTTAGTCTAAAAAAATTACTCAGCTCTGCTTAAGACTCGGTTCCTATAAAATACTTATTAAACCTTTACTGTGATTTACAACAAAAAAAGACATGACTTGTAAAAAAATGATCGCACGACAGATACAAATTGCTTAGAAAATTTGGTTCCAAAAATAATCCCTTCCGATGGCAACCTATCAGAAATCCCGTAATGTACGATATTCCCGGAAGGTTATATCATCAAAGAGGGAAAAATGAGTCGTTTTTTATGATAAAACAAAACGAAACCGTCTGGCATAGAGTTAAGACGGATTGTAAATTTATTGATCCTTCAGTCATACATGGAGGGGTTTTTTGCAACTAAAAACAGAAAGATAAAAAAACCCCCATAAACCTTGTCTAACCCCAGTGCCAGAAACCATGCTGTGCAGTGATCTCATTTTTAAAACGAAAGTATCCAAAATCTCAACCCGTGCTTTTAAAAATAGCTGCGCCCCTTATTCGTTTCGTGGCCTGGAAATAGATCACAGCTGGAAGAAAAGTGTGCCTTTTTTGTTCTTTGCAACACACAACCTACCTCACCATCCGAAACCGGATGACAGAGGTATTGGGAGGAGGGTCTGCATTCGAACGCGAGTGTTGCATTGCAAGGAAAGCCGCAACCAATGCTAAAAAAAAAACGGCCATTTTAAACAAACCTTCGACTCGCCATTTCAAACCTCACGCGTAAAGACGGATAGCTTCCGCCATGGCAAGAAAACGGCTTCAACCGTTGTTTAGTTATTGAACCTAAACCTCGTGTCTTCCTGCTCAGTCGGGTGATCAGCTCCGTGGCAGCACCGCGATTGTGTAGTCTAGTCTTAGGACCCCTAGAACGCGTTAAACTAATTAAAAAGTCAAATCACATTCACAGCCTTCTCTCGCTCAGCGCTGTGTGGAGAATGTTTAGTTAATATGTACAAACAGTTCCTCTACCGTTGAGGCCCATGTGTGAGTGCGTGTGTGTGTGTAATGTGTAGTGTAGCAGTGGAGCTGCATAGTGGGTGCTTGATAATGGATTGGAAGCTTGTTCGATTCCCCCTTACTTTAACAGAAAATCTCACCCCTTCGGTCAGACTTCTGGCGCGACAAATGGCTGGCAAATTATGTGCTACGTCATCAGTTCGCAGCGATAGGGGTCATTGCATGGGCGCTGTTTAAGAGTCGGATGTTCCAAGTGTCTGCGTCGTTTTTTTTTTTGGGGGGGGGGGGGGGGGGGGGAATAGCATCCCAGCGTCATCCCCTTTAACACCCCGAACAAAACAACTTTATAGGAGTCCTCGCTTCATACAGGAGGGAACAAAAAACCCTAGAAAAACTTAAAAGCCTGTGCGTAACCGTGTCTATGACGTTTTTGATGTAGGGACGCCTGAATGTGTTCTTCCCCGTTTCGTTTCCATGTCTGTGGCTCCACTTCGCTCCCCCCTTTGTACATCAGTTTTTCACGAACACAACTCAACCGTAACCCCCGAAATTCACCAACCATTTTAATGGCTACGTAAAACGAATGGGGAAAAATCGTACCAATTTTCCCTCCATGCCCGTTCGGGAGCTGCCGGGAATCATTACTTCTTTGTTTTGGTTTTTGGGCAACCAGGAAAACGGTTACGATTTTTCCCGGGCTTTTTTTTTTGTTTTATTGTGTGGAGCAGGTCGTTGTGGTGGCTTCCGCTGCAGCTGAACGGCCTGGGTGGCCAGATTTGAAGTCAGATTTGAAGAAGGTAGAAAAAGGCGCACAATGAACCATCATCATTGTGGTGACGATGTTGGGGGGAGGAAAAGGGAATTTTTTATTACGGGAGAAAAGTTGGAAAATGCATCATCACTGCTCGTTAGAATGATTTTTGTTTTTGAAAATATTTCCTCTCAATTTTAAATGGCGACGCACAACGGATTAAATGTAGATATAAGTCACCCATCCAAAAAAAAAATCCATCTCCATCCTCCTCACCAAATCGGCCATTACTTTCCTCTTTAACGAGTTGCGATAAACGTTAAACGTGGCCATAAAAATCTCATCACACACGTCGATCGATTTCTTGCTCTTTTGACTGATTGAGCAGTAGTTTTGTTTCGCGTTTTTCTTCTACAAATCTGGCATTATCTAATCTACGAGCGATAGAGATACGCCTTGTCTTTAAAGTTCAAACGAAGACTCGACAGCAATCGGAAATTAAAACTCGTAAAATGGCGATAGATTAAAGCTGGGTAGAATGTTTGCAATAAGAAAAAAAAGCGGGTGTCCCAAAATAAGCTTTAAAAAAGTATGTAAATAGCAGCAACCAATACTAAGCGGTGTTTTATTTGCTGTCCCTAACGACTTAACTGCACGTTAGCGCAATTTGTTATCAAAAGCGACGCGCAGCGTAGAGTAAATTTCAACCCGCGCACGCTATCACTTGCACAAACCCGTTGTCTTGTTTTTTACCACCGGATTTGGTCCATTCTTCTACATTCCATTCTATTTGTGGTGGCAGAGAATCTTAAGCTATTTCAGACCGATAACGCCTAGACAGCGCTGCATTTTTATTCTCTATTCCAGTCTAGAAAACAGACCAAAGAACAGATCAACCTGTTACAGGGACGCTTCCAACTTCTTCGATCATCAAACACCGCTTGAGAAGCACTGGGTTAAAAGGGGGAATATTTTGTTTTCTCTTTAAATTCCCTTTTGTTATCGTTCGTCTCGCTTTAGCGCTGCGCGAGAGGTAGAAAAAGAGCGTCGATGCTCGGTCACACGCACACACCTACGTACGGCGTATGGACCTGTTCGATCGTACGGTGCGTGCATGCATGCCGCTGGATCGAACTGTTTGGAAAAATAAACGAAAAAACAAGAGTCAGAAGCGAGAGAGGTGAGAAAGAATAACAAAGAGTAATGTGAGGTATGGTTCAGAAGTTACTTGGGTTATGGATTGACTTAGACTGCTTCTAGTTGGGCATGGGCTTGGGGTAACAATATTACACGGAAACTCTGTTGATCTGCTTACTCTTGTTGTTGAGATACATTTGTGGAGATAATAAAGCAAAACTAAAACTTAAATAGAACTTTGGCAGCAAAATGCCGTTTGCAACGACATTAAACCAAGGGCTTTGTTAAAATAAATGCTGCGAGGCAAATTTTTAAGGACTAATGATTGATCTACCATATTCCGGATTTATTTCTTAGTTTAGCTATACCTTAGTTTTTATTGAGGCTAACATTTTGTAGACAGGTTTTAGGTTAACTATTTCTTCCCCGATCATGTCGGACTTTTTTTTGAATTCTGGTGTATTGCGTTATGTCCGTGTAATGATTACCGTAAAGAAAGTGTTCTTAAATATATATACATGCTAACGACTCCTCAGGTAACCCACTAAATCAAATATGCCATACAGAACTCTATGCTAGGCTTAGAATCTATAAAAAATCGTCTTTAGCTAAGCTATTCCCAGCACAAATTCGCTAATGAGTGCTCCCAGACAAACACGAAATTAAGAAATAAAGGTGTGAAAAAAGACTACCGGTTTTGAACGGAATTGGCAATACTGCCTGTGTTTATTTTCTCACTTGCAGGAAAGGTAGCCTGCAGCTGAGAAATGTGAACATTTTGTGAATTTTTTTCTTTTTCTGTAAGAGTATTTGTATGTTTGTAAATTATGTTTTGATGTTATCTTCTATTTATTTCTACTTATTCAACTGATTGAAAAGAGACAATGCAAAATTCCATTGATTGAACGAAAATTTCAAAGATTAACGAAGGATTGCTTTCACCACTGCAGCTGTGACACAAGATCGGTTGTCATTTTTAGCACCTTCATTTCTCAGCTGCGATCTCGGCCTGTCTGGGAGCACTCAAAAAACAATTCAGTCAGTGGGAGAAGGGGACTCTAGCTTACATTGATTATACGAAAATCAACCTTCATTTACTACGAAGCAGCGCAAAACCGAACAATCTTATTCACGAGGAATAGTTCAATAACAACGATGCGGTAAATGAATCAATCCCGGCTATGCCACGCAGCTTTAACGATTTCTTTCTCTGTCTATGATTTTAATACATCGTCAAACAGTCGTAGTGAAATTTTTCGTTTTATTGTTGCATAAGTCGCACTGAAACCATGGGAGTCATGAGTCATTATTTTTGAATTTATTTTGTAACCATTTGTAAATTAGTAAATTTTGTTATTTTTTGTTCTTTCTTCGCAAAAGGAGCCTAGAAAAGCACATATAAGATTTGAAAGGAAATCAGCACTACAAAAAATATTTGCTCAAACTATCAAAATTACACCACGCAACGAAATGCGCTTCCATCTTGCATCGAGAGGCCAACGACTTTCCAGCCAACCCTCACAGATGTGTGCAAGCCTCTTGCATCGGCGCTCTCCGCTCTCTTCGCTACACGCTTGTGCTTTGCTGGTGTTTGCGGCTTGACCGGTCCAAACAAAAACCCAAGCCATGCGACAGGGGCCCTCAGCGTCAGCGTGATGTCAGCGGCGATTTTAGTTTTTTTTCAGCAGCCGGTGCGAGTCACCACGTTCTGCCTAGGCTCCGCGTTCCAATCGCATTCGCGTTATTTTTTTTCAACACGCTAAAACACGCTAAAGAGAGCGTCCTCCGCGTCGTCGTTTCCGGTGCATTGTGGTTTAATGAATATAGTGCAAGTTCGTGCGTGTGTGCATAATTTTGTGTTGTATGTTCAATGCATCGTCTATCCCCACGCCGTGATGTTCCGTTTTGGGGATCGAAGTGTTCTGCCGCTGTGCCCGTGAAGAAGGGTCAAGATCACTTTCTCTTTCACCAGGGTTAGTAATGGCCGCAAGTCGATTAGATACAATCATCTAGCTGGTGCGAGCGCGCGCGCGCCCTCGTGTGAGAATCGGAGTCTCGGATTTGATTGTGTTGACTGCCGGGACCCCTTGCTAGTCCCGGTTCCTAACGCAACACACAATTCGTTGGTGCGTTGGTGGTGTGTGCATTCCATGATAAATAATCATTTCCGCCACTAGGGACGTTCGTCGGGGACGCTCGGTTTTTAACTTCTTCTTTCGTTTGGAGCTTCACACATTTTTGGACCGTCCCGCTGCCGAGTGCCAGAAATAGAACACGGCAATTCTTTACCCCCGAAGGGTGCTGGAATTGTTGGGATGCTCCATTCGGTGGACACACACACACACACACGAGAGCAAACGGGCGAAGAAAGACAAACCATTCGGTGTTGTCGGATGCTTTGTTTGACTAGGTTTCAGTTGTGATATGGAGCTGTCAGTGATGGAGGGATAGACAGGGAGAAAGAGTCTTGTCAGCTGGTTAGGATAAGTTGTCGATCAACTGATTTAAGTGGACTGCTCTTGTCACTGGAAACGTTTGGTGGATCTATCCGTTCTAATGATTTGTTCTTTTGCTTCGTTTCAGCTCGCACACATCGGAAGTAAAAGTGAACGCTTTGGGGAGAAGATTTGAACAGTGCGAACACGTGTTCTACATCCATGCATCCTTGAGGTGGCTAAGTACAAATCCCTCAAGGAAAAGCTTCTCTATCAAACCGAGTATTGTAGCTGCAAGCAGATAAACTAGCCTGTGAAGAAGTGAAAGAAACAAAAAAGTGGAATCTGTGGGAAAGTGTTTTAATCAACAAAACAGGTCGCCATTGCAAATTTATTGAAGTGTGCAAAGCAAGCAAAAGGTAGTGAAATTAAAAGTAATATTAACACGATGCTACCGTTGTCCAGTGCTTAGTCCCGATTCGCATTCATGGTGAATTCTGGTATGCAATCTCCAAATTCAAACTTCAGCTTGCCGAATTCTTGTTGAGGATCTTTGCGGATGCAAGGGGGCCGATGGCCTAGCGGAAGTGTGGGTTTTTTTTATATTCGTAAAGTGTGCGTGCGTGCGTATTTTTGTAACGGTAAAATGGTTCGCAACGGAAAGAAACATGTGTTGTATGCAGATATGCTGGTAAACCGATACTAAAACCGGGAAGGAAAAGTTTGAAGTGATCGTTTTCAATTCTCCCACAAGTGGATATCTGGTGTCTGGTGAATTTGCGCCAGTGTGTGTGTGTGTGTGTGTGCTGTGCCAATCTGGTGAGCTTGTGCCATATGATAAAGCGTTGAAATCAGCAAACGAAGAATCTTAACCTCTGCAAAAAGGAAAAAAAAGTTTGCCTACTAACGTGAAAAGAAAAGGAAAAAAAACCAACCGGGTGATCGAAATGTGGAAAAGTTTTTCCACGCCCTGTGTGAAAATCGAGCAGCATTTCCTTCCTGTGCTTGTGTGATTGTTTTACTTCTCTCTTTCGCTCGAATGTGTGAGTGTTTTGCCTGCGATGTGTGAAGTCAACTGGGCGCCAACGTGTGCAGATGTAAACAAAGCGGCAAATTAAGCAGTCACGAGTTTCCATTTTTCTTACGTCAAAGGAAAAAGCTAGATTCGGGTGCTGGAAACAAAAACGGTGCGCGTTGCAAGCAGATTAAAGCATTATTAATCGTCGATTTTTGTCCTCGAGCCCTGCTGGTGGTTTTAATCGGTCGCTTAACCCCGCGTGAGCTTATGTTTGCGGCTGTTTAGTGTGCATTTCCTGTGCATGTGAGTGTGTGTGTGTGTTCCGTATGTGTCAGTGAGGGCAATCTATTTATTTCGATCGTTGTTATAATTGTTGTGGGAAGAAAAGTGTTTAATAAAAGCGAAAAAAAAAATTCCGTGCTCGACCTAGAAAGTAGCTGAAGAATCATAGTATTATTAGCAGTTTAGCAGGCCCTGCTGGGCCGCCAGTGTTTTCTAGTGGGTACACGTGTGCCATATAGTGTATGAGTCGGCTAGCTTAGGTGAAAGTGTAGCCGAGTGTTGTGAGCTTCGACTGCGAATTTGCGTCCAGGTTTTCCCGATCTAGGATCAACTTACTACCAAGAACGCCCAACGATGGATATACTGCCGAGTGGAAGCATTTTCCGGGAGCTGCAGATCATCCACGAGACGGGATGCTTCTCGTCCGAGTCGTCCTTCGAGGATCAATGGCAACAGGTACGTGCCGATGAGAAATTAGAAGCTTCTGGTGGTCTAATTTGCTGTTCCGTTTGGACGACTAAAGCCAACCGTTGCTTGACAGAAGCGGAAAGCTTATCAGCGACATAAGCGATTCCTTTCTGCAGCGTTTAATGTCATCTTATCAGTGATTGTGTAGCATTACTGAGTCAACTTTACGGGTAAATTGACATTGCAGACGCAATGTTTGATGATTGCCAGGGGAGGTTGATGATGTCATGTAGGGGTTTAAAAACTGGGTGATGAAAAACTCTTGATGATTTTCTGCATGAGAACTTTTCTTGATAGAATGTTAGAGTTTAAGGTTCAAGAGGGTTTTTTTTTCTTAACGTTTTTTGTGAAAATCGTGAGAAAATGAATGCTCATCATAACCGCACCAAAAATTCGACACTTGAAATTCGAGTAGCGTACCACCATCGGCGCGTGTCCCTCCCTCCAGGAACATCCGCCGGCGGTTGCACACCGTGAGGTCAAATATTGTTTATGATCTCGGGTTCTCCTGCCCCGCTTCCTCGAACAACTGAAGACATTTTCCAGAAGGCAAGAGCGAACGAACCGTCCCAAAATATCGGACCTTCTCGAGTGGCCGGATGGTGCAGTGCAGCAATAAGGGGGAGGAAAAAAAAACTGTGTGACCACCCGGAGCCGATGGTGAATCGCACGGCCGGAAATCGAAACCGAAGGCAGATTTACTCATCACCCGTTCCTGTTACCGGTGGCATTCCATCACCGTGACGGGAGGGGGAGGGTAAAGGGTCCGTTGCAAAACCGTTTCGTATGACCTCACGATGAGCAAACAGAATGATGTTTGGTGTGAGCAAATGGTTTACAGCGGGTTAAGATATAGAATTGTATGAGATTGTATCAAATATTGATCGGCCTAATCACCAATCAAATTGTTATTCGATAGTTGAGCATTACTATGCGGGTTTTACACTCTCTTTCTAGACGAAATGCCGCTTATGTTGAATCAGCATAAGAGTATTAGATTTGCAATAAACCATTACTACTTTTTAAGGGATTTAAAATATATTCCAAAAGATGGAAATTAAGGCGATGTTAAAGAGAGAACTGGTGACTGTTGAGAATTCCATTTGGAAGTAAACCGAAACTGTAACCCTCATCCAGGTAATGATAGTAGTTGATAATTGTTCAGCTCTGGCAATGAACTGATTCTTTTTCTTTGCTGTAAAAAAATGAATTGTTTAATTGTAAAGTTTGGGGGTGATTATAAGGACCTGTAAGGACCAAAGTACCAAATGAATTGATTTGTAGTCTTTGATATAATGCTTATCTTCAACTATTATATTTGCTCGATAGCTCTCATTCTTCTAAGAGTTTAATTGCTAAGTTCTCGCTTTTAATATAAGCTCAGAACTTATTTTGTCAGGGCATAAGCTATTCCAGTCGTCTGCTAGTCTGCATCAACTTTATTATGCGGCCATGATGTCCTGGGGATGCGCTCTTGGTTGCATATATGCATTTCACCTGGATCTTAAGCTCTTGCTGAATATCAGCTGTTCACATATTGATGTCTTATCCATTAATATCTCCATATCAATGTCCTTTTATATTCTTCAGGTTTCAGGCAGTTCTACAGACATTTGTCCCCGAAGCATGCTGAAGAAATAAGACACCAAATCTTTGAATTTCCCAGAGTCCTTGATGGATAGCAAGGGATGTCGAAATAGGAGAACCTTTAAGAGAAGAACCATTAAAATCATTGTATTTCAAAACTTCCATTTGATTACTTACATTCTCGATATTCTTACAGAATTATTTGCTATCAAGCTTCTAATATGTTCTTCACGTATCGCCTCAAGGAAGCTCATTAATTCCTAATGTTCCCTGTAAGGTGGAAAAACTTCGCCAATTTAAGTAATCTCTTAAACAACTTCATCCCAAAAAGCTAGCTCCATCAAGGCTAGCGCTTTAAGTGTGCTTCTTGTGTTTTGTTCAATAATCATACATCTTGTACGGTGCCGGGTAGCAGCTTCACCGTACAAAACATTCCTTAAACGACCTACGAAACATTGGCGCAAAACAGGAGAGATAGGAAGGCGTTGTGAGCCCCATCCGGAGCATCTTAAAGAAATATTTTCCTTCTCTGAGACTCCACCTCGCTTTTCCCTCCTTGCCTTGCTGTTAGCCTACACCGTGGAATGTCTTACACACCATGCTGTGCTAATGACGTGTAGGTAAATGTACCTGTCCGCACCGCATTAGCGTTGTGGCCTGTGGGTGAGGATCGCCCCAGCCGGATGGTGCTGGCTCCTTGCGTGCTTGGTGTATTAGGTTCAGTTTTTACCTTTTCCTTTTTCTGGACATTAGCTCACCCCCAGCCGACAGTGTACATGCGTTTATCAGCAAAGCAAAACCATCGGCAAGAGCGTCTTGGAAGATGGGAAAATCTTTCTTACTGGTCGTTTTTTTCCCATAGGTGCTTTGAGAAGGATATTCTGTACCCAACGCACACAACAAAAAGGAAAAACAATCAGTGAACTAAAGCATTACGGAGAGCAACCGGAATCGGAAGCGAACCGCCCGGAATCCTTGGCGTTGGTTGGGCGGTCGAGGTTCCGGAAAAGCGCGTTACGCCATCTTCACGGTTTCGCACTTTTTTTCGCCTCCGACGCGAAGAAATGCTTCTCGCTATCTTGCTCGCAGTTTCTTCTTACGCTCTTGGATGGCTGGAAACCATCCAAAAGTAACCGGAAGTCGATCAGAAAGTAAACCACCATCATCGTCATCCTCTCCGCATCATCATCATCATCGTTGTCGGTAGCGACAACATGGTTTAGTCATAAAAGATGGCAGGAAAATCTTGTTGCGAAAAATCCCTCTTCAATTCCACCACCGATGGGGGTCCAATGCAGACGACGCGGCTGGGAAATTGGCATGAATGTAACCATAGGTACGGTATCCTGCGGTGGTGTGTGTGCGCGACGGTCTCGTAGCGAGAGGCAATAGACTGTGCATGTGTATGGAACTATCCTGACGCTTTCCAGCTGTGGGTGACTCTATTTTTACAGCTGCTTTGCCCTCCAGAAAGACGCCGAGCTGGCTGTCAAAGCAAAGCACCTACACACACACACGCCCCGGTGAAGGAAAACAAACCGAGGAGAAACCTGCGCTTTTCTTAAACAAGCCATAATTTTCTGTCCAGCGTCGTGGGGACGGTCACGGCTGCTTTTGGGTGAAAACACGCAGAAAAAATGTCCTCTTTCTCTCTCTTTCCCACGCTGGATTCTACCGTTGTTTTCCTCTCCGAACACCAACAGCAAATCAAACAGCAGCGCAGCACGCGGAAAATCGCGTACGAAAAAATTGGCGAAAGCAAAGAGAGTGGCGCTGTTGTTGTGTGCCCTTTTAAAGGACCTGCTATTGCTTGGCTCGGTTTGGGAAAATGTGCCCCCAATGCAGACACACACATGCGAATGAAAGCGGGAGAGCTAATATCATTTCGAACGGTGCTTGTTCCGTTGCCTTCGCTTAACTCGCTTTTCCCTCCATTTTCCACCGCCTACCCAATAACTCCTCTCCCACCTCCCCCGGCCCCTTACCCCCCGTCCCACCTCTCCCGAACAACTCCCGTGCATGTTGAAAAGGTTGCAGAGGTCTGCTACAGGATTTTCCCTCAACATATCCGCCTATTTCCCCTTGCCTAACCACGCTTTAATGTTGATACGATCAAATCTAGCACGGATATACGCGCCGTATACAAACGAAATTTGCTACCCCAATACCCCCGCCACTAAATCCCCCCTTCCCTCCCTCCACCACCCAAGTAGCAAAAGAAGAAAATCCGCGACGGTTTTCCTGCAGCAAAAGACTGCCTGCAGTACAGTGAATGTACGCCGTTTTCCGCTCACTTTTCTAAAGCTCCCCCAACCGGGGCTGGTGTGTGTGGCTGTTCGTGCTCGTTAAGGGTTTTCCCGCGTGTTTGCTGCGTGTCTTGCTTTTCCTTTCGTTACATCTCCACCATCGCACGGCACCTTGCAAACGCGCGGCTTCCTTAACTGAGGTAATATTTTTGCCTTGCTCCTCGCCACCCAAATCCCGCTCCCCCCCCCCCCCCCCCCCCTGTGCATGGTGGGGCCTTACACCACCTCCCAGGAAAGGACGCGATATCCACCACCCGGCAGGTCTTACTGCAGTCTATTTTTAAGGAAAATATTGTATTGCCTTAATATTTTTGTAGGGTCTCTCTTTTGCTGTTTACTTTGTGTGTTCTGTGTTCCCGCCAGCGTTTTTCGTTCCTTCCTTGCCACACCCTGCCAACGCACGTCAACTGCTCCCGGTTATGGTTCATCGGCAGTCACACGGCACCGTAAATCCGTGGAATAAAGCGCGCGCGCGCGCGCGACAAGGGAAATTTTCCCGCCACCCCCGCGGGTGGGTGGGAGTTGGTAGGAAAGCCCAAGGAACGCACACCAAACAAAAAAAGCAGCCGGGACAGACAAACGAGGCCGTAGCTAATACACATTCTTACACTCCGGCAACCGTTCGCAACCAGCGTTTGCGCTGGTGATGGGAATAGAGTCCGATGAAAGCGGATCGGAACGGTTTTAACAGGTTTTTAAAGCTGGTAGATAATCTATTAAAGTAATGATCTATTATGGCTTGATCGAGGCAAGAGTAATTTAAAGTTATATGTTATAATTTAATAGAAAACTATAACTTTACAGGACAAACTGTCCAGAGTATTCTTTACGTGTTGGTGGTTGGTGTTGATGGTCAAATTCCAGCGCTTTACTTTGTAGTTTCAATGTACGAGTCTCATTATAAAGAACTTTTCCATGATAGGGATGTAAGGTGAATTAAACCTGACATTCTAAAAGATTTTAACCAGCCTAAGTCAAACTTTAGTGCAGGCTGATTTTAATTATCAGCTTATGTGGAGAGCTAGCAGATATTTAGCCTCGACACGTCAAAACAAATATTTAGAAAATTGGCTTTGACCACCATTGACCCCATACATAGCTATTTTAAGTCGGGGAACTTCTTCTCCTTTTTATATTAGCGAATATCGTTTAAATCGTTGCCGTTCGACCATCGATCGATAGGAACGATATTTGAAGCGAACGCTGTAAGGAACTTAGAAACGATATTTAAAACCATTATTCATTGGAACTTAAGAAAACCATTTAAAGCGTTGTTTTATAAATGATCATTTGTACGGTCTTGGAACAGAACGGAACTGGAGAGCAAATTTTTATGAACCTCCAAAAAAGAGGCGTAACCGTTCCACCAGGTCCATTCATACTTTCCCATCTCTAGTGAACTACCAAACAAGGAGGCAGCACAGACGTTTTTCTTCCTTTTTTTGATAAAAAAAATTCCTTCATCACTCTTCTTGTTACGCTGCCTACGTTTATCCACAAGAACCCAATCGCTGGAAGAAAGTCCTCTTACAGGCCGAAAAGAAAATCTCCCTTGCGAAAAACTCCAGCTCAAGCAAGTAAATGTCACCTTGCCCGCCGTGCTGATGCGTGTATCCTCGGGTGCGGATGTTTTCGTACCATGTTGCCATGCGGATTGGGAGTACGGCGAAAGCTCGCGTGGTGCGATCCTCTGGTCACTTCATTGCCGGCTGCGCTAAACGAAATGCTGTCGTCCGTTGCGGTGGCAACGGCTCCCCGAGTTTGGTTTATTTTCCCGGCAGGCTTTTATTTGTTTCTTGTGTTTTTCGTCCTTATCTTTCCGGGCATACCGGGTAAGTTGATTTCGCAGGACGGGAGGAAAATTGGTTTTGCAATGGGGACGTGGAGGTTTTAGGATGGGGGTGGCAAAAGAAAAGAGCGACACGTAGTCTTACGCTGGGTAGGTTTTCATCACTGCAACGGATCGCCTCCCCGGCGGTGGTCGGGCGGCCCATTGGTGGAGCGTTATTGAATATTGGTTGGCGGCGCGCGCTGCTCCAACAGGCAGCGTGTAAACAATGGTTCGATTAGAGTACATAAATTTAGGGCCGCTCCTGTGATTATCATAATTTTTCATTACGCAATCTGGTCTCGGTCGTGTTTGTGTTGCGCGGGAAAATATGGCTGTTGGACGGTGGAAAATTGTTGGTTGCTTGCAGCGCCCCATTACGTGACGCTGGTAGATTGTCGCTTAGTGTGTGTGTGTGTGTGTGTGTATTGGTTTTGTGATTGGATTTTCATCCTGCGCCAGAGCCTCACACAGTTGTGGGGAAATTTTTGGGCCAATTTCAAATCGAGCAAACAAGACCAAAAACCTGCTTGCCAGTTTGAAAAGATATCAAAACGCTTAATTTCTCCTCCTGTGCGAGACGGGGAAAGAATTTTTCACCACCAAATATAATTGGTCGATAAGTTTTGATCGTATTTTTTGTGTGTGTGGCTTTTCTCTTGAACCGACCGGTTTGATCAGAGGGGTAGGTGATCGGATTTTCCCACAGTGGGACCGTTCAAAACATGAACCAAAATCCTGTGGTTGATTTACAGACTTTTCTTTCGGTTCTGTCATCTGTGTGTGTGTTTTTTTCTTGTTTGTTTCTCTGAGGTCTCACTGAAGTTGATAAGAAAACGAGGTGGTAGCTCTTTTATTACTTTTCTTTTCGCTAGTGGGAAACAAAGTTTTTGGTGCCGAAGCAAGTTTTACCATTTTCGTGTCCCATTTTTCTTCTGCTGCTTTCTGTTGTAAAATTGGTTAAAAATTTTTCAATTGTGAGTGGCAACCAAATTACCCAAAAAAAAAAAAGCTTCATTCAATAAGGAAAATCTGTTTCCTGTTCCGGTCAACCACACACCGAATCGGATGGACGATAATGGTGGTTGTGGTGATAAAAAAAGGGAAAGAAAATAAGCTACTAGAATTTATTCTGCTTTTTTTTATACCGAATAAAATCGTGAGCTACCGTGCAGAAGAAATGTTTTTCACCATTCTCATCAGCATCCAATGGGGTTTTTTTTTGTGTGTTGTTGTTTGGCATCACACCTTTCGCTCGTTCGTGAAGCGAGAAGAGTTGCCACCGAAATGAATGAATGGTGGAAATTCAATTAAAGTTTTCCACCCGTCAAACTCGCTAACGAAGCGCGTCAGCTTCACCATTGCTGTACGTGTGTGTGTGTGTGTGTGTGTGTGTGTGTGTGTGTGTGTGTGTGTGTGTGTGTGTGTGTGTGTGTGTGTGTGTGTGTGTGTGTGTGTGTGTGTGTGTGTGTGTGTGTGTGTGTGTGTGTGTGTGTGTGTGTGTGTGTGTGGTTTAACATTACTTCCCTACGCTCTCGCATAACCCGGCCAGGGGTTAGGTGGAAATGATCGGTTGAGAAAATTCGGTCGAAATAATGGGCCTGCACCAAATTAGCGATACCATTTCATTCACACCCTTTTTTCATCTTCTCGACCAGTGTCCAGGAAGTGTGTATGTGTGTGTTTGCGGGGAGGAAAAGGGAAAATCATTCACAAGGAAGTGAAGGTTTTTTCCTTCCGCTATCAACCTCGAGCCCATGTTTTGATCGACCCGGGAAGAGAAAAGTTCCACCACAAACCGAAGGAAGGCTTGCTCCCCGGCTGGTACACCGATAATGGAATTACTTTGTCATTTTTCACGCTTTTCCATCACTGCGGAATTTCCCCGGATTTTTTTTTTTTTGGTTTGAGAGGAACTCTTTCGCTCCTATTTTTGCTTTCCGGTTCCTAACCACAGCTCCTTCATAGCTAATATTCTTTTCACACCGAACAGAAGGATTCAGTTTGTCGCATGGCAAAGCGAAAAACTCCGTGACCCACCCATGGTGGATTATAATAAATTCAATTGTACCTTATCAGTGGGAGCGAATTTTTTTGAAACCTTTTTTTTCTCTTGGCAAGCGAATTTCTTGAGTCGAATTTCTTTTCGCCCATCCTTTAGATGTTGGTCGTAGTTGTCGGTTTTTGGAGTTGTTCTTTTAAACACCACACAGACACAGACCACCCATCACAGCTAATCAGAAGTTTATTCAACGAACAAAAGCGGGGTGGAAAGTTTTCCTCATCTAGTTGTTCCCTTTTCCAGGGGGTCAGATAAAGCAGAGTTTTCGGTTTTCGCCGTAAGTTGTGTGCGGGAGGGTGACAGAATTTTGGGCCTAGAAGGGATGAATTTTTGCTTTCTATTTTTCTCCTCGAAAATGCGAGTTTTAATATTTTGGATCACTAGCTTAAAGCCGTACAGCCTAAGACAGCGAACAAGGCTAATTTTCTTAGCAAACTTTTCTTTATTTAGTTAATATGAGGCATCAGTCCCAGGATTCTGCTAGTTTTGGATTTTCTTTACATAAGTCCTGAAATCTGGACTCAAGTTATGGACTGAAATCTGGATTTGGATGTGGTTAGACAAGCAAGTAGTGTCATAATTTCTGGTTTTTTTGACGGGACTTTTCGTACAGACTAACCGACTAGGCTTTTGATATTTGATAACAGCTGATTTAAAGGTGTTGAAGTTCCGTAGTGAGGATTGAGCATCCAACTACGTCGTATCAACAAATCTTTGGAGCCATTCAATGTCCAGCGTGACCTAGTTAAGTCGTGAAGCGAAGAAAAAGAAAAGGTTCAAACTTAGAAAAAAAAATTCCCCACTTTCCTACACTCTTTTGTGTTTGAACCGGTTAGGGCCTTAGGGTAATGAAATTTCCACTCAAAACGAACCATCCATTTATTGCCATTTACAGGGCGCGAAATGATAGCGGTGGGTCAATTCAGTGCAGACGTTCTAAATGGTTAAATTATGCATCATTTAGCACACCCCAAAAGTTGAGTATCGCGCCAGGGTGGAGTTGAGCAAAAGAATTTTATTGTGCATATTTAGCTCACCTTTTTGCGAGATTTATTGCCGGCCGTTTCGGCGATTCAGTGGTTCCTTCAGTTTTTTTTTAGAAGGTGAGCCTCTCGCTCTATTAATTACTTCCAATGCTTATCCTCACTCAAGCACCAATTCCTCTCGGGTATCGTTTGATTGAATTAATAGTTGTTAATTTTTTTTTTGCTGCCACCTAACGAGTCGAGCGATGCCGGTGTCCCACAGGAAAGCCTTGTCCTTCAGTACAGCAAAGGGACAACAGGTACGGCTAATGCTTAGGGGGAAGAAAGTTCGCGGTTTTCGAGGGTTTGTGGTCTACCGGGTTTTGTGGCTCGAATTTACCCATTTCCGGACAATTCGTTTGAGCGATGGGTTTGCGTGCCAAGGCTAGCAGTAGTTGCGGTTCTTGATTCTAAATCATCGTACCTCACGAAATCCTTTGGAACAGTGGTGTGGCCTTCCTTCCCATCGTTACCCATTCCAGTCGACTGAAGATGAATGCTAATTTCCTTAGTTTTCTACCACATAAGATAGAGGACAGAGGACAAACCACACACACACACACATACGTATACAAATAAACGATTGCAAATAAACGGATCTAACCGATCGGGGAAGCAAATCCTTTCCTAAGCTCATTTTGTCAGGATTCCGGTCCCTACACTGCTGGGCAGGGCCTGGGTCGGGGGAGGAGGGTTTTCTTGGCTTTGATATGGAGGGTTTCTATGTGTCAGTGGAGTGAAGATTGAAGACGGTTAGTGGCAATCAATAAAACTACAACTTTCTCCTACGGGGAAATTTCCTACCGATTACGCAAACCGGCGTTGGGTTCGTGATATCAGCCCAAAATGTAAAACTTCTTCCGTTTTCGGATGTCACCGAAGGCGACGTGGAAGGTGAGGATGGTCCCGCTCAATCTACCAAACCCAATCCAGTTAGGATTGCCGTCAGTTACGCAGTTTTGCCGGAAGACTTTTAATCATCAGCCTCGTCATCCTCGTACGACGTATACCAACGGTGGCCTAGTTTTCTGCCTGGTTCGATCGAGAGGTTTTTGTATTTGAGTTTTTGGGGACACACAACATACCCAACGACGGAGGAGTTAGGGATTGTCCTGCACCTCACAATCGGCAAGGTTATGTAACATGAGCCCTCGCACCAAAACAACTGCCATGATGGCCGACAAATCGTGCTGCCGTTTTTCCCTTACGCTGACGAGAACGCGTCTCGAAACACACCCCCTCTCGTAGACGTTGACAATCTTTCCGTGGAGACGTCGTTTGTCGTCTCATCGGGGACTGTTTGGCAGCGATTGTGTCTGTAGTGTCGCTTCTTCTGTTTTTTTTTTTTGTTTTTTCGGGGAACGAGTGTTGCACACTTAAGTGAACTTAAGAAGTTCGCTCACAAAACGGCTCTTCGTTCTATTTCCAGACAACGGCGAAGTAGCACCACCAAAGCTTTTGTTCCGCCGAGAAGTTGCTAATGCGAGTCCTCGTACTATTGGGTCATAATTATTCAGCGTAACGTAACGCGTTCCCGTTGTTTGCTGGGTGTTTTGGTCGGGGTTTCGAACGAGACGAGAATAAAATAGAATGAGCAATGAACGCGGTGAGGGTCGAGAGATAGCTTAAGCTCGTGACAGGAAAGGGCTACAGGGATTTGGTCGTTGTAATCAGGCTGGAATCTGTCGAACCCAGCCTGGCCGCCTTTCGGATCATCATTAAATAAAATAGAAGAAGATAGGGATGAGCAGGAGAATTCGGTGCCAAGTGCAGGGTTACTTAAGTCGTGTTTATAAACCCGCAATTCCAGTTCGAGTTTTATAACTGTTTGAATTGATATAAATAAGAGTTTGAACCGTTTGTTTTAAAAAAACCAACAGGAAGCCGATCTATGAATTTACCTAATGAATATATCAGATTCCTTTTCAAACTGGAAACCGCTGTAGATTACAAAAAAAGCATCCAAGGGAAAGTAATTAATAAAAAAACGAGCATCAAAATACGCCCAACTCTCTGTGTCGCATTTGTAGAACCCATGGACACACACGGACTCACATTTTTCACGTTCTTAACCACACTTTCTCTTGGGCCTGTTGGCCACTTTCATGTTCGATTCATCTTCTCCTTCGTGCGTGCGTATCCCGTCGACTAAGTGCGTCATCTTTCCGGGCACTGCTACGCACGTGGGAATGATAGGTGTGTACGTGCTGCGTATCTAAACACCACACACGGCTGTGCCCAAAAGTAAAAGGATGTCCAAGGATGAGAAACAGCGATGAAAAACTTGCCTGCAAGCCAAACAAATAAAAATGCGTGGACAGAGCCACATTCAATTGAGATGATTTATTATATTTAACGATCTTTCTCTGCTCGCCTTCGGGTTCGGGCTCGTTTTTCCGTTTCCCGCCCCGCGTAAGGTAAAGGGATCTAGCGTTTAAGACCTTGATAGGTCCCGAAAGGACCGAGTCGGGAAGGTGAGTGCGAGACACAGCAGCAGCAACAACAGAAACCAAAAAAAAAAAAAAAATGAGGACAAATTCACTCCACTTGTCACATCGTCCGTTCGAGCTTTTGCTCGGTTTGGTGTGAAGGTGTGTGACCGAAACGAAAACACTTACCGAGTGTCACTTACAGAGTTTGGTCTGGTCGGCCGTTGTCATCAAAACATTGTACACGAAACAGAGAGAGCGAGAGAGAGCGAGAGTGCCAGCGGAAGTGCACGCGAATATCCTTTCGATAGATCAAACTCAAGGCTTTTAGTTGACTTTTTTTCTTCTTTTGGGCGCTCGTCTGGTGGTAAGTCTCCGTAACAAATCTTCACAGCGCTGGTTGACGACATTTACGTTCTCCGGCCAGGGGGTCTCTTTCATCGAGGGTTTCTGTTTTATTCAATTTGCACGCATTGTAACATCTTTGGGATTATATTTTACGCCAAAGGAAAATTGAAGGAAAAAAGCAGACAAGAAGATGGGTTCCCGTTTTTGCGCATTTCGTGTTGTTTATTTGCTTCCCTTTTTTCCCCCCTCGACAACAACTTCCGACACCGATTTTGTACACGAAAAACAAAAAATAAAGAGGCAGAAAGTAAAAAGGGTTTTTGGCAAAATATGTTAAATAAGAGATGAGCTTCGACAACAACGGAAATGGCGTCCGGAGTTGATTTTCTCGTCGTTTTGTGTGTTGGTGTTTTTTTTTTTGTGTGTTAACTTTCTGCTTTACACCACTGTTATTACTTAGCGTAACAAGGACGTTGGTTCCGGGATGGTTGTGTTACGAAGGTGTGTAACACGCGAAAAGAGAGAAGGAAAAAAAAACAATGATCGGGATGTAATGGGATGTAGAATTTAGTGTAATGGTAACGGGTTGAAGGTGTTTTCAGCATACCCAAAAGTGGGTTAAAATCGAACACCCTCTTTGAACGATACGCGCACGCCGAGAAAAAAAATATGCTAAGAAACACATCAAAATATTTGCGGGACAGTTTCACGTTCGCTCACGCACTTTCTCGCCCGGAATGGGTTTTACCGAAGAGATGAAGGGACGACTCGCAATTGCACTCAATCATCAATGAATCTTTTTCGCTATCCTTTTTGTGCTTCCCGGTTGGCGGTTCACCCTCGGATTAAATGAGGTGCTTCAAACAGACGATAATGGGTTCATTTTGGTTTGCGGCGGGAAATTGTGCCGAAAAGTTTAATTTGCGCAAAAACAAGATTCTTGCCTTCGTCGATTGCGATCGTAAAGCAAAGGTGTAATGGGTGTGGTTTGAGCTTTTAATTAAAATAAATAAAATTTGTTTCTCGTTTATTTTGTGCTGTAAAATAAAGGGCTAAATAAAGTGTTAACAGCAGTAAGAACATAAGCACAAAAGCTGATAAAGTTCTGATTATTGGGGGATTTAAAACAAGAATTTAATAAATATACAAAATGTTTCAAAAAAAAGATACAAATACGAAACAAGAAAACAAAACATAAGCTCATATCAAACAGCAAGAAAGAGGGAATTAACATTACACTTCGAGCAGAAAGGCTGCAGATATCGTTGATATGGCTCAAGGTTTAGCATTGGAGCTCCATCTCAACCTGAGCCCATCACGCCTCCTCTGTAGAATTTACGGGCTAGGTTGTCCGGTGCCATTCTCATGACATGACCAGCCCTCCAGAGCCTGTACTAACGTACAATTCGTCATTGTAGTGGCTCCTCAATTTTCTTTCGACACATTAGGGACCAAAAACACTTCTTAACATCTTCCTCTCAAAGTATTGGACGTTTTGGACATAATGTTGGTCTTTGCGTCGTTAATATCCAACCCGAAACTCAGTGCCGCTTGTTCGAACCTTTTGGCAAGCTGCTGCTAAACAGGATAGCTTTAATGATGTTTATGTTATCGGCGTATTGCTGTCCGAGGATCTGCGCAACCAGATTGAACAGATTGAAAAAAAAAGGCTGGAAAACCTTGTCGCAAGTACATGGCAGTAGTAAAGGAGCTCTGAACATTTTCCTTACACCTTCAACTGACAGGTTATGTTGGTAATTGTCATTTCTAGCCAAGCTTGTCAGAGCAGTTGCAGCTTCGCCATCTACTCCAAGATTTGACGCTTGGTAGCGTTCTTGCGAATGACTGATTTTCCGTTTGGGCTTGCTCGCTGATAGCAAATAACATTTTTTTCGACAAATAGGACAAGCTGATCTTGTTGTATCAGAGAGAAAAGTCGTTGTTATGCAGCTTTGTGATGACTCTGTATTTGCTCTATTCTAGCCTGTCTCCCGGTTTTTGTATGGAATATGGAATATGAAGATCCCAAACACAAGGCATTGATATGTTATTTTATGTAAGAAATAAATTGGGAACAAAATGATAAAGCAAATGCAAAAGAAGATAAAGAAAGAAAAAAATAAAAAATGAAATTAGAAAAGAGGTAAAAGTGAAAAAAACCAAGCACGATAAACTTTGGACTTTGATGCGCAATGAAGTTTAAACATCAAAACAGAGTTACCAGTATGATGAAGAAAAGCAAACTTGGCTTCAAAAGAGCGTCATTTGATATGCTTTATATTCTGTTTCATTTGTTCCTACACCATGGAAACCGAATCCATCACACCAAACCCAACAGGTATTAAACGTTTGTCCTTTGTTGTGTTTCTGCACAAATCCTTACAAACCCCTTGTTCAACCATAATTTTTCCCCTCCCTCACTTTATGGAATAAACGGTGGCTTTTCGCTGTGCAAAGGAACACAGGAACACACACACAGTTTGCTCTTTAACCTCGCTGTAAGCCCGGCACCCGGTGTCCTATCTTAAGGTTTACCGCGCAGAGCGCACTAGCAAAGTTCAAAACAAAGGGAAGAAAAGGTCGCGTGTCGGTGTCGCGCGGGTCGTTCTCTCAACCCCTTGGTTTCAAATATCACTATCCACCACCACAGGGCACTTTTATCGAGCCGCCGTATAGGGAAATCCCGTTTGGCGGGCCTGCCGAAACAGAAACGGCGAGGAAATTAGTCTCTCGTGAGAGACCCTCGTAAAAGTGGAATTGCCCTTGTACTGGCTTGCCCGGCTGCCTGTTTGGGGGGCGAAAAATGTAAAAAAAAACCACAGGCTGCCGCCAGACCGCCGCTTGCTAGTTGCCATTTCCTCCATCGAGCTGGGAGGGGTTTCATTTATTGGAGCAAGTTGGTATTTTTCTACCACAACAAAACGGACGAAGCTAGTGAATCCTTGTTGCTGTTGCGGAATCGAGCACCCCCGACACATGATGCCTATTTTTATAGACGAGTCTGAGTGTGTAGTCTGTAGCGCGGAGCGAGTTTACTTTTGTCATAAGGACACAGTTTGTACTGCACTGCCACGATACAGGGGGATTTTGGGAATTTTACGTACCGTTTTGTAAGCGATTTTTTCCTTCCTTTGTGGTTTTACTCGCTTTGGGTACGTTAGGAAGAAGCATTCAAAAATGTGCTAAAAGGGTTTGTCTATCTTGGATTTGCGGAGGGGTGACACGGAACCCGAAAAGAAAGTAATTGCCTGTGCCTCTGCTGCTTTTGCTCATAAAAACGGCTTTTTTCTCCTTTTTCTTGTGCGCCTGGTTGAGTGAAAAACATTCCCGACCCAGAGACAAACCCAGTGGAGAGGGTGGGTTTTTTCTATTTTCCTCCCGATTATGGAGCGTCCCCTAGAGTTTTTTCCGGTCTTTGTTTAAGTTTAATTTTCCTGAAGGTTTCCTGAATGCGCTAAAAAATGACAGAGCCCTTGACAGAGGCACAGCAGCAGCAACAATTCCCGCATTTTCCCGTGTCTTTTTGTGTGTTTGTGTGTGTGTTGCAGGCCCGGTAGAAAAAAAGCAGGAAAAGAAACCGAGCGTCTTCTGTGCGGTGGAAAAGCCGGCCCCAAACAATGGGAACTGAGAATAACGCATGTGGAAACAATTCGTGAGGAAAACAAACTGAAAGGAAAGCGCGTCACGCTGAGCAAAATGCTCGATCCTTTCTGGCACGAAGGAGGAAAATGAGAAAAGCAAACAACCAAGTGGAGAATGTTTTTGTTTTGGGGGGCTTTTACTTTTAGCGTACCCCTTTTAACGTGTGCATGCGTGCGTGCTTGTGTGTGTGTGAAAACCGGAACCAACAGTTCCAGCTATTGTTATTTTTGTCCAACCCGTTCCGAACTCCCACTCATGCTTTTCTCCATTTTACAACCCTTTTCGTCCTGGCGTTCGTTCGTTGTTTGTTCTGCGCGCTAGTATTATTGTTGTGTTATAAGCTTTTTAGACGCGGCCATCCTCTTTTTTGTCCCACCGGTTCGGTGTATGCTTTAAAAAGGTTAAGACATTGCTTTCCCTTTGGGTGGGGATCTTTGTAAAGAAAAAAAAGGAACTAAAGGATTGGAAAGAAACAAAAAAAAAACACACACACACAACGTAAGGTAAGGATTTTTCCTTTCTTGTTAAAATTGTTGCAGCAAAAAAAAAAAAAAAAGGAAGGACTTTCACCGTCTTTTGGTTCACTGTCAGCGGGAAAGAGCTTAAAATGTGGAAGCCACAAACCTGCCCCCTTGATGGTGTTCGTACGATGGTGTTGAAGCGGATAATAAAGGACACGGGTGTTGGAGAGGGAGAAAAAGATCCGCAAAACAAATCTGACACTTTTGGGCAAAGAAAGATTCTTTTCATTCATAGACGAAAGGAAGAAGGATATTTCACGGTGGCTGCAAGAAAATAGTGTGTGTGTGTGTGTGTCATGGTCCTGGTAATGCCGTAGGATAATCGTTTTAATTAGTTTTTATAGCTGCCGGTAAAGTCCTCCCGGGATGCGTGTACGAACGCTGGTAACGAGCCGCATTCATTCATCCAAGGGACCGGTCAATGGCTCAATGGTGCGCGATTCTTTAATTCGTGTACCTTGAAACTTTCTACCGAAAGCATTCTTCAATTTTCCTATCCTTTCAACATTCCAAATCTGTTTTTTTTCTGTATTGCTCTCCGTACGTTCTCTATTTTCAAAGAGTCATTCCCATTGCGTGTGGCGCCGGTTTTATGTTACGAGTCCGTGGGGGAAAAACTCTGTGCAATTCTGGCTGGTGGCTGGGAGAGGTGGGCACTAACGCCGGCTTGGCAACAAAATTTCAAACCCCCTTTTTTGCCGAGCTTGCCGGGGTACATTTTGCGGTGCCCATTAGAGGTTTTTCGGATGAGGTTTACTTAGGAAGGGGCCAGACACTCATTCGCTGGTGGCCCCTTTGTGATGGCTGGCTGACGACGACGACTACGAGGGGACGTGAATAAAATTGTATCCGAACAACATTCGGTGGCTTCGAAGGGAGGCACGGGATGGACAACCGGGGTGACATGGTCAAATCGACCACGTCGCCACGTCATTCAGGGGAGTAGATCGATTGAAACCGAACACATACACACTAAGGGGTGACCCTAGAGGCGCCTAGGGAAGGGCACGACGAAGCGATTGCCGAAACCGAAACCACCTTTTCATGTGGCTGCTGCTGCCGCTGCGAATTAAAATTCGAATTAAACTTTTGCACACCACTGCGGGCGAAGAACCAGTACGGTAGAATGTGCAAAATGTGGGTAAAGGCAGTTGAGTTCTTTGAAAAGCGATTTGTTTACATGTTACTAAAGAGTTGTCCGCTTTTTTTAAGGCGCTTTGTATCCTTTTCTGTGATCGAACGTTTGCAATCAATGATTTTTGTACGGGAAAAATAACATGCCAGTGAAAATACTTGCTAGTTTTAGATAAAATACTCAATTTTGCATCGTTTTTGTAAATAATTTTAAAATAAAACAATGTGTAGTTTGTTCAAATAGTTGAATAACTTTTATTTATTTACAATTGATTATGACGGTCCAGTGCCGTATTGAATAACTTTTAAATTAATTTATTTTTATTTTCACTTGGGACAGCCTAACTGTATTTCTTCAAAATTATGTGTTATTTGATGCTAAAATATAGTTTCAATACTAAATTACTTACTTTCTTATCAGGCGCTACTTATTGCCGCAGCAGAGTCCGGAACCGCTCGGGGCTCATCCCGGCCTTGATGGCGGATGATTCCACCTCAATCTGGGCCTACCATGCCTCCTCTGTACGTGTGGACGGCCTAGAAGGACTTTCTGAGCTGCGTTTTAGACAGGGTCCATGTCTCAGAGGCGTATGTGAGTACTGGGACTATAGAGGTACGATACAGTCCCAGCTTCGACCGTCGGGACAGGTTTTTTGAGGTGAAATGTTTCCTCAGGTTGTAGAATGACAGGCTGGCCGCCAGCATCCTAGCGCGCTACACCGTCTCTATGCTGTTTTTGGTGCTGACTTTTGATCCGAGATAGGTGAAGTTTTGGACGACTTCAAATTTGCGGTCACCAATCCATACATCACCCCGGATTCTGGATAGTTCCGGATTTCTTCGTAGGGCCGCTGATGGTGTCACCATCAATTTGGTCTTTGTCTCGTTAATCTGCAACCCGAGGTTTTTCTGTCGCCTGATCGATCCTTTGGTAGGCCTCTGCTACCTGGGAAAGCCGCAGACCAATGATGTCTATATCATCAGCGTATGCCAGGATCTGGGTTGATTGATAGAAGATGGTTCCCGAAGTCTCCACCTTCGAGTCACGGAAGTCCGTCTCTAGCGTCAAGTTGAATAGGAGACAGGCGAGCCAACCTCCCTGACGCAGGCCTTTGGTGGTAGCAAAGAGAACCCTGAGAGTTTTCCATCCACCTTCACCTCGCATGTGACGTTGGTCATGGTCATTCTAGCAAGCCTGATCAGTTTGGTCGGGATTCCAAAAGAGTTCATGGTCTCGCAGAGTTTTACCCTGGCCAGGCTATCATATGCGGCCTTGAAATCTATGAAGAGATGGTACGTGTTCAACTGCTGTTCAGCCATATTCTCTAAGATTTGCCGGATGGTGAAGATCTTTCAATGCTATAATTTTAGTATTCCTTGTAATAAAAAATCCCTTACAATGTGATGTTTGCATCTGTTCTCTTCATCTCTTTATACTATCAACAAGAGGATTTAATTTACAGCACCACAGTCTCGTTTGTTTTCCTGTTTGATATGAAAAAAGCTGTAACATAACATCTGCATATTGTAGACACTCGTAATGCGCGCTGAGACTACACCCTTCACCTACACACACATCCCCACAATATCTGGACCCTGGCAATCTGTTTCCAATTGTAGCGAGGCGTCAGGAGAAATGCATTTATAACCAGCCAATCTTCCACACAATCAAAACTGGCACACATATTGGCCCGTGTATGTGCATGTGTGTGTGTGTGTGTCGTAAGATGAGCTGCACCATTGCACCGATGCACCGATGATGCTGGTCATGCTGAGGGCTGTTCTGTGTATCGGTTTGGAAAAGCAGAAAAGAAGGATCACACGACGGTGTCGAGTGTTGTACGGTGCCATGTACAAGCCAGCCATGTTTCGTATGAATGTACGCTTATCTTGTACACACGTACGGACGTGTCCACTATCGGTGTTTACAACGAAACGGGTGGCTGCCGTTCTCTGTGTGTGTATATATGGCACTTGGCTCGCATAAAATATTGAGCAGCAGTAGCAAAAACAAGCATCACCTGTGCATAATAACCTTGTCACTGATGCTGATTCCACCCTCAACACTCCCCATAAAGAGCGTTGGTGGGTTCGTCGTGCGATGTGGGTGCATATGCAGACACACACACACTGACACCGCCGGGTTAGCTTGGATCGTTGGAGACCACCAGTCCAGTCGCTTCCGCTCTTTCGGGCACAGCGGTGAGACCGAAAAGTCATGAATAAAATATGTTGAATGCATTTTTAATGCCTAGATGGAGGGAGAAAAGGGTGTGCGTGGTGGTGACGCGCATGTGGTAGATCAAAATGCAACAATACACCACAGAAACATTGAAAAGCGCATTAAAAAAGGGGTTGGGGAGTTTTTTTGGGCGAGGAGGGACGGAGAATTTAACGAAAAATTTGTTTCCACGAGGGATGAGCCGAACGGGAAAGCGCTGAAAATCCCCCAAAAACCCAAAAAGAGATAATAAATAATAAGGCGAGAGTGTGTTCGGTGATGAATGGGTAAAATGTGAATGCACTTTACACGTTGCTCTTGGACTGGGCTGGCAAAAATACTCCTTTTACCGTTTTGTGGCGCTACCCCCTTGTAAGGGATGGAAGCTCATTTTTCGGCAATGGTATGTAGCCCCGAACGGGGAAGGGTGGTTTTGTGTGGTTGTGTATTTTGTTTGGCTTTACGATTTATCGTAAAAAAATAAAAGCTTTACAAGTTTTGATCAAGATAACGCAAGGAGATAACACATGTTCGTGCAAAGGCAGGCACCCAGGTGATACTTGTTTGAGCTGGATCTCAATTTAATGCATAAAATGACTTACAAATAGCTGGAATACAGTATGGTAGGCTTCAAATAAAATGGGAAAACTCATGATAGCGTAAATGTATGAGGTCCGATGGCTTGTTATTTTGTGACGGGAAGAACTGTTGATATTTTGGGGAAGGACTTATTTCTCAAAAATATATTCAAAATATATTTTTTTTGGTACGATCTAACGAACGTCTAATAACGTTCATAACTCGCATTACATCAAATACTATTCTGAAAATACAGGACTCTCTTCTTGGCTTACTAGGTCGCCACGCCAAGGTCACGGCTTACCGTAAGGTCTCGTCAGCCATCGAATGGCTTACTAGACTCTCCGATACCACGTAGTTGGATAGCCAGTCCTCACTACGCGGGGACGGTCCGGATGGGATTTGAACCCCGATCCTACCGTTTGAATACCGCCACCGCTTTCGCCTTTACCACCGGTCGCCACTTAAGAAGCAGGAGGAAAATACTGGACTACGCTGGGTGAGGCAATAGCGGCGCTGATCCTCAATGGCAAAGTCAGGTATCAGATCCATTTTCATCCTCCACGAGCGCGGGCTAGACTATCCAGCTACGGCTAAAAACAAGTCAAGCGAGTCATGAATCGCAGGCGTAGGCCTCAGGGATTATGGTTCCAAAGAATTGTTTGTTTTAAAACCAAGACAACTCCAGGATCCCGATTGAAGGACTGATTCAGAAGTGTAGCTCTTGAATATCAAATATTTGGAGTAAATTTAATTTAGTTTTGAATGATTAACTTCTTCTGCTTGGCTTAACGACCTCTAAGGTCCTGCCGGCAATCGAAATGGCTTTCTAGACTGCCGATGCCAGTCCTCACTACGCGGAGACGGTCTGGATGGGATTTAAACCCCGGCCCTGCCGCTTGAAGACCAGCGCCAATGTCGCCTGTAACACCACTGAATGATTATAAAAAGCTTGTATCAAAAGCAAAATTAAGCTTTTTTTATCGACTTTACCATCAATTATTTTGAATGACATACGGGTTTTTGAGGACACGAAGCTAAAGAAACAAAAAACTAGTAAACCAATTTGTAATTGATCAAAACATAATAAACCCATTTCCCCCCTCTATTCCCATTTTGCAGGCCCTCTCGGTCTCGGTGTATCGATTCGGAGCATACTTCCCTTTGTTTTTATTTAGCGAAACTCCACTCGGCCGGACGATTATTATGTTTAATTTTGTGTGTCATGTGCTTGATTTTTTTTTCTGTATCTTGCTCTACTCACTAGTCCACCCCACTCACCAGTTTTGTATGTAAATTAAAAACCCTTCTCCCATCTCATTACCACCGTTCCATGCACCTTCTACACTCGCCCTCGCAATGCAACTCGCTGCAACGCCGCTGAACGCGAGACAATAATTTGAACCGAAGCGACGACCGGGTGACTCAATCCGGTTCTTTGAACAGCTAGCAAAAAAAAAAAAGGTACGTAAGCTGTGCCTTTATTGCATCTGTGCGGCTCTCCTTCGCTTACCCACTTCACACCCTTCAACTCACCCCTTAACGAGGTGCAGTTAGGTTGGTTACTTTGCACTGACTCACATACAACCTAACCCTGATGGTGCACAAAAATTTGCAGCCCTTGCAACAGCACGAACAGTCAACCGTTGCCCCAATGTAAGTTCCCTTTTTGGTGTGTTTTTGTTTTCTTCTTTCGATCGGTCGGTCGTGTGTTAGTGACGCCACCGGGTTGGCGTGTACTGGCATTGCCGGGTGTATTGGGGTACAAAATTTTGAACATTCATCCTACCATCGCACCCACCGAAGGTGGTCTGTTCGCAACAGATGGTTCTAAAATCGATCCGTTTGGCCCTTTAGCGTTTGCCGGGGGGGTTGATTTCCGGCCGGTAGGCTTCCGCCGTTACAGAAATTATCCATTCGTTGGGGTTTTTAAGCTTCCAAAATCAAAAACCCAAGCGTGTGGAGTAACAAGCCGGAAGGGGAAAGGGTGGCATTGTGTGGGGCTTTAGGGAAGGTTTTTTTTTCAGTAACTGTAAGCAAACCAAAACAAACATAAATTTCAACTCCTGTGGCCAAAAATCGATTTTTAAAAGGCTATGCGAGAGAGCTGTGGCAGCCTTTTTGGCGTCCGCTTGACGCGTTACCCTTGCCACACAATTCCCGGTTGTACAAACAGTTGAAGTTATAAGTTCACAACTCAAAAAGGGAAGGTTTTTTATTGCTCTTCTCGCTTTGGAACAGTCCAAAGTCGGTCGATTTCTTTTGCGATACAAAATTTGCTATCGTATGCATTTTTTTTTATATATTCAAATTTGGTGGGCGCCCAGTGCAAAATGCTTCATTTCTTTGTTGTTTTGTAACACTATGCACGAGCGATATTTTAAAACTCCAGAACAAAAAAATAATTGAATGGAGGTCCAATCCAATGGAAAAAAAATTTCCTTTCAACAATATCATTTGAAAGCGGTCCCCGCAGACTTAATCGAGTATAAAATTACCTTCGCCGATTAACGAAATGATTATCACCATCCAACCACAAACTCGGTGTGCGAAAATCGGTGTGCCGTATTGTTTTGTGTTTTATCCACGGTTTAAACGGTGAAATTGAGCCCGATTAAAAATGCACTTCATCATCACCAGCCACCCCCTGGGGAAGGAAAACGCACAAATGTACGATAGTACCCGGGTGTCGTGGGGATATGGTAATCGATCTGCGCGATAGCAAGTCGTCTGGAAAATCGCAAACAATCAGCATTGGGAATCGGCATTGGTATGTCCTGTTTTGGGGATCAATTTTCACTTCACAGGGGTAAGGGAGGTTTGTGGAGAAATGGGAATGTCTATGCAGTTGACGCTATGCTGAGTTTCGATCGTTCCTGCAGCGTTCCGAACAAGGTTTCGAGTTCAATTTTGTGCCTGTTTTGGTGTTGAAGCGTACTCAATGATGTGCGCCTTTGTGCTCCATCAAAGTTGTTCGAACTTTCCCTTTAAAACTCTTATTTGACAGCATCTAAAAATCATATCATCAATACGCAACATGCCGGTCAACTACAACTTTAAAGCTTTGCTCTGTACACTGACGATTGGTTTCTGCAAACGTATTGTCGACTCCGGAGTTACAGGTTGGCACAATCGAGCATCATATACCGCAATACAGACCTGAAGACTGCTTTCGACTCTTGATGTGACTGATAACGCTGTGAGATGTATACACTCCTACCTCATCTGATCTGACTGATCGCCGACTGTGTAGAGCTGAACAATAAACTCTGATGTCTGATCTTACTGGGGAGTAATTCGGAACCTCTCATGCTTTTACTGTACGTGAATGATGTAGCCCTTCGCTGATGCTTTCGAAATTTTAAGTATCAGTCTGTTTGCTGATGTCGATAAAATATTCGTCACAGTGAGAGTAACCAGTGATTGTCGATGAATGCATCTAGCGCTTAATACGTAGGCGGCTATTTATATTTCTGGCCTAATACTGAAAATGCAAAAATTTATCATCAAAAAGTGTTTTATTCTTTTTCAAAGTATTCTCCAGCACGATTAATACACTTATGCATGCGCTCAAACCAATTGTCGAAGCACTTTTTCCCCTCAGATTGAGATACCTTCAAAACGTGGTTTTTGAACGTTTCAACAGCATCTTCTGGGGACATAAATTTATGTGCGCGAATGAAAAGAAGTCATTGGGTGCCAAGTCAGGACTATAGGGCAGATGACCCATCAATTCGACGTCTTTGAGCGGTCAAATAAGCGATGGTTTGCGCCGAGATGTGAGAGCTCGCATTATCATGGTGACGAACGATCCTTCTCCTATTGTTCGTTTTTCGAATTTCTTCGAAGACTTATGGCAAATAAATTGTGATGTAACATTCAGAATTGATCGTACTACGTTCTGCGAGTGGATCAGTCGCCACATGACCAGTTTTGACGCCGAAACAGGCGACCATTTGCTTCGAAGTGCTTCTTCCACGGATAACTTTCGTTGGATTTGTCTCGAGGTTGAAGACCCACACGGTCGATTGTTGTTTTCATTCGGGCTCAAACGCATAGATTCGTGATTCGTCACCTGTGACGATCTTATAAACATCTTTTGAAGCTCCATGATCGTATTTTATTCCACATTTCCTTGCACCAATCGACACGAGCCTTTCTTTTTTGAGCGATTGACAACATGTGCGGGATCGAACGATAACAAATTGGTTTACGACCAGGTGTTTGTGCAAAATTGTGTTTATACTGGTGGTAGAAATGCCCAAAGATACCTCTATCTCACGGTATGCCACATGACGATCTTGTACAAATGTTCATGGGTCAATTCAATTGTCTTTGGAAAAGCTGATTTGTTCAAGTCAATGTAAACATCACAAATGACGGTCGTACGTCAAAACGTTGTGAGTGTGATTATACTTCAAAATGTCAAACTATACTTGAGACTTGAGACTAGCTTAAAATAATGTCACACAAACGTTCTTCTGTATTTGAAAACTCGAAGTCTCTAAGTACTATCATTTATCCGATTGCGTGTTGAAAATCTGCCGAAAGAAATAAAAAATTAGAAAGGAAGGAAAAGGCATAGAAAACCCCGTCCATAATTCAACTTTCGGTTCGTCGTTTGCAACCAATTTCGGGTGAACATTTAATGAAAAATACCGTATTAGTGCTGGCATTAAATTGTATGTTGGCTGCATTGACTCCTGTTGCATTTAGCGAAAACACCAAACTCCAGTGAAAATCCAATCCATCATACGCGCATCAAGCGCCTTTCCAATTTTTTTTGCTACTATCTACCGAGGGAAGTAATAAAACTGGCCTAAAAGCAGCAAATAAGCGGTCGAAGTGGTGGCGGCACTAGGATAAAATAAATATTAGGCAGCTTTCGCCAGCCAGCTTTCTCTCTCTCTTACTCTTGTGATGAAAATGCTCGCGGTCACTTTATTGGATGATGGGTGCTCCCTTTCACTTAGCTCTTCCTGCCAGCTTCTCCCAAACTCTCGTGGAGAAACCCTTTTTTGACAGGTTTGCCCTCTTCCCTGCAGCGTGCAGACAGTTTTGGCACGGAAATTAAGCTCCCATCGGACAGGTCTGGTGGATTGCGCAAAAGGTCCTGACCCGTATGTGTGTGTGACTCGGTATCGAAATGTTGGGAGGGTTGTAAAGTTTGTAAGTGACGGGTATTACATCGGCCTAAAAAGAGTGTGGTTGGGTCTGTGTTTTCTTTCTCTTTTTTATGACTCTCTCGGTAGAGGGTGCAGAGGAGAAGTTTGCATGTGAGTATAAAATATGAAAATTTACACGAAATCCTCGGAACGCACCAGCAGCCAGCAGAATGTTGCACCATCACATCGTCATCATCCACAGCTTCCCTGGCTATCGCAGGGAGAGTGGCTTTCACGGTATGGTGTGTCATCAGTCTGAATAAGCCTACCACTATCACCATTACCACCCACTAGCAGATGACGGCTAGTGTGAGAATGTACTCGGTTTTTGTTGTTGGAATGTTGAGTGGAAAACTCACGTGCTAGAATAATGCTTCGCCACCCAGTAGGAGGTGCAATTTTCACATACATAAAGCATGCCAGCAGCTAGCTTTTTTCGATTCAAACATAAATTTTTATTACATCCTGCGGTGGGGAAGAGAAAGTGTCCACATCTAGCTGAAGCGCGATGTACCCCGAGTGTTTCCGAGTAGTTTTTTTTTTTGGTTCTGCGGAACCCGTGGGTTGAGAATCGCTGAAATGAAGTACTGTGCGGCTTTCGCGATCGTCCAAACGCTGATACCGTCGGCCAGCCGAAAACGGCCTCATATCCTGGATGGTTGTTCGCGCTCTTACCGGATGCTCTGTGGAACGTTTGGTCCCGCAGTTAGCAGACCGCCCTGTCGAGGAGGTTCTATTGTTTCCAGAAATTCTGGTGCGTCTGGACAGGACACACAGTACGTCATGGTACCCTTCCATCCGGTGGAGATGCATTCTTTGTGTGGACCAGCTCACGTATCACTAGCGACTAGTGCTCTGCTTTCCAGTACGATTCAGTATTTACCTTTACCATCATTTTGTGCCTCCGGATGTATGTTGGAGAATAAGGCACCCATATGGCACATAACTACGGAACTAGACTTGGTTGGTTTGATTACCGCAACCGAGTGCTTTTTTGGGTAGCATGTAGGACAGCGTTAGAATTCTTGGTAAATTATTTCAATGCGATTTCTCCAAAATACCTTCTACATCTCGCACTTGAACACCTTTGAAATCGGAGATGGAATTTTATCTCCAAGCATCCTCATAAATATGTAATCTTGATTATCTCGGAAATTGAATTACTTGCTGATCATTACAAATAGATGAGCCGTTGAAGGCTAAAAATTTGAAGTTTTAGGATATTAGGCCGCATCGAGTCCTCCGAAAGGAATCTTAAAGAATTCGGTTCTATCAGGAACCTTTAATTCTTGGAAGGTTATTAAGCTTCTTGGAAAATATTCCTTCCCATGAATTAATATTTGAAGCTGATGTTCTGTTGGTTCTGTACAACATTACCTGAAAGTCTGTTGATTTATTTTGCGTTACAGCTAGCAGATGGTGAGTTGACAAACTTTACGAAGGCACCACAGCCCAAACTGCTTCGCCCAATCAGTATATCAGGTGTATTTCACATTCAAACACCCGTCTACCCTCCGGGCAGCTACAAGTTATGCTTTTTTCGGAATGGAATGTTTGCCAAATACTCGAAATCATAAACTCCCGGCTGAGGTTTCATCGCTCACGGGCAAGAAAACACGCTATTTATACCCTTTGGCCCACCGAATGATCCGAACGAGAAGGACTGTCCATGGAGCCAATCGCTTCAAACCAACCGTTCCGTAAATGGTTTGGTCCACCAAAAATGGCAAAAGACTTTCACCGGCCATCAGTCAACGTGCGCATATTCGTGTGTGTCGTGGGTCTGTATTGGTCGTCCCCATACGGTTTTGCCGAATGTAAGCAATTAGCATACCGCGCGTATGCTTGAGCCAAACATCTTCGGGGGGCAATAAACTCAGGCAAAGCGCACATATTGTGTGCACCCTTTTCTTTCTCCCTTAGCCGCGATCGCCTGGGGGAGTTGTACCATGCTGGAGCATTATGTCCAATGAATTCACTCCCCCTTTTCCCCCGGGGAGAGGAGGTGTCCCGTAGTGCTCCTGAAGGGGTGTTTCGGAGGAATGTTTCTTATTTGTAGAGTGTGTGTAGCAAGTTTAGCAGTGGTGCGAAGGGATTGCAAACATAAACAACACACTCCCTGCTCAGTACGACATACATATGGTGGGGCTGTGCTGCTACTACTGTGCGCAAGTTAAAGCAAACCCGGCAATTGGAACTTCAATATCTCAAACATTGCAACATTCAGCTGCGATCCCCCCGAGAGGGAGGGATCCCAAAATTCCTGCTGTGCAAGTGCGGACGCGTGCATTCGGTGTGTGTACTGCGTATCTTATCGCAGGCTCGCTATCTAAATCACTGTCTTGTTACGCCATCGGAGACGGTTTTGGTCGCGCTAAGCAGCGAACGTGGTTCGACTGAAAAAAAAAAAGAAACAGCACGTAGCCCAAATGTACAGCGTGGACTAAAGATTTGTACCGTGGGATTGAAAAAAAAGGAGAGAAAAAGCAATCGGAAACACCCTTTGAAGATACGGAATCGTGAGGGTATTAGTTGACGCTCACCGCTAACCGTCCCAATAATCATCATTCTCTTCCTCCCACTTACCTTCCCGATTTCGACGAGGAAGACCTGGGAAGTCTTGATCATTAATCACCTTTACTACGGGGGTGAGAAGTTTTCGTGCATGTGACAACTCTATCGTGCGGCTCAACATTCGAGAGGAACGAAACCCTATCCGATGTGCGGCACTGGAACTAGGCAATATGTTTGTTTACGTTTTACTGGCGAGGCTGAGTCATCAACTCGCGTGGCCTTCCCGTCTCGCATGCTTCGGCAATTAAACCTGTCTATCTAAGGGCATGCGATTCTGTTTTCTTAGAATTCTATCAAGGCAGTGGCGCGATTTGAGACAGCGTTACATCTTAAATAGTAGTGATTCACCACTACTTAGTGGACATGATGCGAAACACGTTGTTAACAATGCAATTGGCGATTCGATTGGTGTAATTATTCCAAGGCCCTTTACGCCTCTAGAGCTAAAGTCTTTGAAACAACGTTCTCAGACGAGTCTCGTCATGAAGTATTCCGATACCGAACGATTTCCTGTGGATCACCAAGGCACAACCTTCCACGGAGATCAGTTTCAGAGGTCAAATGTGTGTTCTTGCGGTCACCACTCACTTTCTCATGGTATGCTCGCATGCATAACATGGTCGCATCTTACATCAATTTATTTATTTTTTACTACCTTCATCCCCTCGCATCTCGTGATGCAGCCGTTTGCTCATTTTGGAGTGTGTTGAAGAAGAAGCCCTACAATATCTTGGGAGCCCTCCGTTTGGTTCAGCGTCCCGGAGATGTATCGTCCGTGGGTGGAACAGGTCTCACTCTCCCTAGACGGGAGAAGGGTTTTGAAGGCACACACACACACACGCGTACGCACGTACGATGGAGATTGGGGAGACAACAATCGGCCATCTTTTTGGTGCGGTTTCTTCGAAACCCCTACGCATTTTAGGCATCGAAAACGCTTGCTGCTGCTGCTGATGGTGCAGGAAGAACAAAATTCCCCAAGTGAAGACTCACCCGGAGTCTTGCACGAACACCCTTCGGTCGTTGACTATTCCGGGTGCATCTTTAGACGTGACTTCTCCTTCCCAGTTGCTCATATCGCCAGTTAAACCGTCAGCGGAGTTGTTGTTATTGTGGTTCAACATGGACAGTGGGCCACAATTCTGGACGGGGTCATGTACGTGGCGTTTGCATTACCCATTGACAAGGCACTGTAAATTGCTCTGTCACTTCACTACCACGTGGCCGGGCCGGTCAGCTTGTCAGCACAAAAAGCACGGCGCACGGTGTATCGCCCATCTTCCATCCTCTGCGAGGTGCTAATCGATCGAAAATTTTCTCCCCGAAATGCAAAAGGAAACTAGTGGAAGCGTGTTCGTATAATTTGTTCGCCGGGGTGAAGCAAAAAAAAAAAAAAAGGGAAAACCTTTTTCTTGTCCTAACCTCTTTGAGGGAAAATCTTCCGATTTGGGCACGGCACGGTAAACATATCTCTCACACAACCTCTCCGTCCTCCATCTGCCACCGGTACACGAGTTTCGGTCGCAACATCGAACGACCGGGACCGAGTTTTATTAGCCCTTCAAGTTAGCAGGCGCTTAATGAGCTTGGTTTTGGCATAGGGTAATGTGTTAAGAGGTCACGTACTCTACCTGCCGGCACTGCCAGCATTGTGGAGCGTCTAGCGTACCGGTACCGGGCAAACAATCGTAAAAAGCTGTGGCAGCTAGACTTCCGACCAGAAGATGAAGCATTCGGCACATTCACGTACACACTCGCACGGTCTATATGAGCTTTTTCGGGTGGGGACGAAACACCACATCTTGGAAGAAAACAGGCCCTTCTTACACTTTATCCTCCCGTGTGTGCATGTGTGCGGTAAGCTAAAGTACGGTAAGAGCAAATAGACTTAGGGTTCCATCGCTTCATGTTTTTGTTGATCGATTGTGTGTATGGCTGGCTGGTGTGTGGCCGGACGAGGGATTCGAACTACGTGCTCGAATTGGTGGGCCCGTTCGTGACGAACATGTGTGAAAACCTCCAAATCCTCCCCGTTT
Organism: Anopheles maculipalpis; assembly: GCF_943734695.1. NCBI lineage: Eukaryota > Metazoa > Arthropoda > Insecta > Diptera > Culicidae > Anopheles > Anopheles maculipalpis. The sequence continues at coordinate 74,913,561 of NC_064872.1, forward strand.
TAGCCCGTCTGTACTGCACGGGGCAAAGTGTTCGCTCGCACTACGGCCCTGTTTGGTTAGTTGTTTTCTTCGAAAATAGCTGTTCATTAGAACCGGAAAGAAAATTGGGGGATCGATCGGGCAAATATGACTAACTGCTGCTGCTGCTGCTGCTGCTAGTGGTGATACACCTTTTTCCAAAGTAGTGTACGAGCGCGATCCACTTTCCGCCACCCTAATTGCTTGGCCCTTTGTTCCCCGTGGGTTGTTGTCCCGTGGCGTTTTCGGCGGAGGATATTTACACACATCCACACGGTGTGAAGTGTTTGTAGGAGCAGCAGCTTTTCGTCTCTAATATAGCAGCTGTAGGTTAGCGCGCGCCCATGTTAGGCGAAGAATGGAGTGGAATTTTCTTCGCTTAAGAAAGCGAAACATGTCTTTTATCGATGTGGGTTTGTTTAGTGGAATAGGCGGGAATGTAGTTTGTGTATATTTATTTGCTTTGTATGAATAACAAAAATATCGGTACACGTGGAAATGGAAATTAGTGTGTGTTTTTTGTGTAAATAAATTGGTTTTAGCGCTTTTGCATGGTTTAAAAATTATTCTTTTGAGGATATTTTCATCTTGCTTTGTGATATTGACATAATCAAGTTTTATTACTGCAATTTGACATTTAAGGTCCATTTTAAAACCGCAGATAAAAATATTATTAAAGTATTGTACAAAAAACATTTAAAGAACTTATTAAATTCATTCACCTAGAATAGACTAACATGCCAACAGATGACGTATCGCTTTCGTTATGACTTTTTCCATCTCTTTTACGGTTTATTCCTGGGCAAGCTTGATACCTATGATCGCCTATCGACCTAGAGACGTATATTCTATCAACAGGTACGGGGTTGAACAATGAAGCAATTCAATCAGCTCGATATAATTTTTGATGCACTGACTGGATCGTAATGCAACATCGTTTTGTACGAGAAATATCGTTTGAATCGTGTCCTGAAAATATATTTTTCCCTACTTGAAGTGTCTCTTTAAATGGAAAAATGTTTAGCTATTTTTAGCAATGAAACAAAGCAATAAAATGACGAACAAAAATATCCCAAAAGCCCCCAAACACAACGACCAAACAATGCAACCTACGTTGAAGGGGTTGAATCGACATGCATCTTGTCGCTTCCTCCATTCGCTCGTCGATGATTGAACGACTATGATAAATCGAAATTCAATTAGCAACACGTAATCGTCGGCCATCGGTTGTCGAGCGAACATCACCATCATCACCATCGTCACCGTCATCATTATCCACACATCGCCCGGACAGTTTATCATCCGCCACGTCAGCATCACGGTTGGGCAAACACACCGAACATCGAAACTGCATCGGTTGCATTCGTTGGGTACGGTCGTACGGTTTCCGGTCAAATTTTGCTAGCCTTTGCCCGATTTTCCAAACTGTGCCGGGCATAATCTCCGACCCTGCTGTTGCTGCTGCTGCTGGTCGGGATAGATTATGCTGGTAGGGAGCGCATGAGCGGAAGGAAACGGTTCGCTAATCCTGAACGATCTAAATCGTGGGGCGAGTGGGGTTTTTTTGTTAGTCTACTTGCTTGGTGGGAGAATAACCATTTTGGAAGGGCGGAGCCTCATGACGGTGATGCAGGTTGATGGTGTTGTATTTTGTGGCTGATGGGAAAGGATGCGAAGGCAGTGGATTTTATGTCACACCGGAATCGTGCAGGTGGCGCTTATCGAATGGAGTTTAGTTGACGTTTGGTGCACCGCCAATAATTATTTGTGGTCGGCAAATTAGCTTTTCGTGCAGAGAGTGTTACGCCGTACAAAGGGTTCATCAAATGAGGTTAATTATTCTCTGTAGTAGCTCACAGTACCGCATCTAGAAACAGGTCCCACCAAATAATATAACCTTTATGCTTCAGATTTATCCAAAAATTGTCTAATTAGAATTTTTGTTCTGTGCTGAATGGCTTATAATATTATTTCTCAGACAGGTCCCACCGAATATAAACTAAATGAAAATTTTTACAATTGAATATGACGGTCCAGTGCCGTATTGTCCTAAATGAAAATTTAATTGTGTAAAAACAAGCTATCATATTGAATATAGAAGCAACTACGAGCACTCGTTTGTGGTCACAATCGAACATTTTAAACCCCTGAAAACTTCAAACCCATCCCTAATCCTTTACCGCACTTCATTACGGCTCTTGCACTGCTGTCGCCGACATCAACTGATTGGGGAAAATTAAATGATCGTTTTCTTTACGTCGCTGTCAAATAAAACAAACTCCTTCCCCCAGACACAACCGACACGACAAACGGGGAAATGGATTTATAGCCAGTTTGTGTGAATGTTGCACGTTTACAACCCCATTTTCCTGCAAAATGCATAAAAAATTCAGCAACAACCTTTCAGCAAAACTTCCAAACTTCTACATCCCGACCCGAGCTTCCTCGCTGTTTTTTTTTTTCCTTCGTGTCCCCGCCTTTTATTTGTTCTACTAGCGTTCGAGCGTAAAATTGATTGTCGGTTGGAAATTAAAATTGACATGCTGCTCCGAAAGGTACGGTCCCACACGCACTTTGGCGCAAAGCTTGGCACAAACGAGGGTAAGAAGGAAGGCGCTTTTGTTAACGAGTGTGGCGGAGAAGCCATGAAGATTCTAAAGTTTAACGATTGTTTTGCGTCGGGACATGCTATCCCCACAGCGTGACGGGCTCGATTGGGAATCAAAATTTTCGGCAACAGGGATGGCCGTTTCGGGCGTAGGATGCGCTTGCGAGGAGCGTTTTTATTTTTCATTATACAGAGCGCAACAGTTTGCTGCAGCAACACGGTGACTTGTGCGAGGTAAGCAAGTAGAAAAGAAAATTTGCGTGTCTTGATGACCTTCTGGACCTTCAGCGTCTCCTGCCCACGCGATCCGTCGGGCGCGAACAAGTTTTTAAGCTGTTGCCGGTTTTCTGATGTCGTGTGGAAAAGGTTTGCTAGCCTTCGTTCGTTGTTGCTCTCTATATCGCGTGAAGGAATTGAGTGTTTTGAACCCTCGGCTCGGGAACATCCTTTCCCGAGCAAAACGGGACTAATTATTGGGTAGATGTGTCAATCACACCAGCCTTGCTGGAATTTGTTTCGAAAAATATCACTTTTCTGATGATTGTACGCTGCTGCTCTCGGGGGAAGCAAAATTCGCGCCAAAAAAATTATTTCACCGGGACGCGAAATACCGGCGTCCGTGTTGGATCGCTTTGTTTGTTTGTAAACCGGTACCCCGCCATGTATGCCTTCACTTCAGGCCGTACGCGATGCAATCATCATAAACCGGTTCCGTACAATTTTATGCGGTGTACCGCGCGGGATCGCGATCTTCGCTTTCAATCTTCTCCCCTTTCGGGGCCATGTTCATCCCCCAGCCCTAGGTAAGAAAAAGAAAAGGGCGGGAGAGAGAAATCTGGCTTTGGTCAACTTGTATTGGTACGAGTTTGTTGGGCTCCAGTGTGCGCGTGTGGATGCCTTCTTTGGACGTGCTTTTGCGCTGTTTCTGTTTTGTTTTCGTTTCGACCGAATGGTGAAGATCGAGTAACCTGTTTTCATCTTCTCCCTTGAACGAGATTGGTGGACGGTTCTGACGCGACGATTACATCACGCCTCGGGGACGACCGTTGGCTTTTGGCGGGAAAGTGTCACGTTGCAAAAATAAAATGTTTGTACGATTACGTCATCGGAGCGGCCAGCAGCGTTGTTTTGTGTTTGAAGCGAGCGAAGAAAACGATCGACGAAGCAAACAATATATCATTTAATGTTATGTGAACTCAAATTATTCATGAATGAATCAAGGATGGAGTGAAACAAAGCAGATAATAAATTGACAATTGACGAAAAGCGGAGAAGATATTAAACAGAAATATAGAAAATTCTGATTTTGTTTAAAAAGTAATAAAACACATAAAACTGATCAATTTTGAAACTACAATGAAAAAACAATAAAAATTGCAGCAATCAAAACGAAGGAAATACATAAATTGATGAGTAAAACAGTGGCCAAGAAAGAAAAAGAAATAAAAAGAAAAATCAGAAGCGAAACACACAAAAAACATAAAAAAACATTAAAATATAATGTGGAACACACACAAAGGGGGAAATATTTTATGTGAAAATGGAAACTAAAATACATAAATGGAATTTACGTTAGAAAAGAAAGTTAAATATAGGAATACGATTTGGCCGCTCTAAATGAATAAAAAAATAAAACTAAAAAATCCATATATGTTGAACTTAAATTAAAATAAATTAACAAACAAAGCAGCTAACTTGCAATCGATCCGAGGTTACCTTCGCCGAAACGATGCCGGGCCGAAGAAATTGGTTTTCCTCGCCGTTCTGTCTCTAACGTGTCGACGGATTTAACGACACAACTCGGCACGCAAACATCGCTAGAACGCACGCTCTTACATTGACGGTGTCTCGGACAAATAACGCTATTCTAAGCTCTCAAGGATTAGGATATACTCGGCCAATCCTGTCTAACCAACCGCGGGTGTGTGAGCGGTGTAGGTTTTTTTTTCTTTTGGTTTGTACATAGGAAAATGAAAATCCCGTGCAAAAAGATGATGCCTGCTGAATCAAAACACACACACTGATCCTTCGCCTTTTTCCCATGACGACGCGTGACTTTCTATGTGCGTGTGTATTTGTGTGTGATTTTTCCGGCTTTCTTCTCGGACCTCCGGATAAGCCTTGTGGGTTCGGTTACCATGGCTTATCCTTGAAGGAGCAAAAACAACAACACACAAAAAAGGTGCGTTATGGGGACGAACATGAAATGCTCGGCATTTCCCATCTTTTCCATATGGGGTGTGTGTGCGTACTATTTTTTTATTTTGGTTTGTTGCTGTTTTATTTCCATCGAAAGGCATGGATGGGCAGTGATTGTTAGGGGAAGGGAAAATACGGGAAATTGATTCAATTTTCCCTGCATCTCCGTTGTACGGTTACGTCTGACTCGGTTGCCTTGAATGCTTCACGCAAACAGTATTGAAAAAACACCGGATCGGATTATCCCTATGTTGATAAAGATTAGTAAGGTTTGCCGGGTGTGGGGTGGAAGGTTGGGGGTTGTAATGGAGCTTTCGGGTGGAAAAGTCAGAAAAAAACAGCATCGATCCAGAAATGTTACTACAAACACAACACGAATCCCTACCCTGTCCGGTACGTCTTGACCCTTTCGTACTTCAATCAATAGCCCTGCAGATTAGAAGTCGAAGCGGTGTAGAAACCAACGTAAAATAATGTGTCGAAACAATGGCTTCAACATCAACCACCTGATCCACCAGGGACTGTAGGCACAAACAATAGACGCACACACACACGCACTACGCCAGGGAAATTTATTTGAAGCATTAAGATCAAGGAACTAATCCCCAAACTCGTCTAATTTCTTTCTACTGGACGGAGAAAGGTTAAGTGCTGATCAATCCCGACATAACAGTTGCCGAAACGATTTTCTTAGGGTTCCCCCTCGTTTTATGGGGCAGCAAGAGCAAAACATTGCTGTAAACATCGCATCTCTTCACCCGGCTCGGCATTGACGTTCGTCCTTCTGTATCGGCCTTATCTTTTCCGGGGAATCAAGCAAAAGTCTTGTCTCGTTTCACTGGCCAAGTTAATACATGACAAACAACACAAGACGCAATTCAAGCATTTTCCCCGTCCAAAAAGCCCGGTACACATTTCCCGGGGGCGCGTTGCCCATCCTTCCTAACCACGTGGCCAAGAAAATGCTTGAATCGACTTTTTTTTGTGTGTGTGTGTGTTATGATTTTTCCCTTGTTCTCTTGCTTCTCTTTCACTCACACACACACACTTCCATCGAAACGTCATCGTCACCGGCAGCATCCTTATCGCAATATTCTTTTCCCCCGTTCTGTCAGCTATTTTGCCGCATGACGCCATTGCGGCGTGCGTGAATATCCGTACTGGTTGTGGTATGTGCGGGGAAATACTGTCAGAAAACTGATTCGGAAAGAAAGTACGGATTTTATCGCATAAGCTTCCCCGCTATAGTCCTGCAGACATGGGCGCAATGGCCTAGAAACACACTGAGATGCTGAGCTGTACTGAGATGAAGCTTATGGAGTTGAAGGTTGAACCACGGATCTCTGTGCTAAATGGATCGAATAGTTTGTCGAAGTAGTAGGATATTCCGGTAGTTCGAGCAACCGAAGCGTGTATCGGTTGCTCTCGCCCACAAAAGCTCAAGGCGCAATGCAATCATGTAAAACCATGCGAGTAATGTGAAAAAATGATGGTAAGTTATTTAAGTACGTCACCGCTCGCGCCGGCTAACAAGCGATGGAACCAGGGGTGCATTTTTGTGTTCCACTTCTGAACCAAGATTTGCTTTTGCAAATGGGCATGTGGCATAAAAGGCTTGAAAAGAGCGATCCTGCAAGACAGAGAGCGAGGGATAGAAAAAGCATTCCATCAAAACTGTGCTAAAGTACGACGACACAACATGGGGCTCCATCGTTTGTCGGTGTTCTTGGCGTGTGTGTTGGGAAGTGATGTAAATAAATAATGAAACATTGAGTGAGCAAGTGCTCACTTATTTGTCCCCTCTAGAGGGATATGTGCGGTGATGAAGGATGGATGATTACTTGCGGCCCAGAACTTGATGACGTGCATACCCCCGTCAAGTGGTGGTAGTGAGTGCTTTAAGGATGAAAAGGAGCAATCTTTCTGTGCAAATTTGAGTGAACTTGAAGAGTTAACTTTTGTTTTATAGATTTTGTTGTTGTTTATGTTAGATTCTGGTTAGGTTTAGAGTGCCTCAAAAGATGACTTTGGTACTCATTTGGACGTTTGTGGGCTCTTATCGTCAGTGTAACATGATATGTAAAGATATGGCAAAAAAAATCTTATGCAAGATAGAGTAAATTATATAGGTTAAGCTGGAACCTCTTTTTAGACAGTTCTAATCCAAATACTACAGTTTATTCCCATATTGAATGATCAGTAAACTGCTCGAATTGTGTAACAGGAGGCAGTTTAAAAGTAATGTTTTGTAACTTAAGGTAGTAGAGATTAAATTGTTAGTTCTATATGAGCGCAAAGTATTATTACTAAATGACGAAACTGATGCCCTAACTACATGCTCCGCGAGTGGGCCTTAGTACCCTCTAAACCTAAGCAGCTTATTACCCACCTTTAATAGGTGACTGATGATCGCACCCGGGTTCGGGGCGGGAAAAGAGCACACACAAAATGGGCCCTCCGCCTCCCTCTTACGTTTCCCGCAATTCGGTACACCGTTCCTTAAGCACCCATTCAATTCGCAATGACCGCAAGGCATAACATAGTTATCGCGCTTATTTTGTTCCATTTTTCTTTGCATCCCCGTCGGTTCGGGTGAGGAAGCAGAGAACCGGCGAAGGAAGCACGAAGAAAAGATTCGCCTCATTTCACCTACTCTAATGGGTGGTAGAAGTATCCCGGAACAAGTGTGCTCCCGGGCTTTAGGGGCACGCCACTGAATGGCGGAAATCATCCATCCCGGCCGACGACATTGAGCGTGGAAATGATTCCTTAACCGCAGGGTGGCGCAGAGTTTCCGCTTTTGCGCTCTCTTTCTTTCTTGACTCTTTTATATTGTTGCCTGCAGTTGTATGTGTGTATGTGTAGCAGCTAGAACCCTCTACCCTACTCTGCTGTCGTCTGCAAAGCCCCGAGTGGCTGCAAATGGCACACGCAAATAATGCCATTTCAATCCATCCTTTCGGGTTTCGTCGGTGCCTTTGGCGGTCGCCGGCATCTCTTCAACGCCACCATAGAAAAGAGGTGGTTGAGAAAGGAAAAGAAACCAGGGGGCTTGTCCGCGGGAAGAAAGCGGCAACCCCTGACCGAGGATCGCTGGAGATGGAAGAAGTCAACCACTCCTCCGGTACCATTGAAGGATATCATATTTCATCATCCTTTCGCGCTCGCTTCTTATGGCCCGGTGTAGGTATACGAACGTTGTGTCCTTTTCATCCTGTCATACACATACACATGCACATACATCGCAAAATGAATATTCTTCCACACAACAAAAGATCCGTCCGCTTGCAGCAAGAAACAAATGGTGCGGTGCGGATGGGTGCTGTGGAGCTTTGTTTGCGTGTGAGATGTCGACTTATCCCATTTTTGTTTATTCACAACTCACACAATTTTCTCGTCAGTGTTGACTGCCGGTGTGGGTGTATCCTGCGGCTGTGGTGGACCGGTTGAAAAGATTCACTTTTCCGATTCCGACGCTAACCACCGTGGCCTGAGCCTGAGCGGTGAGGTGGAGGAAGCTTGCAGAGAAATCACTTTCCTACACGTCTAGCACGTCTAGCGTGGAGCCCCCTGGCGGCCGGTTGGTGAAGCATTGTTGACGAGGCTATGGTGAAGTCGTGATTTTTTGGATTCTGTGAGGGTTCCGGGCGTAAGACGGGGGATGACTTCTGTTCGGCATCGCGAAACACAATACCATGTGGACATGTGTGAAGATTGCCCTCCAGGGTCTTTGGTTCGTTGGTTGGTTGGTGATAGACACTTGGTGGTCTTTGGACAAGCAGGCAAATCCTAGCAAAAGGGGAAAAACAAAAGCCCATATGGTACGTGAATGTGGAAGAACTCTAACTAAAAGACTCTGCAGATGATGATGCTGCCTGACTTACCATGGGACGTGACTATACTTTTTCCCCCCTCCCGTAACAGTACAGTCAGTCGCCTGTTCTTGCGTTAGTCATTTCTTATTCCATTCTGGTACCATCTTCATGGTGTATGGTGATGGGGTCGGCCAGCAGACAAATCGTCCATTTCCACTGCACGAAAAGCTTAATAAAATCGGCCTTCTTGAGGAAATGGTTGGTGATATGAAACAATTTCCTGTCCGTCAAGAAATAATTCTTTATCACTTTGATTACGCTGAAAGTTGGATAACATTCTATGCGGAGAGCGATATTGACCACGTTTTCTAGCGTTTCCGTTCTTCCAGTGCGGAACTAGCAAGAATTCTTCCCCATCACGTAATAAAGTCGTCCAATTCTTGCTCGATTTAATTACATGCCAATACCGGGTTCGTTTTCGTACTCCGAACGCCCACCACAGTTTCCAACTCGTGTCTCGTAATCATTACAGATCAGGGTCATCCCTGCTGGCCTGAATAATGATGTTAATTTACTGCATCTTTGTACAAGTACGTCTGTTTTCCAAAACTGAGCATATTTAGCCGTCACGAAGCCACGGCTTATCGTTTCGTGCGATTTTCTCCTTCTGGCCCTTGTCCATTAGCCCGAAAGGGCTAATGGAGGGTACGTGTTTCGAAGTACGCAAAACAAGCAAAGGTAGAAGTTGATACTAGCAGTAGTTAGTTGCACAGTATCGGTGAACCATACTTACACACGGGGTGGCGGGTTGATTAATGTGTCCGTGCGCCTTTCCGTAGCGCGTGATGATGACACTCCTACCGGCCAATGAAAGTCACGTTCCAGCGGCTCTAGCGGAGCGGTGGAGCTTTTGTGAAACTTTGCCAACTAATACTTTCTTGAAAAACTTAATTTATCATTAGTGGGGTGTTTCGAAGCAGGAAACCGGTCACCGAAGCCGAAGACCATGAGCTTTTCCATCAGCTGGTGGTGGCGACTTTCTGGAGACCCTTTTTCGTGCTCTCTCGCTCTGTCTCTTTTCCTGGAACGTGCACTACGGGATCTGTTTTGCGAGGATCAAAGTGCTTCGTTCGAAGTTTGGAAGCTCTGCAGTGTACGGTGGTACGACGCTCGTCCGTGTGACGTTGCTCGCTGTGGATAATCCCGTGTTAGATACATGGCGTTAGATGATAAGAAATCAATTCCACCCGCCGACGCCGACGAGAGTTCGAGCAGGGTGCTTACAACGTATGAGTCCTGCTTGTGCATGCATTCTTAGAAGGGATAATTCGAAAAGCTCATCCTTCACAACATCATCGAGTCCTAACTTCTCAAAAGTCATCCCAAAATCGACCCAATCGAGGCGGAGGGCCTGTCTGTTCTGGACGCGCATTTGCATGCATATCGCACCTTTTTTTTACTGACAACCGGCGAAGCGCGTCGGTCTGCTCCGTGCACCCGAGAGTGTTTTGAAATTACGATCAAACTTTGTTTGGTACGAAAAACTTTCATCCATGACCATTAGGACGACGACTTTTTTGTGCGGTTCATACACATTCCATCCTTCTGTCGTATATGATCGTGACTTACGCTGCTCGACGAATTGATCCACCGCCCTCCAGGTGAACTCCAGTGGAAGGTATTGATAAAATCTTCCCGTAAGCACGCGCTACGGCTGTGCTGGCCTTCTTTGGTTGTCAGTTTCGTAACAAACACTTCACAACACAACCACTTCGATAAGGAATCGCATTTTCTTCGGATTTCGCCGTCCGTTCTGGGTGGTACGACATTTGGGAGCTGCAGACGAATCAGTACGCCAGTGATAAGGCGATTTGTTGATAGAATGTTTTGATATCACACCGGTACGGATGCTCATCAGAACGGGGTGTAATGGGGATAGTAAGACGGGGATATGTTTGCCCCACAGTTGTCGTGTCTTACGCGCTTGGCCGTCACAACCGATGCGAAGCGTGTGTGTGTGTGTGTGGAAGATATCGATAAACGTCGAGCAAACACTGCATTGACGGGGAACGGCTTGATGGAGTCTTAACTACCCTTTTCAGGTGTATATATATTTTCCTTTGCTACAGACACACCGTGGTCGATAGTGGTATGAATAAGCCGCTAGTGAAGTATGCTCCTCTTCGTAGTGGTGGCGTACACAACCACCGGTTTTGTGTGTAATCTGTTACACAATGTTTAATTTTGTCGCACTTGTAAAGGAAGGTTGTCGAATCGGGTTTGGCTTGATTGGGTGAGTGAGTGTTTGCAGGAGTGTTTCATCAGCTCGAGCTTTTTTTTTTAATGCAATCATTCTGTTTGCTCCTCTTGAGTTGTTGACTATTTACATCTTGAACGGTGTGTCAACTTTTTTTGTCTTTCGACGTTTTCTAGGTGAATTGTAAACTTGTTCCTATATTTTGGTTCGGTTTGGCGTCCATTTACATCATTTTTCATTTCTTTTCTTTCATGTTTACAAAAACAATCAATAAAATAATTAATTTGCTTTAAATGCAGGCAACAAGTGCACCGCACCGTTTCCATGCATCTTTCAGTTTCAAATTCAATTACACCGGCGTCAACACCGGCGTCCCATTAACGCCAAAATCGGGTCAGTTTGCTGTCAGAGACCTGCACTCCGTAGCGGGTAGCGAATATATATGCTACCTTTTTCGGACGATTCCCGCGCGAACGCGCTCGTCCAGTGCATATGAATTGCTGTGCGCCTTCCTGTCGCCACGAGTGTCATTACCGTGTCCGGCAGTCCACAGGCGCTACCGTGTACGCTAAGTGATTTCTCAACAGCTACAGTCGAGTGGCCCGGTTGAAGATGACGCTTATGATGCCAGCCAGGCGACGAGAATAATATATCGATTGTGTATGTGTGTGTGAGTGTGTGGCTCGAAGCTCGGACGTCCTTTCCGGTTTCGAAATGCGAATTTGAAGGTTTTCCAGAACGGGCGGTTTGGGGTGTACATTGCAGACATACAGGGGTGGCACGGCATTGGTCGACAGACACCGCGATAAAGAATATATGTACGGCACTGGCCTTTGTGGGATGAAGTTATCGGAGGAATGACTCCCAGTGGAGCAAACGCGCCCAAGAAAGAAGGGAAGAAAAGCGAAGAAAGAAGAGCAGCCAAGTCACGGATGCAATTATGTGCACTCACTGTGAATAGAATGCAAGTACGTGATTTCGCAGTTTATCGCACTGTCCATATAAATTTATCTTCCCCGGCTACCCGCCAGAGACTTTGTGTGGCCTTGGTAAGTTCCTTTAGGATTGCCTCCTACAAACACACACACACACACAAAGGGCAAAACGTAAAGAAAACCGGAAGCTAGCCTGTTTGTAGTTCTACTTCGTTCGGTTCAGATCTGGCGCCCCGCAGACCATTAGTGGTAGAAAAATCGAAGTGTAAAGTGCAAGTGCACAAGATAAGAGGGACGGGTAGGAACACTGACCAGTACACAACGCTGCATTGGGGCATAAGTCAGCCGAGACGTTTGAAGAAAGGCACGTTGCATCTGTCAGCAAAGCTTTTTTTTTTAGAGCTTCGGCGTTTTTCTCCCATCAGTAGTGGTGGGTTTTCACCTCATCGTACCACAAGCACAACGCGATGATATTGATGCGGTTTACGTGCCGATTAAAATTAAACCTACTTGCCTAAAAGCGTGGAAGGGAAGGATGGGAGGAAGGTATTGGGGTTCGAGCGGGATTTCCCTTCCAATAAAACCCGGTACTACACTGTTGGCTGGATCGATCGATTGGCTTCGGTTCATAGTTTGCACGTAAAATGCAGGCCCCGGATAAAAAGGGTCTCGTTAATTGCTTCTTCCGCGCCTCCACGTCTGGCTGTCCTTGCTGTCCACTGCCGTCGGGATGGAAAACCGACGAACTGGCGTTAATTTTTGGGCTGTCGTTTATCGGCCGGCAAGCTTGCAACGCTGCACCGGGGTTGGCATTTGATGTGCTTGATCGCCCCCGGGACACGGCATTCGCTGCGGTGTCGAAGGTTGCAATCATTTGTTAATTAACGTACGAAAAGTAGAAGTAAGTAGATAAGTAAGGATGTAAACGGGACTATTGGGTAAAGGTACAATCACGGTGACAGTGGCACAGTTTTCTGTGAGGAATCTGATTTTGATAAGAACCGGAAAGATGATGGCAATTATTGCGGTGTACACCGAATGTTTTTGTGTTTGGCTTTGTGCGTAGGTTTGCCAAGTAGAAACAGATGAGTTTGGACCCAAGTTGCAGAATAATAATGGCGTCAAGAATTAGGATTTTTTTCGGGTAAGAGTGGTGATGTTGAACGGTCTGAAGAATCAAACTTAGCCTCCATACAAAGATCTCGTCTTTTACTCAAGAGGGCCTAAAATATGGTCAGTTTTGCGTCTACGGAAACTAGTGATCACGAAGACTATTTTATGTGTCTCCTGCTTCTTCTTGGCCTGCTCATGGTTGAACACGTCGCGTAGACATGGCCAGGTGTCCATTCCGTTTGCAGGAAACTCGATCTAGGGCTGCAGTCTTCCATCCGATCGGTTGCATCCGATCTCCGACATGTTTGTGACTTCACTTGATCCACCCAACGGGCTCGCTGTGGTCCTCCACGCCTCGTACCAAAAGGGCCGCGAACGACCACCTTCTTGGTGGGGTATCCTTCCGGCTTTGACTTCCGTCAGGATATCAGTCCAGGACTCGTGTAGTCACTACAAATAAAATGATAGCGTTGTGTAAAGCTGCAACAGACTATATGTTGCAATGTTATCAATCTACAGTGTGGTCATATCAACCAATCAGTCTAGTTCGTTGTTAAATCTAGGTCTTTCTAATTTCTACCGTTTGCTAAGCAATAATGTTTCAAGCTCAAGCATCCATAGATCTTTTGATATTGATTTTGACACAGTTCCTTGTCCCTTTTCGCAACTACGGTCCCTTTTCTCATCTAGACCACTCGCGGTTGGCTAGCGGGAAAGATTAATCAGCACAATATAACATTCTTGCAATCGTCAATGCCATCGCCGGTGTCGAAACCCTTCAGATCGATCGATTTAATAGCCCAACAAAACTGACCACGGACGTGACTTAGAATTTGCACACAAACCACAACTCCGCGTGTGTGTATATGTTTGTGCCTACCTTTGCTCGCAACACCTTTCAGTCAGAACCGTAATTCCAAACCCTCCCAGCGCAAACCTGATCGAAACAGCAATGTGTGCAAATTGTGTGTGCACACAAATCGGTTTTGCGGTTCAGGTTTTGCCGATAGGCGCGCACCACTGTAGATTCAAGATTTATTGACTTGGACTCACGATTGACCACCACCTTCGCAGCCACAAAGCCGGCAACAACATTCGGCGACGGCTTTTGGGGGGCTGTGAGGCATTGCTGTTTGACCCGGTGCGAACGCTAATTCAACCGGACATAAATTGGGTTTGGGCGCGGAATTCGTCCGACTTCTCGGCCGCGGTTTTGAAGTGACCTTTTGCGAAGCTGTGGGTGTTGGAGAATTTAATACTTGCCACACACGAATGGGAATTCTGTGCGTTTGTTTTTGGTGGGGATGGTTGGATTTTGTAACCGAACCACTCCACGCGAATTGCACAGGTTCGTTGTTGGTTTCCCATCCGCGGTTGCAATTGTTCTATACTTAGCCTAAATTTATCTCATAAATCAGCATGTGGAACAAAAATTGTGTGCCCGTGTGGGCCTTGTCTGAGTTGCAGCTACAGCTGATAGTCATTTTTATTGAGTTGTTTATGGGCAGCAGCCCGGCAAAACCTCCGTGCCCATATCGCGCTGCACGAAAGTGAACGCAGTCTGCTTGTTTGGACCATGTCATGACAAGCGCACTAACATTGTGCCGGAATGGCGGAATCCGTTGGACTATTTCCACTTCCTGGCTTCTTTCGACGCCAGCAACCGGCTTCCAATCGATGTGGTGCACGCACGCCCGTAACGAGGGCACCAACGAGTGTGGCATTATTTACCGGATGCGATTTGTTTCGCGTGTCGTTGCATTCTTTCCCGGCAAGCTTGTGTGTTCGTCGCGTGTCTTTGTACGGCGGAAATGCCGATCGTTTCGATCGTACGGGGTAGCAAGTAGTAGCTTTTGTGCTGATGCGTACTGGGTCAGGTTAGTCATCTCAATGGCAAGATGGTGTGCTGTGGAGTTGGTGCCGGTGGTGAAGAACTCGAACGTTTACAGCTCAATGTCTTAAGCAGCTGCAGCAAGGCTAGTGCAATAAATCGCTCAGATAGAATAATATGCACCGGGTTTCTGTGGAACGATACGCTGATCTGGATCTAATTTGGTGCGCCGCAATTGCGGATGATGGCGTGATGAGTGTATTTTTAAGAAGAAGCAATTCTAGTCTCCGGTATTGCTGTGTGAGTGAGATTTAAAAATAAATTGTGTATTGATGTGTACTTGTAATTTGATGTCAAAAATATCTAATAAAAACTTATTTTTTTCAAATTCTTATTGTTTGATGAAATCTACAAAAGCAAGTGTATTGTATTTTGAGTTCTTCGACAAGGTCCACAACAATTTATTTATTGTATTCTTTTGTGAATGTAATTAAAGGATTTAATTTTATAAATAATCTTCTGCATGGTAACGACATGACTCAAACATTTTCGCACATACTTCACTACAATGTCCGCATCGATTGGAAGTCATGAAGCATATGCCGTCTTCAAAACATTCGTACACAATTTCGATTCAGCCCGGATTACAACATTAAGCTTAAAGTTTATCTATGTTGCCATTACTCCCTGGCTGAAATCACCATCGCTCCGCTAACTTCCTTCGCACCCCTGGCTTAAACTGTGCATACCGAAAAGAAAAACAATTAGAAACTACCATTTTAGGTCACCCGTTTCAAGCTTTTACCCTGTTTGTGCGCAACGGTTTTGCAATCAAATAATGCAGATTTGGCACTGCATCGAGCGATGGAGCGCGGAGTGTGCGAGCAAAAACAAAACAGCAGACCATCCACTTTGATTTTGGTAGACAAAAGTGACCGATAAAAGTACGAAACAACAACCATTTTCGGAGGCTACAACCACAGCGAGTTGTGCTGCGTCACCGCGTGTTGTCGAGCAGATCGCACTCGAGGCGCACAAAGCACAGATGCTGTTCCAACTGGACCGGAGGATCAAGTAATTACTTTAATGCTGCAATTTTATACAAACACACACACTTTAGTTTTTGCAGTCAACCAATCTCGCAACGGAAGAAGTTTTGCGGTCGATTGTTTCTGCTGCCTTCTCGTGTATTGGTGGCTTTATTGTTTTGCCGCAATGCTGCTGCACGAAAGCGGACCTGCTGTCCTGCGTTTGCTGGACCTCAAAATTGCATACGTACAATATTGTACGCGTGCAGACTGGCAAGTCACACGCGGAAGGTTCGGAAGGGCAGAGAAAAAAGGGTTTCGCCGGTTGGTGCGCGGTGGTGGCGATGAAAGAACCGTTTTATTTCGCTATTCAAATGAGGATTATCGTTCGCAGACATCTGTCGGTGGGCAGCGTTACCGCCGCGATGTGTGCTCTTGACCGTACGGCCACCGGGTGTGGGTCGTTATGTGCAGTTATGTGTGTATGATGATGGACTCGCGCGGGAGGTTGAAAAGAAGGTCACTCGCTTGGACGAGGCGAGAAGGCGAAGCGATATGTTGGAGGTGGTAAGAAATGCGCACATCAAGATCGACGCGTCGCGGTCTAAATTGTGCGCCAGTTTGAAGTCTCTTTGCTTTGTTTTGCGAGCGTGTTTGTGTGGCGGCAAGGGCACAGAAGACCGTACCTTCAGGGAACAGTGGACGCAATTCATGCGGTAGATGTTGCTGGCTGATGCATCGGCAAACATGTTTGGTTTGAATTTGGAGCTTGTTTTTATTGTTTGTCTGCTATTGGACGATCCGCTTGAGACGATAGCTTCGTACGCTTGCTCGAGCTCGAGTAATTACATTCAAGCAAGTTCAAACAAAAGTTTAAAATGGCAATGGGGATCGTTTTCCAGTTCTGGAATGTTTTACGTTTCTGGTAACTTCCAAGTAGCTGTACAACGATTATAGGAAAAGACCGTTGTCAATAGTAATCTGAGTGAATATGGTTCCTTGCGGCTAACACATCTCTTATTTGGGCATCCGGTTCTCTGCTGATACTCCCGAATGCCCTGAACAAGGAAGGTCAGACGTTTTTGAACTCCATACGGGTCCTCACCTTGGATTCTTTCGTCGCAATACGCTCGAGTTATACGCTGTGAAAGTTTAATTTCGTCTACTATAATTCCTATAGTGCTTTTACAGGGTTTACCATCTTAGTTTGGACTGGGTGCCCACATTTTTTTACTTGCCGCATCCGGGTTTTGACGAGCTGCATATTTTTGAAAGCAAGCATTGATTTTCTTTAGTCCGATTTACGACAGCTTGCAAGACCGTATGTTTATCCGAGTATTAATCCCGAATCCCACATCTCCATGGATTCACTACTACACATTTCAATAAATCGGTTGCGTACATTTAATTCACACGACTTTTGTATCACACTTAACATAAAACACCCAATGCATGTTCTACAAATTAGCGTCAAACATAAAAAATATTATTTAAAAACAAACGCTTCTCGTAGCTGAAAACACAAACATTTTTGCATATAAATAACAATGTACATTCCAAAGCAATCTTACAGAGGGAGTATTATAAACTTGCGGCCGATAAATCGGACGGATAAAAATCAATCCTTGATAAAAATCAATCCATTGAAAAATATTCATAGTTAGTCAAAAACTGAAGGCGGCAAGTAAAAAAATGTGGGGGGCCAGACCAAACTGGAATGGTGAGCCCTGTAACTCTAGAAATGGATCATTGTCTAGATCGTTGGTCAGTATGTATTGCAAAAGTTAGTGAAATTCTATGTTTTTTCTGATATTTAAAATTGAATTATTTTGTGACAAGCGCAATAATAATTATTGAAATATTTATCATTATTATTTATCCTACTTATAATAAAAAATACATGCTTTTTCTCTTAATTTGTTGCTAAAAAATGTATTTCACAGAGTATACTTCCACCATATTTTTATCCCAACCATATTCTGTACGGGAAAGCAAAAGCAACGAATACTGTTTTGCATAAAACTAGTGCATAATTGCCACCGAAAACATACAGACCGACCGGCACAGGCACACATAAAAAGGTAAACCCACCGTAATTAGTTCTTCTAGTTGGCCAAAAACAAAATGGAATAAATTTGTAACTCAACTGATATAAACTTCACCCCTACCGAACCGGAACTGGTGGTGAATTTATTTTGTCCCTTTCTATCCCTAACATCCCCCATTCGTTGGAGGGAAGCTGGGATAGTCTACCGTGTAGTCGGCAAATCGCTTCCCATTTATCCATGGGAAAAGCCATCCCCAAAGCCAAACTCCCGTTCCCCCCTCAGAAAAGGACTAACACACCTTGCGGGAGTAAAATGTGGAAAAATAACAGACACACAGGTAAAACCGGTGGTGCACAGTGCGGTGGTGGTGCGCTGCAAAATGAAGAGGACTGTGTGTGAAAATAATGTCATGGCCAGTTATGTTAAATTATTTTCTTTGACATGTTAATGCAGTGTAATTTGATACAGAAAGATTTTGGTCCGTTGGTCAGCTCACAGCAGCACAACCGGTGGAAGCGAGAGCCGTAATAGATTCAGGTTTGTTGGTATTCATTTCAGAGAGAAGGAAAAAAAAGGACATACGGGAAGGTTTTCCTCTTCGTCAACGTAATCAAAAGAGTTAGACTAAGGCAAGGCTTGGTTGGACTTGGGTTTAAAGTGCTCAAGAAAAAAGCATCTCATGTCGACTTAAAGTAGCAAAGCCTCCAACCCTTGGTTTCACGATTTTCCGTTCACCGTCGGATGGTTTCACACAAAAGCGAACCAACTTGTATAGGAGCAAATGAGGAAGACTCCTGTTCCGGTTTTGGGGTGAAGGATTGTGTACATCCGTCTTTTGTTTCGCTCTCCATACGCGCATACATACAAAGGCAAATCTCCAGAAGGCTCACTGACCGTTTCGCAGTCCGTTTGCTAGGTTTACCATAAAAGGGAAAACGCCGTGGATAGAGTAGAAAAAGAATACAACAAACATACACACACACAACAAAGCGCCATCGTACGCGTTCCAGTTTGCTTCCGCTTCCGAGTGGGTGCAGTTCAGGATTCATTCGCAGCATTAATATGT
This sequence comes from Anopheles maculipalpis, assembly GCF_943734695.1. NCBI lineage: Eukaryota > Metazoa > Arthropoda > Insecta > Diptera > Culicidae > Anopheles > Anopheles maculipalpis. The sequence continues at coordinate 74,932,479 of NC_064872.1, forward strand.
GTGTTGTTGCATCGTTTTTAATGTGTGGTATGCATTCGCTTTCTTTGCTTGCTCGGCCGGCGCCCACACACAGAACAAAGCGACCAATTCTCACGTGCCAGCCCACGGCACGCGGGGTGCATCCCTTTTCATTATGCGCTTTTTCGGTCGTTTCGGTGCTGTGCTTTTCGTTACGCCAGTCAGCTGCAGCGACGCGTTCGGTGTAAGGATGCAACGCACGGTGCCACAGGACAAAAGGGGCGTAACAAAGGTGCCGCCATAGAACGTGGTCATTATCACGTCACAACTGACTTCGTGCAGCGGACGCACACACACATACACGCCACGTGGAGTCATCTTAGCGAAACAAGGATTTATGAACCGAGCACGGTGAATAAAAGTGGCTGGCGTGATTTACTACCATATCCTCCTCTTGCGCCACCTAAACTGGCGCTCTTATTTCGGGCAGGATAAATTTACTTTTTTTTATACCTTCCTTGCACTCGGTACGGGGGTGATGCTGTAGGTGGAATCGGCACACTTCGAACCGCTCGAGCTTGCAATTAATTAATAATCAAGCACACAATCGTCGAAACGTTAATTGATTTATCATATTTATTATATCAGCAATCAGGATCGGTGAGGATCGCGCGCTCTTTCTCTCCTCAGTCAATAGGAAGAGTCTTGAAGGTTTCATTCCAACCATCACTACCCAACCACCCAACCCACCGGGAAAGGCAATTAATTAGCGAAATTTTGATGCCATATTTACCACCTCATGCTCACGCGCACTTTACCGGCTCTACCTCCGTTTAGATAGTTGAAGCTTGTGCGAGAAGCTTTTAGCCTTTTTTCTTATTGTTGATCTAATTTCTATCGCTTGCATGTGTTTGAATCTTTTCCCTTTCCTAATTTTCCTAATTATGCGACGTTTAGTGTGGGCGGGAGGACGAAATCGAACCGGTTCTGCAATAATATGATGTGTGATTGCCGATTGATTCGTGGCGCGGCTCGCAATGCGTAGATTTATGACATTTTGAGCGATAATCATTATCGGAAATCTTGTTGCGCGAAGCGCCATTAGTTTTCTGTATCAGTATGCTAATCTGGTCAATTATAAATTTCATATCAAACACAGGTTTTGTGCGCCATTGTTTGGGAGAATTTTTACGTGTTTTACTTAAGGATATCAATTAAATGCGCGCCTAAGATTATGCAATTCGCTGTACAGGAATATTGCTTGGAATCATATAGAGGAATTTAGCAATATTTTTACTATTTTAGTTCATGTATTACGGCTCGGTACCGTATTCTCAGCTTTTCTCGACCCGTTTTTGTACAAATTTGTCAAGGCATTTCGTACTTGTTTTTAATTTTGCATTTAATCCAAAAAATTCCTTCTTTTGGAACGAAAGCCTCTCAGTATTATGTTCCATTTTCTGCAAAGCTAGCTCACTTTAATCTCGATCATTATCTTAAAGGACAATAATCTTAACCCTTATCCTGAAACCATAAGCGGGTACAATGAGCCACCACCATGATGGCATGCCTTTTCCCGTGGTGTCAGGTGGCATTGAATCTAATTAATTTTAACACCTTTCAAAGGATTTCTACCCAAATCCGACGACCATGCGCGTCCAGGTCGGCCATATGCCGCTTTACCTCACCCTTTACCCACCGGAAATAATTGCATTAAACAACAACACGCTCCGAATCGAATCGTCTTGAGTGAGCATTTAAAGCGACCATACCCACACACACACACACATGCACACATATGGTGTACTGTAATTCTGCATCCGGTGAGGGCATCCAGCCACCCCATCGTGCAAGCTTTATGGTACACCGAAGTGCACTAACTTTCTGAGACGGCTCACAACTCCCGTTCCAGGGATAAAGAAAATACATTGCCACACACACACACACACACACACACACACACACACACACACACACACACACACACACACACACACACACACACACACATTCATATACACAAGCATTCATACATATGGGAAGTACACCGGAGACGTGGGCGAATTGTCCTCCTGTGCAAATGCGATTTATGTTGTAAGCAGTAACGCTTCCTTTTATCCTTCACTTTAAGGCTCAACCGTCCCCCGTCAGTGGGGTCATGCAAGGTGGGTTGGTCCGCAATCCGGATGTACATCGTTCGTTTTTTTTTTCTTGTTAAGGGACAGCGAAAAACTTCACCGTACGGCGAAAGAGAGCGAGAACGAGTGGCGAAGATCAAGTTCCGCATCGTTTATGCTACCACTGCGGCAAAACGCGCCACCATCAAGCGTGTGTATGTGTGTGACAAAGAATTTAAAAGTCTTTTTAAATTCTTTTCCATTTTTCTTGCTCACTTGCTGGTTCCCTTCCGCTTGCTCGTTCTGCAAACTCTCTAGCTGGCAATCGTGTATTTCTGCGAGCTTCCTTTATTTGATTTCCAGTTCCCAGAGTTCCCCGCAGAACGTTGCTCATCTGATACGCTCCGGTCAGACGGCGTGTAGAAGAAAAGTGTTAGCAAAAAATGGGTTAAAAAACAGATCCTTAAAATGGCTAAAAGCGTACCGATGTATATGTCTCGGAAGAAACATCCGGAACAGAGATGGTCTCGTTACCATCGTGATTGCTACAAGGAAGGCTGGAGTACTATGCAGGAACATACAGGATTTTTTTTAGCCACATGTGACATGCACACACACACACACACACACACACACGCATTGGGAGCAAAAAAACGAAGTTACTGGTCGGATGCGTCAGTATGTGTTGGTAAAACAAATGAGCGACCAAAGGAAAAGAATTAACGCTGCCGAAACAATGGAGGCGCATGGTGTCTGAGTGTTGGAACGTTGCAGCAAACTGCACATACACACGTGTGCGGAACTCGTCTCGTTACGTTTCGTTTTTTTTTAAAGAAGCTGTTTGGTTTTTATCATCATCCTAGCAGCAGACACAACGTGGTAGAAAAATGGGCTCTAACGAGCTAGTAACCTGTTCCATTTAAAGTGATCCGGTTAAGATGGTTCTCGTTTATCTCGGGAAGTGTCAAACACTGGAACGGTGATGAATTTTTGATGTTTTTGGGTAAAAGGAGTTTAGGACAGCCTTGCTACCAAATGCATGGATGCGAGAAGTCGTTTATTTAGGAAAGCATGAGAAGGCATTTTATTTATATCAAATTATTTTAAAATTGCATTTTACAAATTAGTTTGTGCTTGTTTTATAACACGTTTTCATTTACTTAAGTCTATAATCTATACCTTCAAAACAACGTCAGCAAAACAACCCAAACGCTTCTCCTTGACATTGTTTTTCGACCTTCAACAGCCATGAAATTGCATCACAATCGATCGAAGATTAATGACAATAGCGGAAAAATCGAACCGAATCACCCAAAAAACACTCTCACCCAAGACACCATCCATATTGGCTTGAGTGGTACATCGGTCGAGACGGAACCAGCATTTTCGCATTGTTATTTTCCAACACCCGGTCGGTGCAAAGCGATGCGATAGCGCGTCAAAACGTTACGCCATGATGAATCGAAACAAAACGCGCCGGTACGTACGTACGTACGTTAGCCGTTCAGCAGCAGCAGCAGTAGCATCATTCGGATATTTCTAGCAAACGATCGTGCGAATGGAAAATTTGTTGGAAAAACAGTTCCTTCCCCGGAATCGTGTGCAATGCCGTCTACCCAGAGCCAAAGGAAGCCAATTTTCAGCCAGCTTACGTGCGTGACAATTGCACATCAAAATTGTAGTCCAAAAATTGGTAGTTTTTGCGTGACTGGTGTGAGATGTTATCCTGCGTTTCGACGCCGGTTTGTAGCTGTTTTGGCGCTCACAGTACGGCATTCACACACACACACACAACACATGATCGATGATGCGTCCGGGAAAATGCAACAAATTCGACAAACGTCAACGGGTCGGATATCGTTCGTTGTTTTCGTTCGTGTCCTGGATCCCATACGTACCCCGTATCAGAAGGCTTGCCTTTCAAGCGGGGGAAGAGAGTCCCATGCGTGTGTGCGTTGTGATGGCCACAAGCCTCAACGTACGCGATGCTAACTCTCGTTTGCGGGTAAATCAACGCAATCCGAAATAAATAAATATTGGATGTTTTGATTAATTCATTATTTACCGCCGTCATCATTGGGTCTAGAGAGAGAGAGGGAGGGAGGGAGAGAGGGAGACAGTGAGCCTGCATGCTACTGAAACGAGCATATGTGGATGCATGTACTTCTCGTACTGGAGAATTCGGTTTGCTTGCAAGGCATGTACGTTGTGACGAAAACGAGTATAATATGCGTCCTGTGGTGATATTTCATATTTGTTTTCGTTTCAATCTGGTTATGTTGCGAACGGATGTTTTGGAGACGGAAGAAACTGTGTGCAGGAATTATAATGTCATTTAGATCTTTAAGGACTTTAAAGGGTTCATTTGTGGCTCAAAGTAGACGGAAATATAGCCATTGGAGTAGGAAAATCTAGATGAATTTAACGTTAACAGTGCTGTACAGGTGTTTGTTTTAATGTCGACCGTTTTATTTCAGTGCAAACGTACAGCGTAACAGTGTTTTAAAATGTTTTGGTTGGAAAAAATCCTTTACAGAAATGAATTTTAAAATCAATCTGCAAAACCCCTGTAAAATGGTTTGAAAAATGTTTCCAATAAAGTACATTGAAGCAATCTTTACACAATGTTCCAAGGACTTCTTCATATTTTGCATTACACAGTGTCAGCGCTACTTTAATTCAATCGCCCCCGTATTCCATCACGTGATGGAAGCATCCCAGCATCCATGTACGAGCTCATCGTACTCATCTACAAGACACCGACGCACCGTCATCACGTTCACCGGCAGGACATACGAGCACGCGCACACACGTGGCCGTGTCCTTCACATGTGGGATTTCAATTTGTTTCGAACTGAACCTCAACTTCACCATCGTTTGCACCGCCAAACAGCAGCCACCTGACACAGAAGACCTTTTCCAGTTGTGCGATGAATTGCAGCATGCGGCACACATTGTGAAATTGGGCTGAGATGAAGGAATGGAACATCCAGGCGCACGGGTTCGGTTGGATTGCAGCGCAGCGCGCAATGCAATATTATGTCCACACCCTACCGATTGCCCGCCCATCTCCAAAACGCTCTGGCACGTCATATTTTGCCACTGTTTTCGGACATTTCGCCCCTCCACCCCCCGCTCGTGGTACAGGATCCTTTCCACATCCAAGTTTGATGGATGAGAAACAGCTGGCAAACAGAGCACACCCAGAAATTGGTACCCAGTTCCCGGCGAGTACATACGAGTGAGTTCATTAAAAACAACGGCACATGGGTGCAGATTTATTTCAACCGCTTACTCACACGTAAGGCACACACTTATAAGTGAATGAATGAAGAAGGCACAAAGCGAGAGCTGAAAAAGAAATTTATGAGGCTCGCGGTTTTCGAATGTGAAATAACGTTAGTTTAAGCCTACCGTGGCCAGACTGCATACGTATGCGAAAACGTGCGATTCATTCGGACGCCGATGGTGGTGCATAATTTTGTACTCCAAACCGTTTGCAGATGGGCACGGATGCTTTAATGCTTTTAAGATTACAATTGAATATGTTGTTGTAAGAGTGGAATACACGTTATTCGTTTCGTGTCAATTTTATATTCATTTTTTGAAGGCTACGACTTAAATATAGTAGCAATTATTTGGTGGAAATATCGTTGTCACAAAAATACTAATGATTTATTTTTATCTCATTTATTTCACAGGTACGACTGACTTTCGATGGCTTCCATTCTTAACTAAAACCTGACGGGATTAGATGAGTATGTTCATATGTTTAAGATGTCGAAATACTACTTAAAACTCTAAAGCTAGCAGGACATATATCAGGTTCAAGATGGTTGAGTTTCTGTAGTATGAAATTCGCATTTATGTTTGGTTAGCTTGTTTTCCACACAAGCCTGATAAAACAACGACCTTAACAATCAGAGGTCGTGGCGCACATGATAAGACTTACTATACTTGCTGATACCAAGTAGTTAGATAGTCAATTCTTACTAAGGGCGAACGGCTCAGAGGCGATTTGAACAGCGCTTCCTTGATGTGAGGACCGGCGTCGCTGTTATTCTTGGCTTAACGACCTCTTACCGCCTCTCTAAATGCTTATGAGGCTTAATGACATCAAATAATTGGATAATCAGTCATCAATACTACGAAGAAACGATCCGAATGATATTTGAACTCCGGTTGTGCCGTTGAAATACCCGCGATGTTGTCGAACCGATTACAAAACACGATTAAAAAGAGAATCAAAATTCAATGATAAAATATCAATTAATCAAGATATCCATTTTCAACCTTCAACATGGCTGTCGTCCGTTCAACAGCTCAACTACAACTACAGCCATCCTCCTCAACAATCAAGCAAGTAGTGCTAAAATATTGAATATCACTTTGCTCCATACAAAGAAAAAAGTGTACAATTTAGCTTCACATGAATGACTATTTCTGCAACAAAATGTCGCTGCATCTGTTAAACATTTGAACAACTTCTGCACCAACTCTTACCAACGCCAAAGCACTGTTGCTAAATCTTCCCCTTTACCTTGCTATTTGCTCGTTTAGTGACGCACGTGCGATAAAAATGTTGTGCCGAACGATGGGCAGAGACTTCCAGAGACGCCGCTCCTGGAGAGGCTGTAGAAATCAGCACTCGCAAACTAGCTGCTGATGCACTTTTTTTTGTGTGCTTCTGCTGTTTGGTTAACATGTTTCAATTTCCACACCGGTGTTAACTAGCAGAAGACTCCGAGAAGGGGGGGAATAAATGTGCATTCTAAAAAAGGTGGCAAGCGAAGATCATCTTTAAATACAATAATTAGACTTACTAGAAGCTGGAACTATCGCAAAACCACCATCGTCTTATACACCACTGGCCACTGGAATGCGTTATGATTTTGACGAAAGAATCATCGAAAAGAAAGCAAAAGCATTCGTCTGCAGGTTTGTCCGGTCTGACCGCCGTCAGACCGTCTGCCCCCAAAACGAGTTTCTATCTTTGAAAACACACTACACAGAGCATTCCATCACAGATTGCGCTTTATCCGGTGGTCCCATGTCTACGTTAAGATGCGAGCGTAGATTTTTGTTGTTGTTTCGTTTACGTCTTCTGCATCTGATTATCTTATATTCCGGAATGCTGGTTAGCACGACCGAAGTAAACAGCTAAATTCCCGCATATATCGATGAAACGAAGAACGAACCCCATCGGCGTGTGTAGCATGTTTGCTATTTTTATAGCCGTGTGTTAGTGAGAAAACCAAACAGCATGCTTTATGTTTCCCCAACGTTGGCGTTGGCAGGGGATAATAATTTTGGAATTACGGCCTTCTTTTTTTTTTTTTCAAGGACGTTTGGATCGGCAGAGGAATTGGCTGAATTTCGCAACCCACTGTCACTGCGTTCAGTTCGTTCGTGTTGCCCCGTTATGACATCATCTTCAGACAGGAAATGGAAACGATCTAAAGCGGAGCAACATTGAATTGGATTAGATTAAGCTAAACTTTTCTCCTTGGTTTGTAGCTGACCGGTTGCTACCGCTACAGGCTCAGGTGCTCATTAAAGTTGTAGCGACAGCTCTACAAACGGACAAGGAAAACAGTCTTTCCGCTTTCACTTTTTCGTGACGGTTAAATGGGAAATGGTTGGATGGTTTCACCGGAAACTTTGCGGTTCCGGACGATCTTTTGGTGAGTTGGAAAATTCTTAGTTTCATCAGCAGTTTACAGTTTGCTGGAGTAGGAAGGAGCCTGGAAGTTGAAGTTGTGCAACAAAAAGGTGAGAAAGTTTAGGTTTCCTCTTTCGTCCCTACCGTTCGCTGGTAGCAGCCAGTTTTGTTTCACTGAATAACTAATGGTTGTTGTACTGGTTTTGTAATAGCGACTAGAAACATGCAGCAGGACATCACTACTACCCTCTGAAGGGATGATTGCCAGGGCTACCCATTCTGCCGATTCTATCGTCCGAAAGGAATGCTTTTCAGCCTGCTATAAGTCGCTGCCAGATCTTAAACGATGGACTTTATGCGTGTATGTGTGCTGCACACATACACACACACACACACACCTGCAATTTACATTTGCATATAGATTAAAGGTACAATCTTATTAATAAAGTTGTAATTAAAACATGAATTGCTTCCGACCAGTAAACTAACCGGAACGGTGTTTAAAGGTCCACCTTCTCGCATGCGGAGTATCCCATTCATGCGCCTGTTGGTGTATGTCCTTGCTATGCACACAAGACCACCGAAAAAAAAAACCAAGAACCAAGCACCAGAAGCTTCATCAAATCACGTGCCAAGGGAAGATTATCAAACTCGGTAGGGATCTTCACGCAACCAAACAAGGTGTGCAGAACAACAACAGCACAAAAGGACACGGAAAGGATAATATGGCGTTGATTTGCGTGTAATTTGTCACGCTTGAGCTGGTTCGGTTTGGTTGTTGGTGGAATCTCAAGCTACTTTTCCCATTGTGCCGAATAGATAAATCCTTCCGCTCGTGTATGCCGTTTGTGGGAGTTTAAAGCGCATCGCTTTAAACAAATCCTCCCTTATATTGAGTGCCTCGTTCCTTTGTACCACGAGGCTGTGAGGGATGAGACAAGATATCGAGCAGGATTGCTGGATAGATAGGGGTAAAAGTTTTGTTTGGCTTTCAAATTTTGTGAACCACACACCCGGAGCCGTTGTGTGTCGTATCGTTTGCACTTTAATGTGGTTTTAAGATTTATGTGTATTCTGCAACCTGCCTTTCCTCCTCGGAAGCTCTCGCCCTCGCTGAAGTTGCGAGAGTTTTGCATGGTTTCGGTCACGTTTTGCCATCCCTTCACGCCTCCCCCCCCCCCCCCACCCAACTCCAATCATCCCACCACCACGACGATTGCTAGAATATGATGCTCCAAAAGTTGGTTTGAATTTTAAATGTAATTATTGTTTCCTTGCGAGCTTAATTGCAGAAGCTGCCTCAAAAACCGGTGCCACGGTGCGATATCTCGTGCTGTGCCGGCTTGTACACTTCTTACCCCTCCCCCTCGAGTCGGGTGTGTGGGGTTGGGGTAAGTCACCAGCATTGTCACCCAGCGTTTGTGTGTCCTGAGACGAAAGCGTTCCACTTGCGTTCTTCAAGGATTGATGATGATGCGGTCCTCAAAATTTCTAGATGCGAGATGCAAACAGCAACCGACAAGCTTACCCCAAGGGGATGGTGCTGGTGTCGCATTTGGTAGTTCGTCTCCGTCCGAATGCCTAGTAGACACCAGTGGTAATTGCTAAACTGAATCACAAAAACAACTTCCTGCTTTTTCCCTTGATGGCGCCGAACGAATGCGGACGACGGTGTGACATTATTCACAATCGTAGCAAGGGCAAGGAGATAAAACGTTTATTGCAACACATTCAGAAGCTCGCTGAACGTTTGTGAAGCTCGTTTTTACACCCGGTGGGGGTGCCAGTAGGGTAAACCATCATGTCTATGAATGCGAGAGTGGGCGAAAAATGATTGAAGTCCTCAAAACACACCGCAGCAGAGGCCTTTGGAAGGGTGGTGGAGACGTAATTTAAACTCAACTTTAATGGAATTATGTAACCTATGAATAGGAAAGAAGAAGAACGTTTCCGTCCCAAGCTGAGGTTAGTTATGCAAAAATGGAAGAACACGGATCAAGGATCGTTTTGTCGGAATCCTATACCGAGTCCCGATTTTCCGATTCCGTCCCATGGTAAAGGACGACGTGTTCGTGCATAGAATTTTAAATGGTGCAATTACTTGCCAACTGCTTCCTTTTCTTCCGCATATACACATATTTTGAGCAATTGAGCCTTGGGATGGGGTAGGATTTTGGGGCCGTTTTTTTGCCTATCAGATCAGTAATAAATCCACTTCACTCTTGCACTGACAGCACCACTGGACTGAGGCAGATGCGGAATCGCTAGCGCAAAACGGATTAGAACTGCTTGAAGTACTAGAAATCCTTTCAGCCATTCCGTTTCCACTTTCCTTCACTACGGGTTGTGGTTGAGAGGGTGTGAGGTTTTGCAGAATTTTCGAGGTACATTCCTAAAGCGGTTACTGCTTGATTGTTTCGTGGTGCGAAACAATTTTAAACCTAAAAAGTGACCCCGAATAATACAGGATTATTTTTGGTTCTCTTTCAGAAGTTTAGCTTTGCTGATGAGGTTTCGCGCAATCGCGCATCAAACATCAAACAAGGTAGCGCGATTATCGGAATTCCATTTGCCATAGTTGGTTCAAGCAATAAATTTGCCACCTTCGGGATCTCCGGTGACTGCTAAAGTTGCAGACGAGCCCGATTGAGTTTCTACATCGAGTATTAGTTTCGGTGAAGGGTCGAAGGTGTCAAAAATAGCGTTCAGACGAAATTATTGTTCGAACGGATCGAACCTGAACGCGGTGAAATGGCTTCCACTGCTGCTCGCAGCTGTACTGGCTGGTTGGTTGGCACGTCAAACATCTGCCCAAAACCGCAGCCCACCATCAACACCAGGACGCTCCATCGTACCGTGCTTTTGCCATCGTTTTCTCAACAAATCCCAACTTCATCTTGGAGGTGTTAATGATAGATTATTATCCAATCACTCGAAAGCGTATTATTTACCGCGCACAGCGCAGATCTTTGCACGCGTGAGGAGGGTTGTCTGGGGTGACGACTCTCTTCTTCGCTACGAAAAGGAGCGTACCGCGATGAAAGAAGCAGCGAGCCACGGAATATGGTTTTGTAATCATTTGCCGAAAATCCAACAAGCGGTTCCGTACGCACGTCCATTGCTTTCAATGTTTACCTTTACACGGCCCGGGTGCTGCTGCTGCTGCTGCAATCGATCGTGCAAACGTTCGAACATACTCAGCACTCCAACCATTACGTGAGACGAACAGGATGAAGAAGAAATCGATCGATTGAGGTAGCGATTTTTGTTCCATTCATCGGCTACAGCGACGGCTCCGGCTAGCTTTGTCAAAAGAGTAGCTTTAAATGGATGCCGTGGGAAAGTATTTAACAGGTAGATTCATCTCCTAAGTAGGATTGAAGAAAACTTCTTTCGACCACCACGAACCATCCGCTCCGTAAAAGCTTCCCGCGCGTTTGGTGTGAAAGTTAATTTTTATGTTCTAGCCGAAGAAAATTGACTATGCAAAAAAGAAGGAACCTTTAGCTACTTATGCTAATGTTGCGCGGCAGCATAAGTATGTGCTTCGTGGTTGGTGCACGAAATTTGGCGCAGGGGTAAGGACGAAAACAAAAAAAAAGTCGAAATAATGTTGAAACTAAACGGGGCAACAAATTGAGCGAAACAGATTGATCATTCACGGATCATTTCGCTTTCAATTTGCATGCTCCATTTTACTTTTTCTCCGCGCCGGTTGGTGGTTTAACCGCGGGACGGTTTTCTTTGGTTAAGAGCAGAGTGCCCTTGCCTTCGGGGGAGTATCTCTTTTGTTTGAATAGCTTTTTTTTTTTGGTATGAGTTCAAAATTAAGAAGCTTTTATTATTGAATGGTTCTTGCAGTTGCGATAAACATTTTCTCAGTTAATGGACGAGGACGTTTAGTAAAGTTTGTTTGCCGTACTGCTGACGAGTTGCATGGAGCACATTGCTTCGAGAATAATTTCTTTGCAGGGTTTAAAGTGTTTGAAAATATGCCTTCTGTCTTTTCCGCAGCATTGCTGTTAAGTTGAAAATTACATTTTGAGTAAGTGAAGCTTTTTCTTCACTTAACCTTCAAATGAACATCTGGATTGACGGGTAAGATTTGATTTTGAAGCTTAAATTAGTTTTCAACAGAGTTGTTGAAACGACAATTTTTTTAATGTTTCTTAGAACTATTTAATCATCTATGTATTGACAAAAACGATAGTAAAAAAATAATTGCAATTGAAACATGAAATATATCCAATAAAGAATTTTAATAACCTATGTTATACTTACTTACTTATCAGGCGCTACAGCCGCTTTGCGGTCTTTGCCTGCCGCAGCTGATCCTGGAACCGCTCACGGTCCCGCACCGTCGCCCGCCAATCCGTTATCCCGGCCGGCGTGAAATCATCCGCCATCAAGGATCAAGGATGTCTCAGAGGCGTATGTGAGTAGTGGGACTATAAAGTTACGATACAGTCCCAGCTTCGACCGTCGCGACAGGTTTTTTGAGGCGAAATGTTTCCTCAGGCTGTAGAATGACCGACTGGCCTCCAGCATCCTAGCGCGCAACTCCGTCTCTATGCTGTTTTCGGTGCTGACTTTTGACCCAAGATAGATGAAGCTTTGGACGACTTTAAACTTGCAATCACCTATCCGTACATCACCCCCACGTTGTTCCGGATTTCTTAGACTTTGCCTTGTTAATCTGCAATTCGAGGTTTTTATGCCGCCTGCTCGATCCTTTGGTAGGTCTCTGCTACCTGGGACAGCCGCAGACCAATGATGTATATATCACCAGCGTATGCAAGGGTCTTGATTTACTTATGATGGTTCCCGAAATCTCCTCCTTCGAGTCACGGATGGTCCTCTGTAGAGCCAAGCAGAATAGGAGACAGGCGAGCCCATCTCCCTGACGCATGCCTTTGGTGGTAGCTAACAGAACACTGAGAGTTTTCCATCCACCATTACTGGCATGTGACGTTGGTCTTGATCATTCTAACTCCAAGGCCTGATCAGTTTGGTCGGGATTCAAAAAGAGCTCATGGCTTCGTAAAGTTTTACCCTGGCTATGCGATCATATGCGGCCTTGAAATGTATGAAGAGATGGTACGTGTTCATTTGCTGTTCAGCCAGCTTTTCCAAGATTTTCCGTAGGGTAACCAATGTTATAGTCGTTATATTTAAATCAAATTGAGAATGTGGGTATAAAAATTGGTATGCTAATTAGTGCTATTTATTACAAAAGGAATATTTCATAAAAAATAATTATGAATTAGTATAGCTTTTGGTGAAATTCAATGTATTTTTACTGAATCTTGAATATTTCGAGGATATTTGCCTTTATGATTATAATGTCAAAATAAAAGAATACATCAATAATAGCGTATAAAAATTAGACATAAGATGTTTAGTATAATGACAATACGGTGGTAAAATTGTTTTAGTCCTAGGATGTAGGACATGAAATACCTACGATACGATTAATAAAATTATGAGCATTTTATTGCAACTAACGAAATGAAATATTTGGCAACCTAGAAGAATAATATTGTCATCAACTTAATCTGCTGATATGCTTAGAATTTACACTAAAACACTCACAAAAATGCTTATAAAAGACTTGTTATCATCATGTGTCATAAGGTATTATAATATAGCATTTGTAAACAAGGTAGTAGGCCAGAAAAATGGTTTATATCAATTAAAAATTAATTTATAAAATTATGCCAAAATAATTTAATGATGTATTCCGAATGTCATGCAAAAATAACAATTTTAGCAAAAGTTATTAAAAAATCTTTCCCTCTCTCTCTCTCTCTCTCTCTCTCTCAAAAATATGAAAGACTGATCTTTTGTATTCAATCCTTGTCACTTAAATGCCAAAAGCTTGCATTTTCTTCTCGCTTTATCCGTTGAAGGTCTTATTGTTTAGGATGTCAATGAATGATGTTTGAAATATTTCAATAGAGAACCCAAACATCACGCCATCACGTTGCAATAAGCTGACGGCAAGACTACACAATCATCAACAACACGCACATATATGCATACGCAACCACTTCTTTTAGGCCTCATCTAGTCGAATGCTTGATTGAACGTCTATTTGCATAAATATTTCATTACTTTTGCCGCTTCCCGCGAATGCGCGAAGAAGAGTCGAACGAAAACAAAACCCATGCTCCCATGACGAGGCCCATTCCGGGGAACGTCTTCACCCCCTTTTACACGCACTGACACACTCACACACACGCAAAAACGAAATGGTATGTTTGGCTTACGTATTACCACGAGTGCCTCGGTGTGACCCTTTTTTTTGCGCTAATGCTTTGAACCGGGTATCGATTGTCACTCTTTTGCTGATGCTGGGCGTATTGTAAACATGTCCTTCCTTTCTGCGTTTCAATTCGAATTCTTTCATCGAAGCTTTAACCCCCTTCCCCCCTCCCCGGGATCCAAGGGGGAGGAGAAGTGGGCAGTTGAGCTTTTTCCATCCCTTTGAAGAATGAAGCAACACAACAAAAAGCCGGAAGCCCACAAATAAAGAGAGAGAGAGAGAGACACACACACAAATAAAACGCGAGTGCAAACCGAGGCGAGAAACACATTAATGCGTGCAGGAATTTCTCATCAACTTCGAACTTGAAAGCTTGAAAGGGAGGGGACGGGACGGTCCGGCACACTTGCATTCTGCACGCAAACATTCTTGCTCGATTTCATCCCATCCCTTCCCAGCAGCATCGGTACCCCGATTGGCCGATACTCAATCATCATTCGATTGGGTATCCTTTTTGCGTCCTTTCACTGCTACCAGTAGAGTTGTCCTTCTGACACAAGGCGCAATACAGCTTCCTTGAAATCATTCGTCTTTTTATTCTACTGCGCTACGCTGGAAGGTTTTATTCACTTTCTTCTCGCTTTCTGTTGGTTGGGCGGCAGGGTGGTTGGGTGTGTTTCGTTTCTATTTTTCTTGTTTGTTATTGTCATTTTCTGGAACCTTTCTTTCGGGCCGAGTTTTCCTCTTTCTTTTTCGTTTGCCCCTCAGCAAGGGGAAAAATTTGTTTTCGAGCCGGAAACGGAAACAGAAATGCAAAACAAAATCAATCAAAATGACAAATACGATTTTGGTGATGGTGGCTGCGCTACCCCCATACGTTGGGGGAGCTTTCCCAGTTGGGGTATTTGCGTTTTTTGCTTGGTTTTGCCCTTCCGAACAAACATTAGTGAGCCTTTTTCGTTTTTTTTTTTGGTTGTTGCTGTCGTTTCGATCGCAGACTCTTTTCGCATACGGTGAGAAATGTCAACAATGGGAAAAAGGAAAGCTTTTATTTGGGTGTTTCATTTTTTTTGTCGTCTTAAGTTTTCCTCCCACGAAAAAGGCAACACGGGGGTGTGCGGGTTTCTAGAAGAAATTCTTGGCTAGCTATCTATTTGGGTTGGGAATTGTCGAAGGTTCTTTCTCTCTTTCTCCCTTTTGTGGACGACAGTTACACGGAGGACAAATTGAGGTTAACCGATGACGGTTAAATTTTAAGTTGCGTTGAAGGAATTTGTCTATTGGTTCGGATGTAGCTTTTGGATTCGGTTTGGGGGAAAATATCTACAAAATAATGCCAATTGTTGAGGTTACAGCATCACTTTATTATCTTATATATTGTTAAATCAATCGTTTTAGGAAGGAATTGGGATTAGAGTATTTATCTGCCGAGATCTTGTTAGTCCGACAACACAAAACATACAGTAACTGTCGTGATCTGAGGGTTCTCGTTGATGCCAAAAATTTTAGAGAGTTCAGTATGATAGTGGAATCCCTCCAAGGGAGAAGGCTTACTACATATCGAAGGATCTTTCGTTGGATCGCCTTTTTAAGAACCAACAATGTATCTGCGGAGGACTCTCCAGACTATACTAGCATGCTTTAGGACAAATCGAACCAGAAAGCAAAGAAGAGTTATTATCGTTGAAGGCTCAAGAAGTTACTCTGGTTTTCTGGTTTGTAACGGTCGTAAGTTAAGACTTCTGTTGAGTAGGACACCTCTTCCTCCTTCTTAGCTTAACAACTCCTTCCAGGCCACGCCAGCCATCAAATGGTTTACCAGACCTGATACCACGCAGTTGAATGATCAGTCCTAACTACGAGGGGATGGACTGTCACCTACACCTCCGGGCCGCCCCGTAGGACACCTAAATCTCGAATACAAAAAGAAAAATCACTCGTACTCAGTGCTTCTTGCAATCATCGACAGTCACATGTGCCTCTAACTGTTTCGAATATTTTATCGGCACCGTGAAAAAGTCAATTTTTCGTAATTAGAAAGCCATATGGTTACATCATTAACATGCAGTAAAAACAAGAGAGGTCCTTCGTTAATTCCCCGTGGAACACTTCAGATGCATTGGATGCTACTTTTGTTGTTCAACTCTACTCGGTACGAGCGATCAGTCAGATAGGAGCGTTTTCATCTCAGAGCGTTATCAGAAACTCTGAAATAGTCAAGCTTAAAGAGAAGTTTACAGTGCGAAACCGAGTCGAAAGCAGCCTTCAGATCTGTATAGATTGTGTCAATCCGTAATTCTGGAATCGCATTTACGTTTGCAGAAACTGATTTGTAGTATTTGACCGCCTAGACACAAAGCCCATGTTGCGTATTGCTTGTATAGATTCATTTTGGCATCAAATTTTCCAAACCTCTTCTATCGAAACCCATCAACTTCAACGAAATGAAGATGATTGACATTGATGCTCGATAAATGTGGGCGAAAACACAACCAACAATGCAATGCTTGATAGACAAATCAAGTCATTTCTATGAAAGTCCGAATAAAAAATCCCTTTCGGAATTTTTGCACATTTTCTGTTGCGTCTTGACAGCATCATTTCGGGCATAAAAATTACAACGGCGCTGGCGGGTTATTCCGATTCTTCCCTTCCCTGCCGTCATTACATTATATAACCACACGAAGGCCAGGGAATCCGTCACAGTGTGGTTAGATTTTACTCACGTACCAAAGCAAACGCCGAGATGTGCATTGTGTGCAACTCTTATTCAAATAATGCTTTCGGTTGTTGTTTTTTCCTCAGCTATCCTCCCTGTGCGCTAGCTGTTTCAAATAACGCTTGTAATCTTCATATGCTGTTTGAAATGCATGCAGAATGAGAGGAACGGCGGAAGAAGAGGAAAAAAACCTTCCATTTGTGTGTCGGTAGCTTTCCTTGCTGGATCGCCGAGTTGTACGACGACTTTATGACCCAAGAGCGTTTGCTATGCATCGACTGTTCTTAGCTGCAACTTGCCAGGTTTTGCCAACATGGGATCTCGAGAATGTCGTTGTTTGTTTGCTGTGGTAGGTTATTTTTTGTAGCCTTCTCCTTCTACCATCACACCCCCCCATATCTCCTTCTGCACCCCATTCACACTTGTGACAACTGTGCCACTGTACAACAGAGCAGCAAGTTTAAGCTTCGAACGCTTAACTGCAATCGTCACGTATCGGTATGTGCGCGATGTGTGGCAGGAGGAAGGAAAGGGTGGTCTGTACGGGGTAAGAAAACGGTGGTGGCCCAGCTAACCAATGAATCACGTTTCGCAACGTTACGCCTGCGACCACCAACCGTTAGACGTCCGTTCACCGTCCTTGAGATGCACATACACATCCTCGCAAGATGCTGCTGCAAAGGTTTATGAGCGTGTGTCCAAGCTGTGGTTGGTGGTGGAGAAGGGATTACGATGCTGCGGATGTTCGCGAAAACACACTCTACAGCTGCACTCGACTCTAATGCCAGAAGCTTTTCAAACGATCATATCGTTGTTGGGGAGTGGGAGGTCTGACTGGGCTCTAATTAGGAAAGAGGCCAAACGAATCAGCAGTATCTGGAAGTCATGTTCGACAAACAAAAGCCTCCACCGCCACACGATTTGGCCTGTTTGGGCCTGGTTTGTGTGTATTCCGGTACCGCACTTGGTACGGGCGAAGAAGTCAAACTAACAATCGGAAGCTCGATAATGCTGATAAAACATCAGCAGAGCTAGTGCCAGTGTAGGGGAAGACATTATACAGTGCTGGCTGTGATATTTTATTTATCGAAGACATACTTGCCTTTTACTTTGCCATAGGATGTTTGTTGAAGAAGCATACACTTAACATTTAACTTACTCATGGTGGAAAATGATTTGCTGTTCCGGAGCTACCCGTTCTGCTTCTGCCTACACTAAAACGTCACTAGCCCAGCACTTGACAACAGATGCACATCTGCACATCATGTCCGTCTGCCTGTGAATCAAAACTGGGTTGTTTCATGCTCTAGCTTACCAGTCTTATGAGATTATGTGCAAATCATACTTTTGGTATGCATTTTTGCTTGCTCTGAAGGAGTTTTTGTCGTGTCTTTTCGTGTCTCGTTGTGTTAAAACCATAGATGGCTACTCTCAAAATTCTATCGACTTAATAACTCGTTGTACCTCTTCTTCAGCTCTTCTTCAAGTAGAATGTGAAAGAGATGGATTTGTTTGCATATTTAATGGTCCCGATTTGTTAGAAATTTGCAATACTCTTATCGGTTTCCATTTTCATCACATTTTGCTTGCGCTCCACTAAGTACATGCCCAGATAAAATTCCGATATCGAGCTAAACCCCTGCTCTGGCGTCCAAACTCCGAGCTCTCAAATAAACATAAACCAAAACCCGAACCGACGGCATAAATAAACTCGCCGAGAATCTCTCTTTCGAGGAAGAAAAAGATAGCAACCAGGCACCAACGTTTATATCGGCAAAGCATTTTCCATTACTACTCTGGTGTCTGCTGACGTAATGGGCTGCGTAACCATTTCCGATATCATTCTACGTATCATTTGCGCTTGTCGCAAACAAAACAAAACAACAGCAAAGCATGGTTCCGGTTTAATCTAATCTCTTTTCGGAGAAGTTAAATAAAGACAGCAAAAAAAAAAAAAAAAAAACGAATCACCAACAGCAGCCACAGGAACGTACGTTAGGTAAAGGGAGGAAATGTTTGTGCGGTTGCGAAAGCGTTGCAAACCATGTGAGTGCAAGTGCCATTTATCTGTTGGGTAAAAATGCAATATGGTATGTTTGGGTGACTTATGGTGCCTGTTATCAATGCAGAAGGAATTTGGAGAGGTGAATAAAGAAGTGAAACTTTTGTAGGGAGTGTAATTTTAATAATAAATTAAAACCATTCGAAAATTGCTGGTTCAATTATTGCAAAACGTTTTTTCTAAGGCTCGAGTGGGTTCTGTGTTCGCGAATTCGAAGAATTAATAATCGTTTAAAGCTAATGCTAACCAACCTTAAACAAACGACCCTCCCTGTAGAAAAAGATGATATTTTGTGGTTAGTCAATGCGTTTTTGCAATTGTTTTGATAACATGTTTCAATGCGTTGTTTGAATAGGGTGTGTGTTGAGAATAATTTAAAACATAAGTCATAATTATCATGCTTAAACGTTGGATAATGCATTTCCTCGTATTTTTTTGTATCATCTCGGGCATACTTGGTTGGTTATTCGTAAAATGTTTAGTCGAAAATTCTTATGGGATTTAGCAAAGAAAAAATGTATTAAGATAAGAAAAGTATTTTATTTTATTCCATTTCTATTGTTATTCTAAGGAATAAGATAAAAAGGCATTAGGCACCTGGCTACCTGTGCAGCAATAACTATAACTTGAAATCGTAATGCCGATATACTTGATTTGTTATCAGAGAAGATTTGTTTGGGGGTTTATCTGTTAGAGAATCATAGTCACCTCTTGAATCTTCTCTAGCATGTCACAAGTCAAAGAGGCCAGCTTCTCAATGCCTCGACGTGACTGTGTGACAATTGACAACGTCCGACTTGCGCTGAAGCGAACGAGGAATATGAAACCGCCTGGCTTAGATGGAATCTTCAATATTCTCCTTAAGAGATTACAGGTGAAGGCACTAACCTTATTGACAAATATTTTTTTAGGAATGCCTAAATCTGGGTTACTTTCCAAGTGCTTGGAAAAGTGCGAAAGTGGTGCCCATTCTCAAACCAGGAAAAGCTCCGACCTGTCCGAAAAGAAGGATCAGAAAATGCAGGACAAGCCTGCCCCGGGATCAGTTAGGGAACGATCGATTCAGTCAAAAACTAATCACGAGCGGATAAAGATCGGAAAAGCTAATAGCTAGCTAGCTCATTTTGTTGGCTCTTTTATTGTATCTTTAAGAGCTTAGTAATAAAGGAAAAGCTCAGCTATACTGAAAAGGCAAAAGAAGCCGCTCGCTTTCTAACACTAGACATTGAAAAAGCTTTCGATAATGTTTGGCATGGGGAACTAATACATAAACTAGCCGCGTTTAGGCTTCCTATGTACTTAATCATTAGTAGTTGTTTGGACGATAGAACGTTCAAAGCAACTTTGAGCTCTGAAATGTCTGACCCATTAACCATACCTGCAGGTGTACCACAAGGTAGTCTGCTGCACAGCAGATATGCCGATTATGCCCTGTGATGGACAGATGTGTCTGTTCGCAGACGGCACTGTTATTGCAGTAAAGGACAGAAAAATGGTTGAATTGAGGAGTAGGGCTCAGCGCTGTCTGGATAAGTTTCTCAAATATGCGTCAAATAGGAAGATTAAAATAAATACTGCCAAAACGCAAGCAATGTTGCTCCCCCATCGATTTAAAGCTAAAGTTGTAAACCCTTCTCCAAGGAGTAGATTAAATGTGGAGTTCGTTTATGTTGAATGGTTCAAGGCCATAAAATACTTGGACCTGTTGATTGATCGCAAGAGGCTCTTTCGAGAGCATCTAGATAGCATTTTTAACAAAGGTCACATCCTTGTCAAGAGCCTGTATCCTTTGATCAATCGCAGGTCCAAACTTTCACTCCAGAATAAGCTGGCTTTGTTTAAACAATTTTTGACACCAATGGTTAAAACCATAAATGATAAATTAAAACAAAAATCGAATGGCTTACTTGCTGTTGATACCACGTAGTTGGATAATCAGTCCTAACCACGGGAGAACGATTTGAAAAGGATTTGAACCCTGGTCTTGCGTGGGAGGAACTTCGCCACGGTCAACACCATTGCAATCTATTCATCTGTTCAATTCCTGATGTTCCTCTCCGTGTTCCACACGGCTCCACAACAAACAACTCCGCTAATCGGTGCCACCACCACCACCAATCATGACTCTCCCTTCACAGTGAGCGTTTAGAGTGAGCAATGCATCGCGATCCATTCAAAAACCAACCGATTGCATAATGCAATATTTACAAAACCACACGTTCGCATACACACAAGCTAATCGATGCATCGGACATGTTTTCTGTAGTTTTGCCCGGCACTGACCACCCTCTTGAAGCAGCTTTATCTCGTCGTACGCTAAAGCTTTAGCTCTCTGTTGCTTGCCTTGATCATATCTAACCGATTGGTCATCAGGCACATCGGGACAAGATGTGCATCAAGTGTCGCTGAAAATGTGTGTGTGCGTGCGTTCATGTTCCGATTCGAGACAAAACCGAACCGATGCAGTGGAGATCGCGTCATGCATCGCCATACCCTGCAGTGTAATAACGAGGTCAGCTCCTCTGCTCGTTGTGTTTCGGTGTGACTCGATGGCGAATGGCGATTGCAACAAACAACAGCAGCATACATCAGATGGTGTCGAAAAAAAAAATACTGCACCACATACCAACATCGGATCTAACGGTGGAGTGTGAGAACTGACGCTGGCGTCACTTGCACTGACATTGTGTAAAATAGCTTCCGAGCCGACAGCGACGACGGCCTAAGGGAAGCATGAGAATTTATATATCACAGCGCGGCAAAGGGTGAAAAAGATGAAGGAGCTAGTCAGGCTGCTGCTGCTGCTGACAAGAGACAAATGAAATGTCGGTTAACAAGTTTGTGAAGGCAGTTGGTACTTACTAGGAAGAACCTGGCGAACGGAGGCTTTTGAGAACCTATTTTTTTCCTTTCCGAGCTTGAAAGTATCGGTGTTTGCAGCCATTTCAGCTAACTACGCTGCGAACAGTACCAGCGCACGATAATGGAATGCACTTGACGGTATGCACAATTGCATCCGAGCGGTCGTCATCGTCGCGTACGCGCGTGTGTAGTGTGCCATTCGTTCGCCATTCATGTCGCGTACGCGCACTATACTGCTCTCGAGTGGCACACTAGCCCTATGGGTGTCATCATTTTTCCATCTTTGGATCGAATCGTTCGCTGCTTGGAATAACACGTGTGACACAACGGGGAGAAAAAAAAACCCGGACAAGAAAAGTCAATAGAAAATGAAACAGTTTGTAGCAGTTGTTGATGGTGTGGCACGCACGCATGCCAATTACGTTGCATCGTTGCCGGCGTGCACTTTGACATGCAATGGATGATCTTTACTGTAGAAGAAATAAACTGCGTGTTTGGGTGGGTGCGAAAATGTGGACACGCGTTCAATGCTTTCTTCATACGCGAACAGTCAACCGCTAATTGCAACTATGTATTACATTCTGCTGTATTAATTATCTGTAATTTATACATTTATCATTGTACTTTGTCGCATTCACATAAGAATCGTCAAAAATAGGGCCACAATATTCCTTCCCTGCTCGCAAGCAGAATGGAGCCTCTCACAAACGTTTTCTTCTGCAGGCAAGTGCATTTGTCGTGTAAATTGATGCAAAATTAGTGCATTTGCGCCACACAACACCACGAACGCATTGAGGTGCAGTTTTCGGCTGCAGGCTGCAGGAAAGCTTGTACTAAATTGTAAATATTTACACTACGGTACGACCTCAGCCAGTGGTAAACAGTTTCTGCCACTGTTTAACAAATGAAAACAGCTCCGACCCTGCACAGTTAATGTCACTCAATAGCCGAAAGGGCCTTCGGGGGTTTGTTCCTGGTTTCGCTTAATTATCGTCTCATCAAACAGTTCTGCGTTATACTTGTGTGCCGCACTGCTATTGTGTGAACCAATTCCTTCTAGAAGGTCGTTTGAAGCGGTGAGCGATTTTTTTCTCTAGAGAGCATTACAATTTAAATGTACTCAATTTGTGTAGTAATAACGCTGCGCCAAGCATTAGAATCCTTGCCTGATCTTATTGAGCTAGCTTAAATCACAAAACCATTCGCTTCCCAGCGACGCGCTGCATGACCACCAAGTTGACGGAGGGAAATCAATAACATCAGTGGTGGATGTTTCCAAAATGTTTGCTTTCGACGTAACATGCAACTTGGTAAACATCATTAAACGCCAGTGCATCAGTGCAACAATCGTGGGTGCAATTTAAATGCACCGAAGGTTGGGCGAGCTGTGATGAGGTGTGGCCATTTAAAAAAAGCACTTTGTTCAAACACACGCCGGGGAAAAGGTACCGGGGGAGTTCATGGGGAGGAAAATTTTTTGCACAAAATTGTACCCCCATACATATTGTCACCAAAATCAACACAAGGGTTGAACGTACGCTCGATGTGTGGCAGCATAAAACATTCCAAAAATTAACGCACGGATAATGAAGTATAGTTTGAAAAAGCGTTTTGTGTGAGGGTGGTGTTTTTGTTGTTTGCAATTGGACCCCTTATACGGGTGTGTTGGTTTGTGCTATTTTAGCAATGTTGACAGATAGACCGGTGTTCTCCGCACCGCAACACAAACAACACAACACGTCCAGGTCTGTGCTGCGATTGATTAGTTTGTTTATTTTGGTCACCAATGTGTGATTTGACACAATGAGAACGAAAGTTAGAAGAAAAAATCTCTTTAATCGTTCAATATTCTAAGGTAGTTTAAACGTAAAAGAAAATTTAAGAGGAATATAGACTTTAATAACAGCTATAGACGCGTATTTGAATTTCTACAGGACTGAACAGAAACGAATTGTTTTTTTTTAAATGTTTTTCGTACATTTTTGTTTTTCAATTATTTCCGTTTTCGTTCGGTTGTTTTTGACGCGTTTCCACAGAATTGTATTGCTGTTCTGTGGGGGTTTTTTTACGGGGTTTTCTTTTTGCAATACTGCATGACGGAATTTTATAAAAATAATATTTTAGCGAGTTGAAAAGTGTGAAAAAATATGTTTATTATTTTTGCATATTTTTAATAAAAACGTTTTTTTAGTTTCGTTAAGCTCCCCAGGTGATGCATTCAATTTTATTTCTGAGCACACAACTAATAAACAATAGTTCTCAAGAATAACTGCCTTTTGGGAAATTATAAAATGTCGGATTTAAAAAAAACTGCGGGATCAATTGAAATGCGTCAAAAATACTTGTGAAAAGTTTACAAATATTTGGGTAAATTCAGTAAACCATGGCAAGGTGTAAAAAAAACTGGAAACACTCTGTTAGTTACAGATTAAAAAGTTAGCAATAATTGAAAAGGTTCAAAGTACTTAAAATGAGCAGTGATAATATGACGAAAGGTATAAAAATAAATTTTAAATAATCAATTACTTCACATGCGCTTAGCACACGTGATAGTAGGAATTGATGAAATCAAGTCAATCATCGAAAGTACTCATTGGACATAAATAACAATCATCAAGAATAATTAATAAATCTTAAAAGAAAGCCAAGTAAAGGAAAAAATGTAGTCGAATAATAAATTAAAAGATTTAATAGCATCAAACCAGTGTTCGAAACGGAATTAATTGTTTTGAAATGGGTCTAAGAATGCGTGATAGGCAAATGATGCAATGAAATTAATTACAACGACAGCAAATGATTGTATAGTCAGTTAATCTTTTAGTAAAATTTTAAACGATTTTTGTTTATTTTTGGCCCTTCTGCCCTATTTTCAATTCATTAGCAATGACTGAATGCTAATGAACAATATTCGACAACAAACTCATCATGTTTCTACTCCAAACCACTGAATAACGGCTTCGCAAAGCCAACCCGAAACCATCTGGTGTGGAAAGAAAGTGAAAACTTACTGAAAAAAAAAAAAAAAAAAAAACTCTCGCCCCGTCTCCCACCCCGGTCAGCAGCGTATGGTAAAAATAAATTCTCGAATATATTAGCCAAACCAATGATTAGAGATGCTCAAGAGGCGTGAAAGCTTCCTCCGCACGAAACGCTCATTTCTGCCGTTGGTCGGTCAGCGACGGTGACCAACGACGTGCGCTCCGAGTGTCATGCTCTGAAGTATTAGCATAGATGAAAGGAAAATTATGCAAATTTCGCGCCAACACCAACAGCGCTGTATGAGAAGCCCTCCCCGTCAACAAGCGTGTGTCGCTCGGGATTTTGATTGTTTAAAGCACTTTTTGGCTTCTTCCCGGTTGACAATGTATTCATGTCTGTGCGTTCTGAGTTGTTGTGTGTGTGTGTGTGCGAATTTATTATTAGTCTCCCTCTGTCTTTCTCTCAATCTGTGGCTTATGGTTGCTAACGTACGAAAATTCCGTTTTTGTCTTTTCTACTTTTGCAAAACTTCCTTCCGCCACTTATTAGGCGAAGCCATTTTTGTGACACTTATGAGTGCCTTCCATGTATATGTGTGTGTAAATATGTTAGTTTGTGCGTGCGTTTTTTGTTGTTGCAAATGTGCATAAATAATGTATTGTATGCTAAAAAGCGAGAAGATCTTTTACGGACGTTCAAGAAAATCATTCCGATGCGTCAAAACAGTATTCGTTTCGACAGTTCAATAGGGGAACACAAACACACGCTTGTCCAAGATGGAAATGGAAATGAGAAGAAGTTTTACGAGCATACGAGAACTTGCATATATTTTTTCTTCTATCTTGACTAACTTCTAAACCCTCTAGCGCACTATTCCTTCCCCCTCGGCTTCGTCATTGGGGTCGAAATAATATTTATATGCTAATTTAATAGTCGGCAATTTTTTTTCCCTCCATCATCGAATGCTCGAAAGCCACACTTACCCACCGTGAGCTGCGTTGTTGTTAGTTATTAAGCTTGTCATTCGTGTTGCGTTTTTTTTTTGTTTCTTTGTCGTTCGCTGCGTGCCTGTTCCGTATCGGCGTATTTATTTCCACTTGCCACGCTCATTCCGACACCCGCTTCGGGATGCCCGCGAAACGTGTCCCTACTTAGAGCGAGACCGATTCCAATCAACGCAAAGCAACATTCGCGGTAGAGGCGATAGTCGCACACGCTGCTGGCTGGAGGCCGACCGTCACCAGTGTTAGCAATTCATTTTTCAACGCACCATTCACAGCGGCTCCGATCGTCATCGGTCGTCTATCCGGTGATCGATAGAACGATTCCTGATGCTGGTTTGGTGATGATGCGTCACCGGCACACGGCGGGTCGTCGTCATCGCGCGCCGGTTGGTCGAGATGAAAGCGAATCCACTTTGGCGTGTGAATTTTCGCGTCGCTGCGTATGCTAATGGCGGGCTGGCTGGCTGGCTGACGGGTTCGGTGTTAGCTAATGCTAGGCCAAGAGCGTGCGGAAGCGATGGCGTTGTACCGGGAGGATTGCCGAAGTTGTCGTTTGTGGTGGTGAATTTGTGCCTGGATTATTCAACACTTTCGTGCGTTCCACTGTTATGAGCTACAGCGGAGCTGCTGGGTTTGGGCGGCTGGTTGGTTAGCAGGGAAATTTGTTAACGAATGTATTTATTGGCTCGATGTCCTTGCTGCTGTTGCTGCCGCTAGTTCGCTCGGTCGAAGTGTTAGCAAATTAGAGATTATAAATTGACGGTTCTGCTACTAACAGCAAGTGGAGCGGTTTTTCGATGAAAAAAGCTTCTTCTCCGCAGCACTACTTACGATGCTCTGGAGGCTGTTGAGATGCAAAATGGATTTAGCTGGTAATATCTTTGTGTTATAGACGGTATAACGTTCGGATGGGATGCTTTTAGGTTTGTTGCATATTATTGTGAAATAATGAGAGTTTTGGAGCGATAAAGCCTTTAGTCAATCAGTCAACATTGGTCGGTCAGGATAGGATTGGACCCTCAGTTCTACCAAGACGCTCGTCGTTGTCGCCTGTATTACCGGGTTGGATTTTTGCCATACATCTTTATCCTAATTGTTATTGAGAGCGTTCGTAGTGTTTTATGCTTTGCTATTGGACGATCTCATAAGCAAATCCTTATGTCCTTACAGTCCAGATATCGCGTGGAAAGTTGCGCATGAGTCCGTGCTCTATTTGAATTGGTTCGATGATTTAGAATTCAGAACTAGAAATCGAAATTTACACGAATATTAGAACAGAATTCAATGTCCATTTCTTTGCATCCCAAGCTTTGAAGGAAAAATTCTTTCTCAGGACCTTTGTGTAGAAGACTGGGTTGGATTTTTCAAGAATATGATTTTTACTTCTCCGTGGTAGGTAAAACATAAATATCCAGACTGTCGTTGCCCTCCAATGTCAAAGAGATATTAGGTCCGCCAATGTGGACTGTGGCTCGATTTTGACGTTTACAAACGTCATAAATCAAGTTCGGGAATGACATAATCCAATCTTGTAAGCAGATAAGTGATTATTTGGTGCGAGAAAAGTTCCTAGTTCTTGAAAATGTCTGATTTTGAGCCGGATAATTGCCGGATATGCAGGAGTTGAAGCCGCGGGACATTGAACGCAGACTCTTGATGAGTGAATTGCTGGTTCAGCGGCACAAAAGAACGGAGGTTCCTGCACAGAATCGTGACGGCAAACGAGAAGTGGATTTTGTTCAGCAATCCTAAGTGCAAAAAATCATGGGGATCCCTCTGTCGTAACCCAACATCATCAGCTCGGCCGAACATCCATAGCTCGAAAGTTATGCTGAGTATTTGGTGGGACCAGCTCGGCGTCACCTACTACGAACTTCTGAAACCGGGAGAAACAACCGGGTGAACGCTACCGGAAACAATTGATGAGTTTATGTCGAGCACTGCCGGAAAAACTGCCAGAAAACTCATCACGCCAAGACAAAGTTATTCTGCTGCATGACAATGCTCGGCCACATGTTGCGCAACCTGTGAAAATCCACCTTAATACCCTCAAATGAGATGTTTTACCGTACCCGCCGTATTCACCTGATTTGGCATCATCGGATTGCCATCTGTTCCGATCCATGACACATAGATTGGCTGACCAGTAGTTCTCCTCCTATGAACAGATCCATAATTGGTTGGATACCTGGATTGCGTCGAAAAACGTATCAGTTTTCCGAAAAGGAATCCGCGATTTACCCGAAAGATGGAAAAAAGTTATAAATAATAATGACCAAAACTTTGATTGTCCCAATTTCTACAAATAATAATGCCACGAGTAAAAATAAACTTATGTAAAAACGGTCGTTATTTATTTGCGCACCTAATATAAAGAGATATCCTTATCAATATGCTTATCTACTTCCGTGAATTGCAGCCAGATACCTGGAAACAGTCTTGACCAATATTTGGTTGTGCTGTTGGTCTGACTGTTGGAAGTTTTAGTGTGGCAACACAATCGATTTTTTCGATTTTCTTAATCAGCTTGTGTGGTATTGTGAGTGGCTGGTACTAGGCCTTAATAATAACATTTAAATCGATCACAACCGTTGTTTAGGAAGTTTTACAGTTGCCAGTGCCTTCGCATAACAATAGTTTCAGACAACGTGTTGATTGTGAAATTTTAAAGTTTTAAATTAATCGACTTTAACGTAGTATATGCACGAATATTTTTTCTAGAATGAATAGAAATCACATTAAACCGTAAACCCGTAAGATCAACTACTAGACCATGAGGCACCTTATTGCCTCCTATGGGTGCGATTGTATCATCGCGCGCTCGTTCATTTACACCAATCAACCTTTGCCATCCGATCCCTCCATCATTTTGACCCTTACCCCGTAAACCGGGCTCGGCGAACAGAAGCTCGTACATCAATTGCCCCGGATCGGCATTAGAGATAATTAACACCCCTACCACCAAGCAATCCGAAGCACCACGGCACCAGGATCCGATTAAGCTGGCAAGTTATCGCCCGCATGGGGTATCTGTTCTTAGCGTCTTTTTTTTCTGTCTCTCACTCCTATACTAAATTCTAGCCCTATATCCCTATCTCCCGGATCACATTACGAGCGAACAGTCGTTTTCGTCCAAAAGACGAAAGGCGCTCGTCCTATCCAGACACTATAATTGCCCACCTTTACTGTGACCCGTGGACTCCAGAGCGAATATTCACTACCCGTACATATTCTTAGGGCGTTGGGCTTAATTATGATTGAAGCGATTGCTCGAATAACCAACTCCACAGCAAAGGCGTGCGTGGTTTCGTGCGGTTCAGCACGCACGATGTAGTGGGAATTGGATATGCGTTTAGTTTTAAAACCACCGCCCCACAACCATCGACCACAGTTTCCATACGCGCTAGCTTTTGCGGTGAACCGAATCAGCGACCAATCATTGGCTCTATTAATATTACATTTTCCAAGAGATCGTCACCGGAATGCACGAGCCGGCGCCTGGTTCTTGGAGCAAATTATGTTTCACATTGTTGCGCATTTGCTGCTAGGAATGTTGAAAATCTCATTAAATAACGTTCGCCGTTTCTGTGGTGCGAGCGTTCTCCGCCTGGGCCAGGCCTGCGACCTGCGCTTCCTGCCACTACACACGCGCGCGTTTGACACGCATTTTCATTAGTGCTTAACTGATTGAAATTATCTTGTAAGCCATAAGGATACCGATTTCATTGCATGGGTTTATGGAGAATGGTCGCATTCTTGAGTTGGAGTTTAAATTCACGCCTCAACGCATCACTCGCGTCCCAAAAACCTGTTCCAGCTGCCGTGCTTCTTTCCGTTACAAATGAATGCCATTACAACCGGCGTACCGGCTTGTTTGTTACAATCACCACCCTCAGGAACTCGGCACGCTGGAACAAATGTTTTCCTATTAGCGGAACCATTAGCGAAATGAGATAACGCACTAGCGCACACGTACACACGCACCCAGGCCACTTGGGGTGGAAAATCACCTTCTATTGTTGGAGTAAAATCTCGGCCAGAAGGGATTCACTCACATACAGACGCGCTAGGTAGGATGGTTGGATGACGAGCTCGGGAAATTGCTTGATCCTGCTGATCTTCGCACGATAGGACTTCCCCTTTTCCGGCCTCCGTCGCGCGTGCTTCATACGCAAAAAGCCATCGGCTTTCGTCACCATTCATATGGCATATGGGACCATGTGGTACTGCGAAGCCACTGGGAAAGCGTTCGACGATGATGGTGGCCACCACCAGGTCAGGATTATTTTATAGTTTCTGCGGTGGTTCGTCTGGCCGGCTTCGCACTCAAGTGGAGCTGTGGGTACTGCGAATCCGGTCGTAATTGGCAGTATTGTGGCTTACGGTCAATAAATTAACTATTAATTGTATTAATTTCGGGTGCTACCGATACTATCGAGCGAACGGCATGGCCCTCCACCCCTCTTTCTAGACAGTAGCACTGTCTGGGAAGGTTTGGCGCGCTGTGGGTTCCGTTAAGGGGTTTAATCCGGAGTTTAGTTTCGAGTTTCGCCAATCCCCGGAAACCCCTTGGCTGTAATTTGGGCGAAAATTCTATCCCGCTTATGTTTTGTGCGCTGATAAATGTGTGCATAAAGTGTCCCGCCTCTCTTACGCCCGACGCCGCCCACCACAACCATTTCCATTTTCCAAAGGTCAATTTCGAACGGGCAAGACTTTGTGTCGACGAGAGTGCGCCACCAAAAGGGATACGGGATACTGGCAATAATTAATGAGCCACCATTCTCCCAGCCGGTTCGCTCGATCCAAACCCGAATCCTGGAAGAAGAACTACGCCACCCGGATTCGTGAAGATATATCATCTTACTGCCATGCTAGAGCAGCACAACCGAATCCTTCACGGACGGCGGACAGTTTTGAGCTTTTCACGCTCCACTTCGGTAATCAGATAAAGGCTTCATTAAAGCAATAATTCATTCGGAAAACCGAGGACTGGCCATGTTCGTTTGCGGACGAGTCAAACTCAAAATCAGTCCGTCATCTCGGATGTCCGGGCCCATCAATCGGGTTTTGCCAGTAGAAATGGCAGCAGCATGAATGGTACGCGAGCGTGTTTGGGTGAGCCAACAGCATCTAGCAAACGGAGATACATTGGAAAGAAACTTCGAAGCAGGCAAGGCAATTAGAGCTCGGTGTTATGACCTCCGGTCTGGTCGTGTTTCGGAATTTTGGTGTTTTTGTATCCAGCAAGCAATCACAATTTTTCACTGCACTGTAATCGATTTCCGAGAGCGTAGTTCGATCCGGTTCTTTGGACGATCGAGCATAAGAACGGAGAAAAAATGGAGGCGAATTGCAAAACCATTTGCACTGAAATCGAATTGCGATATACCGGAGGCCTCTTTAGGATGTTGCCAGCGGACTGGTACGGCTGGTACCGACTAGGTTTTTTTTTGTTTTGTTTGCTCCTGCGTTAGGTTGACTCCGTTCATTGTGGAGACGAGCGTTATGTCAGATGGTGGGTCAACTGCCTCTCGGTACCGGCAAAAAGGGTTAAATGGAACAGCAAACGGGACAAACGAGACACAGCATTAAATATGATTTAATGGCACGATCATGAATAAATGTATTTTGAAATGCAACCATCATGCAATCACATGTTTAGATTGTCCGATGGTCCGTGCAAGCGGGACCGAGAATAATCAAATAATCATTTACAAATTCTCACTCATTCGGCGCGCGGGCATGAATGCTGGCGAGCGCGCGCGCGCCTGTGTGTTGTGAGCTGTGTACGCGGTGCAGCATTAGCACCATAATCGGTTAGTGCCCTCCAATGACCTCCTGGTCGCATTCCTCGCGTATGTACAGTCCCTGCATCCGATAGCGACATACTGGCCTGGCCCGAAAGGGCAATTAAGTTATGAGCAAGGCCTGGCATCACATTAAACGGCGCATGTTTCGGAGCGTGGCACATAATTGTAGAATGGCAAATGGCGACGAAATGCAGCATTCGAATTGAATGGAATGCTGGCCACAGTTAGCCGGTGTGTGTGTGTGTCGCGTTCGCTGATTTCATTGTGTGCTGGCACTCGTAAAAAAACACATAGCGCCGCATACAATTCGAAGTGTCTGTGCGAGAGTGGAAGACAACAAAAAAAAACGAGGCCAGGCTAACTATACTAAAATCAAATCAAAGCTAACACACCTGCATATAGAGCGTGTGCATGGTGCATTAAATTGCATTATGAGAACGAATGAGATAAAAATAAACACATACACAAAGCGAAACTGTAATAAAATCAGTATTAACGCGGTTACGTATCTCGCGTGGTCCGACAGCAAGAACAATCGCCGGGACACAACATCGCACGCCATACATATTCATCGCAATCGGTAATTGATCCAAAAGCACTGGTGGCTGGTGGTGGGGCTCGATCCCCGGTGCAATGGCACGGGAAGGTATTTTAATGCGACGAGATCTATGCTAATTGCCCTTGTAGCATTGCTATGTTGGGGATGCTAATCTGCAGTGTTGCACTGTTAAGCTGTCAAGCGGTTTGGAGAGTATGTTTGTAAAATTTACCAATAATTCTTCTTTGCCTAAAGTGTGCTAAAAAAATTGTTTTATCAATTCGTGCAAAAATTTGCTTTAAATGTATTGATTTTTTGTTTCAAAATTTACTGAAAAAACACTCCAATTCAGGGATTCACTTTGACAGTTAATCCTCTTCCTTTTGGATTGAAGATCTTTTAGGACACGCCGATCATTTAATGGCTTACTTTACTTGATGATACAATAAATAGAGAATATATAGTCTTTGAGATTAACATTGTGAATAAACTTAATGCCTTTGAGTGGTGGCCGAAGCGGCAGTACTGCCGATCCTCATACGGCAGGGCCGAGAATCGTATCCCATTTAGACGCCTTCTCTGTACGCCTGTGACTATCCGGCTACGAGTATAATAAAGTCAAACAACGCCAGTATTTATAGGTCAATATTTCCCAAGGTTGTATAAATCCAATGAAAAATAATAAAACAAATCGGCTATCTAAGCCGACTAATGCTCGGCTACAAAAATGGCTCAATTTTAAGTCGTTGGAGTTGGAGATTATCTTTTAAATACATTGAAATGAATGATGTACCTGTTCTGATCGTGTTGCTACAGAATTATACCCATTTAGAGGATATAAAACACATTCCCCCGATTGTTCTTTGCACACCCCTCATTATCGGAAACGACTAGATGCTGTCATGCAGCTGTCATAACAAATGGAAAGTGTATCCAGCAAAACAAAAATAGCCTACCGTCGGAAAGCAACAAGCCCCTACACGGCGTGGAACAATCGATGCCAACGATCGGTCTGTTTGCAGTTGATTGAACCTGATGCGGTGAGATTGCATGAAAAATGGGCCAACTGCCAACATCGGCACCTAGCTGTTGCACCCAATAATAAATCCCTTCCGTCTCGCGTGTCACTCTCGTTTGCTGATCCACACCGGAAATGCAATGATGCTACCCCTAGATGCTTCTCCCTTCCTTCGCCGTTCAAGTCTCGTGCTCCACAATGGCATCGTAATGATGATGATAATGGTGTTGTGAAGTCCTCGGACGCCTTTTCGTCGACTCATCAGCCGTAGTCGGTCATTCGTAGACAGCCAGCTCTAGGGGCACCGGCAAGGGTATCATCGCTAGGGCTAGGGCCGCATGAAAGTTGTATGACGATTTTTGCACTCCCACCAGCGGGCCAACCGGGTAATTGAGTTTATTAATAGCTCTCTCTCAGCTCCTAGCTCCAGCAAAATAACCGGACCGGACTGGCGAGTGTTGCAAGTGTACTGCTGTTCTCGCTCATAATTGTTGTACCGCCGCACACTCGCAAAGTCATCCCTTCATGACGCGAACGGTGCTAAGTAAAGACCGCCGGAGTGTCGGAGGGAATCGTGTGACTCTTGTTCGTTCAATTGATCTCGTTGAAATTTGCCGGCAAGTACGCCTTCATTCACAACATTCTCACCAAACGAAGACGTTCTTGGTGATGAATCATCACCGATTCACGCGAGCGTAAATGGGTCAGCATTAGATGCAAAATGTTGTTTGCTCTTAAACAGAATGACCGCGTCTCAAGAGGTCTCAGTAACGAGAAGTACCCACATAAACCATCCCGCTCCCAAGCAAGCGAAAGCATTCCAGTGTTCCCTTCCCTCTGATATGGTAATGGTTACGACCGTGTCGCATTTTTCGGTACCTTTTGAATTTCATTTTCGTAGCGCCTGCCGGGTTTATCGCGAGGTGCTCCTGCCGGAGCACAAATTAAAGTACGGTGCTGATAATTGGTAATTAAAACAGGGTGAAAAGGCGTACAAGAATTCATGCGCCGTACGCTCGCTGGCGGCAGGGAATTAGTGTTTGTTACTTCTCCGCCGGCTGTTTCTTAACGCCTGCCTGGTGTACGAATAGCCGTTTGACCTCGCAGAACAGAGCCACGAAATAAATGGACACGGCATCCCGACCCGACGCGCCAGCAGGATCTTAATCGGGGTTGGGCGGGGAGAATCGTTTGGGAAGCATTACGGACGGATTGGAAGTGCGGAACGAATGCAAGTGCGGGATTAATTGTGCTCAATTTAAATTGAGTTAATGGTTGTATTATTTCATGGGTGCGGCTTGGCAAGCGAAACTTTAATTAGTTGATTTTCTAACGACCATCTACAGAGCAGTTCAGTACGCTTGATGGTTTGGGGCTTCCGCGATTACGCCACTGGACGCTAATCGGTCGCAAACAAGGCAAAGGGGAGTGTGCTTCGCGATTGCTGTTTTTTTCTTCTCTTTTTTGGAGATGTATAGAGGAAGAACACAACAAACGATAATACTGATATGGTTGATGGATACTTGTCAAATGATGGACGTCGTTTGGTGTGAAGCTGACGAGTCTAAGGCGAAGAATGAAGCAAGACTTCAATGTTCAAACTAAGCTGAAGCTTTTTGACAGCTAGCTGTTGTATCAGATCCATATCTGGAATGTAGTTTGAGTTATTTAGAATCTAGAACTAAAACCGTTGCTTGCTGCCGAATTGACAGTCAAAAATAAAATATCCAATGGCAAAAGCATTATATTTTGTCTAATGTTTTAGCCAAAATTATTTAGATTTCATGGCTGAAGTCATCAGAGACCCCAGAATTAGACAATTAAGCTTGAAGTTGTTACAAGAGCCGCCATAAAGAAGTAAAGTACTATTGATAGCAGTAGTACAGTACTGACAACATGTAACTTAACGCCACAAATAGTTAAATTGCTGAATTCTAATTTAAGGTCATCAAGAGGGGAAAACTTCTGTATAAACTCTACTCATATAAAACAATAACTATTCGAACGAAATCGCTCATAAAACTATAATTACCATCACTACTGCGTACGCCATTCATCAAATTTACACCCTTCAGTACGCTTTGAAACAACTGTCTGCAAACCATAAATGTCGGCTCGTCACAAAAGTTGTCCGGTAAATCAATTCCAATTCCAAAGCGTCCCTCAACCATCGCTGCACATGTGAGCCCATGCTAGCATTCCTTAACAATCTCATTAAAGGGCTTCTTAAAAGTGCACACACGCTAGAGGCAGGCAAAAGTTTGCTCTTTCCCGTTTAAGCCTTTAGCAAAAGTTTAGAATTATAGCCTTCAAGTGTGATAACAGTGAAAGAGAGCGAGAGAAAGAGGGCTGCGGGAAAACTTTTCCAACCAACGCTTGTCGAGAGCAGCAAATGTGGATGCAGTAGTTTACTTGGTGCCGTATGCATGGTGCTGCTTCAGGCCTACCGCAACATCCGTATCGGATCCCTCCGACCGGCTGAACAGACCGGTAAGTTCATTCACTGTACGAATGCAATTGTTATCAATTGAAGCCAACAGTCGCAAGCATCGTCGTGCTGCTGGGGCGGATGGAAAGTAAAAGTGGATTGGCTCGCTCTGGCTTGCCGCGCCACCCCATCCAATTGGAAGAAGTTCTTGCCATCCTAGTGCAACTTTCTCGTCCTCGATTCGAACGAGAGCCCGGCGTTGGGTGCAGCTTCTTAACTTTTTTTTATCTCCTTTGCCGAACGATTACCATTCGTACAAACAATTGGCACCAGTCTTCTCAGTGCCCAGTGTTGCTGATGCTGTTCCTCTTTCCCATCTGAAGACGTTTTGCTCCAGTACAACGAGGGCGACATGTTTTCACTTTTTTGCAACATTCTGATGCACAACACAACAAGGCTAAGCCCTGGGAATCACTTATTCTTAATAACCTTTGCCTTTCGTCGTTTTCTTCGGCATCGTCCGCATAGCGCACAGCGCACCGACACTGACATGAGCGTTGACTTCAATATTTCACAGCATAGACGCTAGTGTGGAGAAGTGGAGGAGCGGAAGGATCCATCCCGTCAGCTGCATATACGACGCTACATCATGTTCCAGTAGCGCTGCAGCACGAGCACTACTGCTCCGTTGTTTGCTCAGCAAGCAATGCTGCACTAATGTATTTGAACGTAGAAGATAATTTATTGTTCCACTCAGTCGTCAGAGACGTCCGCACGGGCGAGTTGGGAGCAGTTGCACGGGGTAGTAATATTCTGCGCTGTGCAGAATTTCGCATGCATCGCTTGTGAGTGGTTGATTTTGTGATGAATTAAAAGTTGCCTCTTCACATGGCGATCTTTCTTCCAGCTACTGATTACGACACCCATGGAGTAGTGGAAAATAAAAAAGAGAGTCGTATCGTTAGAGTCGTGCTTCACTTAACCTTTTCTCGACTCTATGATTGGAAGCCGTAAAAAGAAGCGCAAACATTACCACTGGTAGACGAATTGCTCTAGTGGGGGTCGTATGATGTCATCGATTAAAGTTTTTTTTTTTAGGATTTTTTGTTGTTGTCCATGACGAATGCTACTGCTGTACCACCGTATGTAGACGTCGTGGCTCTCGCTTGTGAGTGAGTCACTTCTTAAAGGTGAACTCCACATTATCAATTGACTTCTATGCTGTGCTGTCGACCTCGGCGATTCATTAGACACACATACAGCAGTCGGTAGTATTAATGTAACGCCAGAATCTTTAATCAGCGTCATCTCATAAAACAATCACACTGCTGGAAAGCAACTTCGTCTTTTTTTTTTTTTGTTTTATCCTATCGAAACAGAGTGACTGAAGTATATGCTTGGAGCTCCGAACGTGTTTGAGACACAAGTCTGACGTGACACATTATGATCAGGGTGAGCATAGGAGCAGGCAGGAGAGCAGTTGAAAAACATTTCAAATATGCTATTGTAGTTACTGAGACATCCCTGTGTCTCTCGTTGCTTTCCTGGGCGGTGTCCGGGCGCTGTGAGATCTTAATCATAATAGTTGATGTCATAGGCGCTTGTTGGAAAACATTGACCTTATTTACATTGTGTCTGTCTGACGTGGTACATGCCGTGGTACGGAGATTGCAGCATCGGTTGCACGAGCCTTGTCGTCAGTCAGTCACTGTGGCAAAATTATTTTACAAGATCTTCTTGCTCTTCGATTTCTCGTCCGTAGCGCACCTGCTGCTGCGACACATTCCTATCCGACACGATCCAATCCATCCGAACCCCTAATGAGGGGCGGGGAATAATTCTATAGCCATCCCATAGGGAAATGTAAAGTCCAGTACATGCAAGCCGATAAGAACTCCCAACCGTCTGCCATGTGCGTGGGGTTGGAAAACCTTTCAACTCGAATTAATACCACAGTTACCGCATTGTGTGTGTGTGTCCTTTCGAGGGAGGGGATGGGGATTTGATATGTCCTTGCCGATATGAATTTCCTTCCCCCTGGGAGAGTTCCTTCAAACACGGGAAAGCCACGGCGAGGCCATGCATTCAAAATGCGAACATCGAGAAAGAGCATACCGAGATTGAGCGATGTAAAGCCCGGGAAACCATATGGATCTCCGGCAGGCATTACTAGCAAGTAACAAGCTGTTCTATCGCAGGAACAGAGAAGCGAACACCCACATTTCTTGGCCCTTTGCGTACGAGAGCGCACACTTTCAATACATCCTTTCAATTTCCAGTTTGTGCATATTTTATCTAATTCTTCAAGATAACAAAACCAAACTACCCGGTCGGAAACTCGTCCCTCTCGGTGCCTGTGCGCTCGTTGTCGTCTCGCGCCGTTTCGCAATAACGTGCCCGTCGATTTGAATAAAAACAACTTTCCCGTCTGAGGACGACAAACGGCGAAGGACGTCGCAGCCCGGCACTCTAGCGCACCGGTGTCACCGTCTTACGAAAGCGACGAGAGTGACACAACAATGGAGTACTTCTCCGGTCCTTGGTATTTTGATTGCAGTCTATTGAAGCATAAATGCATGTGTGTGTGTGTGTGTGTGGGGCGGGTGTATCCATCCCGTAGCGTATCAGGACTCCGGCCTGTATCAGCATTTCCCCCCCCCCCCACACACACACACACACACACACACACACACACTGATGCTCGGAGTTCATTGTGATATGCACTCTCGAAACAGTTTTCGCTTTGCTTCGTGTTTCTTTTGATTGTGTTCCATAGTGTACGAGAGCGCGAGTTTGTCACTGTCGGGAGGGTTTGGTGCCGGTCCTTGTGTAGTTTCTGTGCACAAGTGCACCATATGAATGCCTGCCGGGTGTCTGCCTCACTGCAGCAAAGGAACGGGCGAGTTTTCGATCAAAAATAACATAATGCACTGAAATTTTCTTCTTCCTGTGTCGTCGAGACGCCTACAGGCGGTCACGGCGGTGCAGTTTCCATCCACAGCCGCTCAAACAACAAGGGGACCCGGGAACTATGTTTTGTTAAAATTGGTTCCAAATTTTGGTTCCTCCACGTACAACAAAAAGCACACGAGCATTTCACTCGGTTTCATCAAAAACCGTTCATCAAACCATCGATACTCGAGATGGACCAGACCAGGTCCAGACATGGCCCTCAAACTGTAGCTGCTGCTGATGTCCTCTTCTGTCAGACACCAAAACCACAATACATGCCATCCACAGCTTGCCCGTGCCAGTGTGCATGCGCATCATTTTTTATTATTATGTTAATCAACATCGTAGAACTCATTCAGCATGCAAACGGTTCCCTGTGATCCTACGCTCGTTTGGGGGGTATGGAACGAAATGCTTTTTCGACCTGGGAAGATGCTGTAGTTCAAGCGAGATCTCGGTCCCGAAACTCGAGTGCTATTTGGAGTTCATTTGTATTTCCTTCAGTCGCTCGCATCGCTTAGACCGATGCAAACGATGATGCATCTTGTGTGTGTGTGTGTGTGTCTCGCTCTACGGTCGTGAGGGGCCAGTGTGCTCTGGAGTGGTCGCGAAAACCGGAAAAGCGTAAAATAACGATCCACTCCGCCGGCCGGTGCTGCTTGTTTGACGAGGTAGAATCTGCATATACCCGGTGCGGCACGACGATCTTGACGACGTTTGCATCAATGACACACAATCAGTGATGATGAGGAGGACGCTACAGCGAAACGATTGGCACCATTCTTCCCCCAAACTGTGCATGGACGGGAAGGATTTGCTGCTCCACTTCTCAGAAAGCAGTTAAGTCTAAAGCAAGTCTTCTAGTGCAGAGTGAGATTAGAATACATTATGAAAAAGGCAAACAACTCGTTTCGAAGCGCGTAATTTGCTTGCCACTTATTTAAAGGACATTTTTCTCCTGTTTTTCGTTCGCTGCTTCGTATGCGGTGTCGCTGGAACGGTTTAAAGAACGAATTAATTTTAGTGGATTCCTTTTTATAAAGAGCCACTTGAATGTTGTGATTAAAAAGCGTCAAATAAAAATGCATAACAGTGCATACCGGACGGTACCCATCGAAGAATGGTAATATTTGTTTAAAGTTTCGTTTGTTTCCTCGTTGGTTGTTCGCATCGCATTCTTCGGCATTATAAATGCAACGACTTAATGTAGATTAAGTGTCCTCTTTTGCTGCGGGGATCCCGATATGCCACCACCAGCAGCAGGAACCGATGCAGAAAAGCGACCAGAAAGCAAGGATTTGCATTGCCTAAGGGAAAATGATTCACAAAAAAGATTAAATATTTAAATTAAAACATCGAAAGATAAGGTGGAAAAGGAACACTGTACACACAAAAGTACTTTCCTCTCCTCCCTTAAAGCAAAGAATAACTGAAAAGTGTATCAAAACTTCGAAAACAATATAAGACTGTAAATTAAAAAAAAGAAAGCAAAATTTTCTTTTGAAGATAAAAAAGCGGCAATTGTTTAAGCGATTATTTTAATTTAATTAAACAACAAACAACAAAAGTAGAAGCAAAGCACAAAAGAGGAAAAATGTTAATCCTGCACCATAATTGAAAAGTTTCAAACTCCTTGTTGTTTGTGGAGTGAAAAGTTTCACCGATATGGAGGACGATTACTACTACGGTTGTTGTGACTGAAGGTACTAAGTGCCGCTGCTACACAAGGCCGAAGTAAAAGTAAATCCTTTTGACAAGTCGACAATGCTCATGTTTACAAGGGCAAGTTAAATGCTTTCAACCCCTTTCGCAAAAGCTCGCCTCATCGATTGGGGATTTGTTTGCACGGCGAACAGCAAACTAGGCGCGAAAAAGGAGAATAGTGCGTGCTGTTGTTGCCTTTAAACCGTAAGCACGTTAGTTTTCCCCCGAGGCATCGTGTCTCAGCTGGCTGTGCGTAGACAGCAATCAATTAATTGCCTTCTTCACGCCGCATATTAGTACAAAAACATACACACCCAGATGTAGACACAGACATACTGATATTCATCACCGTTTCTATTCATTTGGCGGTGAGTTACTAATTTGCATTGCTAATCATGTTTCTCACCCATCTTAACCCTTCCTTTCCTTTCTATTTACAGGTAGGTGACTCACACACAGCAGTGAAAATGGTTGCTCGGAGCATACACTTAAGAGTTGTAGTTTGACGGTGGTGACAACCGATCGGCGTAAGCCCTGGCAACATCTCGAGCAAAAGTACGACTTCCTAGAGCTTCTTTTTGGTCTGGCGTTTGTAAGTATAAGAAATCAATCCCAATAGCATTGTGGACGGGTTTTAGGACAAAGGATAATCGATAGGGAAGGACTGCGATGCGAGGAGCAGTACGGTGGGTATGAAATTAATTTTGTACTCCTTCTAATTAGCACCGACTGTTAGAAATCGATGCCATATCCTTTGGTGAATGGGTTTGCCACTTTTTGGTTTGTTGTCTTCATCCTCTCGCCTGGGCGACTACGACCGACGACAAATTACTTCACATCACCGGCGTGTGTGGTTGGGCATGGCGTGAAAGCTACTCTCGCACGTTTCGATAAATGCCGCCTTTGCGCCTAAAAGTCTGCAACAGGATCAACGGCGGTGGCCCATATTAATGCCTTTTGCCGCGTGTGTTCCCGTGCGGGGCAAGTTCATATCTCTGTGCCTTGCAACATACGCGCCTCGGCACACCATCTGTTACGCGAGCTGGTGTTTATGTTCTTCGGCACTCCTCCCCAGCCTTTGATGTAAGGATTCATGAGTGTAAACAATATGGCGAAACCTGATGGTTTACGCATGATAGGCTTGGCAACGGCTTGTTGTTGAGTGGAGTCTCTTAAGGAACCGGGGACTCGTTTGGGGTGGGTTTCTAGGTGGCAACAGAAATTAACTCCCAACACGTACCTTTCAAAAGCATCCGCCTCGTTCCTGTACGCTCTTTTCATCTTCATCATCCTCCGGCAGGATCACAAAACGGTTTGCCCATACTAATGTCTCCTTTCCGTTTCTTTTCCTGTGGAAACGGCGGGTTAGCGGGTTTGGTTGTGTTTGGGGGCCTCCGTTTACCTTTACAGCATCTTCAATCAAGCACACGTCTTCATTTTGGCGCACGTGTGCACGTGTTACGGAGGAGAACAAAAGAATAAATAAAAAACAACGCGTGTTCGGTTAGAAAATTTGCAACGGAACGTGTCCAACCGAGACACAGTGGTTCCAGTGCAGGGTCATGAGCGGACGTTGCGTTATGGATATTGTTCAAGTATGATAGATGGTTAATATAAAGTTCGGCGTACTAATAGTGCCGTTCTATGGTTATCAGACAGACATTTCATGAATGCGCACTTGACAGTTGCACAGCGTATTTGATCGTTGAGCTTGACAGGTTCTGACGTAGTTTAACTGAGTATTTATACTTGAAAT
Organism: Anopheles maculipalpis; assembly: GCF_943734695.1. Taxonomy (NCBI): domain Eukaryota; kingdom Metazoa; phylum Arthropoda; class Insecta; order Diptera; family Culicidae; genus Anopheles; species Anopheles maculipalpis. Next base: position 74,974,316 of record NC_064872.1, read on the forward strand.
CGCCGAACTTGAAAACAATTTATTTAAGATATTAAAAATGGCTTCAAGTGCTTTCCATTGCTTGAGATAAATCAATCAACTAGCCATAAATATTTGTATTTTTCAACTATATTTTAAAAACTATATGCTCCAATCTAACAAAAACTTCAGCTAAGGTAGGAGAATATGGAGAAACCTCATTCTTCTGGGACAAGCTGTGACGAAAGTAATAATTGTATGTCGTCAAAACATTAAAATTAAATTCGATTTCCATCCCAGTCAAGTGTGCAATAACTTCTTAAATATTTTATGCTTATTTTTAATGGAGAAGCTTGAAGACACATTCGAGTGATATTGCTAGCGACATTCCAATCAAACGTCCTCCCCAGTATCATAGTGAGTGAGCGTCCCAATATAAGAACCAATATCGACTTTCGCAACGACTCTGTCTTTACTAGCTTTAAGAGAAAAAAAAACATCCCCGAGTCGTTTTGAGGTGCGTGAAAGTGAAATAACTGTCCAATATGTGCGTTCTCACATCACCGAAAAACCACATAACGAATGCAAACACCGTGTTTGGCCACGTACCATCAACGTTTGCACGTACACGACACTGCCTGCTTGCCTGCCACTCGTTATGCCCATTTCCTAGTGGCCCATCAGCCACCAACATCCCTCGTCTAACACTAAGTTGGTTGAATTAAGGTTCGTTACGCAAAAATTCGATGACGTGCCTGTGTACCCTCTGTGTCTGATCCTTTCCTTTACACAACCGGCCTGATAGAAAATCAATTCTTTTCTACAATTCCCAGTCTTCGCGAAAGCACACGACGGTACACAAATAAAGTAAATCGAACCCCACAAAACGGAACGCCCGTTGCAAGCGGTGAAGAGGAAACGCCAAATGAACAGGACCGGTGGGAATGAATTTATTTTCCCATTAAAATTTTATTAAGTTTTCACTGTTTACCCTCTGTTAGGGGGTGTGGGGAAAGTGCCGGAAGTAAATGTGAGGGCTAACCGTGAATTTGGTAGCATTTTCATCCGTCTGCCTAGCGTCCCACTCTCACAACCTTCACGTTCGATTGAGCGATGTTGAATAATTCATTTTATCGCATGTTGAACTTTATTTCTTGCGAGCAGCAGCAGCTTCATTCGCTCCTTTCTTCGACACTTGCGCGTTGCACAAGAGCGTAAGAAAAGTGAACCCTCCCTTCGATTCAACTGCCGGTCTTAATTACGCCGCAGGGAAATTGTACTCTTCCAAACATAACCTCCAACGCCATTATGATTGTGACGGATTCATCAGTCGAGCATTAATTGAGAATTATTATCACCGACTGCCTTTCATCCCCATATCGGTGGGAGGAAATTTATTGCATATTTCCGTTTTCGTTTCTAATTTCCCTCCAAAAAATAGACCAAAAAGAGCGAAAGTCCTTTGCGATCCATGAATGATTCAACGTGCTTTACCGCGGTGCGTAGGATCATCCAAAACTCAACGAGTGAATATATTTTTCACCCGTTGAAATTGAATTTTGATTCTGCAACCACATTCAGTGCGGTGCCAATATCCTATTAAATTTTAAATCCTTCACACCGCCACGAAGCGCACTTAGTGCTGCCTGGCAAGTGCAATTCACCCACGGAGATGCACCCGGTAAAGTGCATCCTTATGGATGTGGTTGTGTTTTTTCCTCTCACTTCTTCTGTTTCATTGCTTCTATTTGCACCAACTCCTTAACGTTTCGTTTGTTTTGTACGCGTTCGAGCATCGATCATCATCAAGCACCATAAGTTGATCGTATTGGGCGAAAGCAGCAGCAGAAAAAAATCTCCCGAGCATCGTTTTAGTGACGGCATGGCGTCATGGTCGTAAAGTGGCGCGGTTTAAGGAGTCGTTATTTGCATTCGCACGAGGCAAACCAGTCGGCAGCAGCGAGCGAGTATGAGTTAAATGATTCCGCTTTTGGTCGGCAGCAGACGGCGGAACCCGTGCCGGAACGGGTTTTCGATTTTGCACTGCCAAGAATGGCAAGAATGGACCCGGTTTCTGTGCGTACGCTGGGATAGAATGTACGCAAAAGAAATATATTTATGGAAATGAGAATAATGTGCGCCACCTGGGGGAAGGGACATGTATGGTAAAAGTGGTTTCCTTTCTGTGTGTCTACTAAACTGCATCCGCGTTCACTATACAGCACAAAACCGGCTTTGGCGGGTTGCAATGATTGAAAGTGAAATGCCGTGCCAAGTTTGCTGGTGATAAAACTCGGAACATTTGGTTTGATTTTTAAATCAATAGAGATTTTTTGTTCAATAATAGATATATTTTTACACAACATTTAATTAACCCTTGTGACAGTAAAAAAAATTCTCAAATATCTAGTCACGTCGAGTTAGTGCCATTTTATTTAACATGTGAAGTGCATTTAAAATGAAACCGAATCGTATCGCGTATCTCACAGACACGTTGTAGCAAAGGGTAGATGTAGCCGAACCCCCGTAGTAGTGCGGTGCAATAATAATCCGTGCGAGATTGAATATTTCGCTGGGGTAATTTACTTTCCCATTGTTAACTGCATTTAATAACTGCCAACGGATAATTGCATTACATCCTCCGTCGCGATCCGAACATTCCGATGACGATGATGATGTCCCGGGACCGGAAGTACACGTACGCGCGCATTGCACGTGATGCATGCATACACACACACACCCTTTTCTGATCTGTGTGTGTGTGGGTGGGTGCATTGCAGTTCGGTGGAATCCTATTAAAATGAATAATGCAAACAGCAATTTGTGTTTATCTTCACCTCGACGCTAGGGAAATTGGAGTGATGAAACGGTGGTGGGCATAAGGGGGCATATTACAAGCAGCCAGCAAGGATACTATCAACAACCAAGGGAACTCAAGTGTGTGTGTGTGGTTGTGCCTTGGGGGTGGAAAATCCATCAGCAATGGGACATTGGAATACCGACTGTAAATTGCGAGCTGGTTCGGGTCTGCGTGCATAAATGTGTACTTATTATGGTTTGCTTTTATATTATTTGCGATTCACATATCAATTTTCAAGAATCAAGAAAAATGAGATAAAATGGAGTTACTTTTGCAAATACGTACGGTTAGATGTAATTTTGCTGTTTGATGTTTTCAACAGATTCTTTTTTCTACGCTACTAAATCAACACATTTTAATGGTACTGATTTTTGTTTTTTTTATTTGTTTTTTTTTCATGAAATGCTTTTGAGGAAAAAAAATAAAATTTCTAGTGCAAACATACGATGACAGGATAAGTGTCTTAAAATAAGAACTGTAATGACTTTAGTCAGCAAATTCGACTATTACTCTATTAGAGTTTTAGAGATCAACTCACCCTAAAGCGGGTTTTTTAAAAAAATGTGAATATTTAACTAACAAACAAGCATAAGGTTAGCAAATCAAACATATTAAAAAAAAAATAACGTTAAAGAAAAATTCTTTCAACTGCTACTGAAGCGAAAAACAGGCAACAGAGGCAACATAACTTAAATATGTTTTTTTTAAATATGTTTTTTTTCCAATAATTACTTTTTTTATTGTTTTATATCCTTTATCAGTAGTGCTGAAAATATGAACACCAAAGAAGCTCGAAAATCGACTCGAAAATCAAAATGGTTTAAAATATGTTTCTTTAAACAATTAATTCTTTAGAATATTTTGCACCCACTTATCAATAACGCCGAAGTAGTTCGAAAAAGCACACCAAAGTAGTTTGAAAATGGATGAAAAAGTATAAAAGCAACGATTCGGACACCTGCTCGAATATGGTTCTAAACTTCTTGCTCGCCAATCATGCAATGCCTTTGGTGCTGGCCAGTTGTGTGACTGTCAGTCTATGTGGAGACCAAGCAAGAATAATGTCCCATTTTTAAACAGAATTGTTGAAGAAAGAATTAATGTCGCAGGGCACAATATCACTAACTAGCAGTCACATTTTTTAATCCTGTTTTGAAGTCCTTAAATTCTATTGAAACTATAAAGTTTAGATGACAATTCGGCGTAAAGCCTTCAATCTAAAATAAATGGTATAAAATTTAGAACTTGCAGTTTTTTTGTACTTAAAATATTTGAACGAGACGACTCACTCCGGCAACAAATTGTGAATACAATCGCTGATGAGAGAATTCTAGTCGTGAGACTAAACGTTTCAATAAGAATATTAACCAAAAATCCCAATTTTAAACGCTGGTTTGAAGCCTGTAAAACAGATTTGAACTCTTCAATATTGATCTCTATACATTATATGTTTTGTACTTTGAGCAGTCCGAAAAGATGACTGACTTTGGCATGAAATGCTAAAGAAGATGTGACATCAATGCATTAAGTATTGAATAGCAAAAATTCATTTCTACTTTCTAGAACCCGATGCAAAGAAAGTCACTCAAAAGTCACTTCAAGAGAGATATCCTGCCTTTATTGAAAAATATAGAAACGTGATACGCTTTAAAGCAATCGCATCCTCCTGTAATAAAATGGCCATATTGATAAACTTTCTCAGAAAACCTCTTCGTTTTTTTTCCCGAGGAATTAAGTGTCCTTGTTTGTTTCAATCGAAGTTCGTCCCCTTATCACGCTCGCAGGTTCATAAAATATTAAACCATCAATTTGTTTGACTGCGCCAAGTACAATCGTTCCGATTTGATTTGATGGAAAAAGCTTGAGCTTTTTCTCAGTTATCATGTGTGTGTGTGTGTTTGGTGTGAGGCAAACCACCTTTACATACACGCTCAGCAGTGTCGTAAAAAAAAGTTGGGGTAGGTTTGTTGTGTGGCTTGACGTGAATTGTGTTTTTTCCTCCTTTTTTCGCCCCCACCATAGACACTCCGAGAAAGCTTTTGTTATCGTCGAAGCGTTTCAATTCCGGAACTGTTGATGGAAATGGAAAATTCATGCGTTTTGCATGAAGCCAAGCAACATCCGCTTGCCCGTATCCTCTGGATTGGTCCTGTTGGTAGGCCTCCCGGGGGAAACAACAAAACATCAAACGGCATATCGGAAACGGTACAATTCTGTTGTGTGGTATGAGCAGCTCAGCGAGAAGAAACACTTTGTTGAATGGGCACGGGTTTGTTTTTTGTTCTGACTTTGTTAGGAATTTCCTGTTTAGGGGCTTTCCGCACTTGACTGTGAGGATTTACTGGGGTTTTGTGAACATTTTTAGAATAAAATTGACTCGCTACTAAAGTTTGTACCGGGGATGAAACAAACAAATGAATGACAAACACCGATCAAGCAGACAGCCTTCTGAAGCTGTAGAAAGAAACGCCGGTGAAGATGAATGTGTAAAAGTTTCAAACCATTCCTAATGAAAGCTGACAGCTTGTTTGGCAAATGGACGTGTTGATCGTCTTGGCGTGTGCTTAATTTACCTTGTAATCGCACTCTGCCTGCACGATAATGAGTGATCATAAAGACTCATTCGTGCCGTCTTTAGCTCCTTCCATCTACTTTACAAAACATGGCCTCTTCGTGGCCTCGTGTGTGGTCTTTTTTTTGTGGCCTCTCGTGTGCTCACACAACCCCTGTTGCACGGTTTTTGTTTCCCGCAAATTTCCAATTAAATTAGATGAAATTAAATTTTGCATCTTCCGGCGGCTTTCTACCTCCCTCAAGTGCGTTTATCGTTCTACCACTCCACCCGCCGGATCCCGATGGATTTTGGCCGTTTTTGCTTGGGTAAACAATAGGGGAACGAATCCCAAGAATCGGCCCCCAGTCTGCAGCACGTCGTCCAGTCTTGTTCGGCTGCGCCTGGATGTAGGCAAATCGTCAATATTTGTTTGGCTCACGGTTGTTGGTGGTGATGTAGGCATACACACGCGTAACGGGAGATGCAGAAGGTGGCCCAGTGGAACCGACGCGATCGTTCTGCTCTTCAGAACGCGTGGCCGGAAGATAGCTGTCGGGTGTCGGGTCGCGGGCCCGCCTACGTTCCATTCACTCTCAATTGAATTTTATGAATCAACGGTTTTTTCCTGCATTTCCTGCCGTTCTGCCACGCTTCATCTTCTCGAGATGCTACTTAAGCGATGGCGTTTGAGATCCTTGAGGTTGTGTGTGTGTGTGTGCTTTGACGGCGTTGGGTAGGTTCCTATTCGTTTCTAAATTGAAATTTCACCGGTAAGTGTGTGTGTGTTTGCCTGGTGCTGGTTGTCGCGGCACGGATGTCAGCTCATCGTACGCGTCGTTATCCTTCGCAGCAGCTCGATCCGCTCTCGACGATGGTTGTTTATTGAATTTCTTAAATTGATCATCTAAATGGTGTTTTTTTTTTTGTGTGTGTGGACGTTCTTACTCGTCGCTTGCACTGAAACTTGGACGTCTTAAATGGTGAATTTGCACGAGCATCATGCCGTTTTTGGTTCTATTATTTTTTCTCAACCGTTAAGTGTGAAAGCATTTTAGATTAGTGTGCTGCGTTCTAATGGCGATGATGGTCAATGTGTGGGCTTCAAAAAATAGCTCTTAATTTTCGTGTTTGAACCACGCAGCAAGGCTTTTCCTTTATGCCTACGAATAGAAATGGAGGCGGTAAAAAAAATGCCAAGAACCATATTTATCTCTATTAATAGCTTTCAGCATTCAAATTTTCCCGCCTTTTTAATTTTTTAAATGTACAGTACTCAACACTCACTAAAACTGTCCTCGTAATAACCCATCAGCAGCTGTAAAAGTTTACCTTCACCTGGGGTAGCACTCTCCATTTCATTAGCCAAAATTGCAACCATTTGAGTGTGAGAGTAAAATTAAAATGCAACGTAAGTGCAAGGATTGTAAGGGGGAAGAAGGAAATGGTTTTAATAATTGCAATGAAAACATGGCATAAGTATGATGCTGCTCGTTACACCTGGAGTGGTTTAAAATTGCTTTCCACTCTCTCTGTATTTTTAAAATATCCTCATTTAAGTTTCAGTTTTTCCCAAAATAGAATGACTGGCGAGAATTGTAAAAGGAAGGAAAGTGCTTTCATTACGATAATTCAAACAAAATGATGGTTTACAATTTGAAAATTTATGGTTCGAAAGTATGGTTTATGCAAATTTTCATTTATTTTGCTAATCATGGTCCTAGCTAATCATCAACCTCGTGTTTATTTTCAATTGGTTTGTTCATCTCTGTTTTTCTGTGAATTTTTTATTAATTCTGTTCATTTTCTGTAACACATTGCTTCATTTATGACGTTTTTTTTTAAATTTATTTAAAGTTTGACGGCTTTTAAAGTGTTATCAGCACCGCTAGTGATGACTACGTTATAAACAAACAAAAATTCAGTCTAACAAAATTCTTCTGTCGCTTGTCTCATTGCAACTCATCTACTCTGACAGCAACTGTCACTCCGCCAATGTAGCAGTGTTGCCAGATCGTCTCCGTTTTTTTAAATAAACGGAACAATGTCACTAGTCATTTCCTCCCTGTCGTTTGCCTTCTTTTGGTCAGGTGCTATTGCTGTAACTTTTGCTTGCTATGATGGTTGGTTGCATCGGAAGTTCATTTGTGACTTATTTAATTGAATTTTTACGCTTTCAACTTTGTATGAAATTCATTCGTTTCTTGCAGCTGCGCCCCTGTTTGTCACACATCACACTGTGAACAGCGAAATTTGGGTCTAAAAAGAGTTATACGAGTACAACTCAATCGATTTTTGATATTGCGTTGTAGCTGATCGTTCATTTCGTGATATGACGAAGATCTCCTGTTACTTTTTGAGCAGCTGGAGCGATTCTATCAATCGTTCGTTCGTGTATTAATGTGGTAGTATAACATTTTAAAGTATTTCTTACCCTTATTTCAACGATTTATTCAAAAAATTTATCAAACGAATCAAATTAATTCATCAAAATCGACATTGTTTATAATGAACGATCGATTTTAATGATTGTTTATCGGAACATCCACCAATGATTATTTAAATTATGTTTTTAAAATTCTAGCGTGAGATTATGAGAAAACTAATTGGAAAAGAGATTAAATTTAAATTGCTACACATCATGCCAGTGCTGTCCTTAAAATATAACTACATTTTGTACCATATTTTCATTGTTATCTATCAAGCATGGTAAACCACACAGCACAGTAATTAGTCGGCAGTCGGTTTTAGATTTAATGTTACCAATTAGCCTTTTTTTAATACGCTCTTTCTCTCTTTTTCTTCACGTATGTTTGTTTCGACTCACCTGCCACCACTGTCAACCAATATTGTTTATTCCAAAAACATTAAAAACTAAAAACAATAAAACCATCTGGTACCATATCGGTGTCGATTATCGGCCGCAGTTTGTGGTTTGATTTGGTCGGCATTATTTGGTTGGGACAAACTGTTTCATCGCGCCTGCCAGCCGGTGTGATAATGCTGTGGTAATGGATTTTGATTTGGAGCTAATCGGTTCACTTTGGGTGCTGATAGGACCGGCAGACATGTTTATTGATCATTGAATTTTATTGGTTTGCTGATTTTGCTTGTTGGATTTTTATTCTATATTAAAATGTGTCCCTCTGTGTCACTGATATTAATTTTTCCTAGAAGCAACGATAATATTTGATTGATAAAGCATTGTTAACATAGTTTCAATTTTAGCAAGAAAAAATCGAAACAAACAAATCGATAAAACATTTTTTGTTCTCACTTTTTCATCGATAACAAATCGATAACTCAACATCGAACAATACACAAAAGCAGAACCGATTGACGGTTCTGCATTGGTTCGGGAATTGTGTATCGTTCAGTCACCGACAAACTTAGTAGAGCTTTACCTTTGCCGTACTTTGTGCTGAATGTTGACGATGGGGAAATAAAAACTGACTCTGTTGCATAGCTCTGCACCTTACCTGCTTCTGTGGGAAACATCATCCGTCCGACTTCAGTCTTACTTGCCCTCTTCTATGTACGTCTCAGCGTACAAAAAAAGACACTCTCAAGAACCATTCCCCAAACCCGCCCCCTTTCCAAGAAGCAAGGTGTGAAGCAAAGACCATCATAGCAAGAGTAAGATTGTATCGTCGCTCTTGAAACCCGTTAACTGCATTAAATTTTCCACTGCACCACTCACACACACACGCTCGGAAACACAGTGGCTTGGGCGACGGCGACTTCCGCTCGACTTGCTTACTTCCGCTTGTCATCCTCATCGCCGTCGGCGGCAGGCCCGTATCGCAACTTCCGCCTCATCTAACAACCACCGGGTGTGCATCATTTTCACTCCGAAACACTGCACACACACACACACACGCGCGCACACACTCCAGTGCACTCGGTCTTGTTAGCAAGAAACGTAAACGGACCCCCGTGTTTCACGTCCTGCTATCCAGTCTAGGCGTTCCTCTTTATTAATAATGAGATTTCCTTCACTTGACTCACGAGCCAGGCACCACTCGAACGTAACTTCTGAAGCAGCTCCTAACTCTTCGGTGGATAGCTCTTCTGGGTGGTAAAGTTTTTGGGGGAGGATGATGGGATGATGGGGTGATGTTTTCACAGGAAACGCTCCCACCTCGAAACGGGCATCAGAGGAAGCATCTTCACAGCAGCAGCAGCAGCAGCAGCAGTAGTAATTTGGTCCGTTTTGCAAAGTGAAATCGCTAGGAAAATGTTTGCAGAATCATATCTGCGATGGCTGTGGTCTTATTTGTAGCGCAGCAATCGTGTAACGCAACACCTCCCTCCCCTCACCCCCCTTCCCTGGATCCCTCAAACCTCTGGTAAGGGTGCCCTGATCGGAAGTGGTGGTGCACTAGTTTCGTTTTGGCTAAATCTCGTCCCACCCACTCGACAAGTAGTTACAACAGCAACCAAACACAGTTCCCTTTATGCACGGGCCCGCACTTGCATTCGTTTTAGAAACGGCTCGCCAGAAATGATAAAGACATCCCTCCCCCCCCCCCCCCCCCCCCCCCCTTCGTAAGCACGGAAAGGAAAAAGGACCGGGAGGGGGTACCTGTTCGTTTGCTGACTTGCTGCTGTTACACGAACGATGATGAAGCACGACGATCAGCTCGCAAAGGATCCGGACGGATGTTTAATGCGATTTGAATAGGAGACTTATGGAGCTAAATAAATCCTCGATGGTTGCTGCATGCAACAGCCATTAGGAGATCATATTCTATTTAAACACAACTTCTTCGCTCTATCCTGGGCACCCCGGCACAAGCACCAACAGCTTTATCTCGCTCCCGGTAAGACGGCATAGTTTTGATTAGTTTCGTCGCGCTTACCCACTTTTGCGGAAGATGCAATCCGCTTTTGATGGACTACCGTCCCGTTTTCGGTTCCGTCTCGGGACGGAAGTTTGAGATCTTTCTTCAGCTCCTAATAATCCATCTCTAATTATCAGCAGCGATGGGATCTTTTCGCTGGTGGCCGAAAGTTTTGGTGTGTCGGGCAGAAAGCACCGCAGTTTAGAACCGTTTTGGATGCTGCTTGATGCTTCTCGGTTCGGTTAAGAGAGTTGAAGGTCGGGACAAGTTAGACAAGCCTCGGTTGGGCGGTTGGGAAGAAGCTTAATTGTAGAGATGTGATATCAACCATCCGACTTAGCCCGTATGAGCTTTTCCTTCGTTCCAAGGGTTGTTGAAAGTTGAATTGATTCGTTAAGATAAGGTTGATGTAAGAGACAGAGAGATGTAATGGTTAGATATTTAAACTTACAATGGAGCTTTGCACTTGAAGAGACTAATTGCAGTTGGGCAGTTAGAGGGTGAAAATGACAAACTCACTCACTCATTCCCCTCTTTTTTATCCTGCTCTTTTAAAGAGCCCGTCGTCGTGGCATGGCCCGGTCAACAATAGATCTTCAGGAAACTCGATCCCTGGCTGCAGCTTCCGATCCATGTAGGAGTCCCGATCTCCGACAGGTCTGACGAATACCTTCTTGGCGGGGCATGAGTCCGGCATCCCCATAACATGCCCCAGCTATCGTATTCTGTCGGTCTTTGCTACCGTCAGGATTTAAGGGTCTTCGTATAGCTCAGCAAGCTCGTGGTTCATCCTTCTTCTCCACACTCCATGCTCGAAAACACCGCCAAAGATGGTCCGGAAGATGCGACGCATAAACACGCCAAAAGCGTTTGCATCCACCGCTCGGATGGTCCAAGACTCGTGGCCATATAGGACCACCGGGCGAATCAGTGTGCGATATAGCTCACATTTCGTGCGGTCTCGAAGTCTTCTCGATCTCAGCAGACGGTGAAGGCCGTAGTAGGTCTCCAGAATTCGCTGCTGGCATCGTTATCCGAAGTAACGACAGTCCCAAGATAGCAGAACTCCTCTACCACCTCGAGGTTGTCGCCGTCGACTAATACGTTGCTTCCCACTCGGGCTCTGTCACGATCAGAGCCTCCGGCAAGCAGGTATTTCTTCTTCGTCGCATTGATCATCAACCCATTTCTTGCTGTTCAAAACTGTTCAATTCAAAGCAGTTTAGTATTTAATAATGTCCCATGAGTTTTTTTTTCGAGCAAAATTTTGCAATTTATTTCGTACCCTTAAGTAATTCTAAATAGCGTTTTTTCGTACATCAATTTTTGAAGGTTTTCCGGCTGATTTTAATGTGGCTGATTGTGTAAATGTTTCATTGCAATAACTGTTTGTTATTCAACAAAACATCAGTCTGCATCCTTTCGTTGTACGGTTCAACAGTAAATAAATGATTGCAAGCTATACAACGGCCGAAAATATTCAATAATCAAAAATACTACAAATCTCTTTTAATTGTGTATGGTGCGTTAAATCGACACCGGTACATTCCCGTTCGTACCGCGTGGAATTAAAGCAATCCACTAAAGTACCGCCCGAAGCAATACTATAAAAATCTATTATCACCACTCTTTACACAGTGAATGCTCGGTGCACGGCGCAACATAAATGTTCGTATTAAATGGAGATTATCCGAAACAGTATCAATAACGTGTGCTGGGATGAGCCGCCCGGTGTGAGTGCGATTTGCAGTAATGAGTGCAATTGAGCCCGCACAGGATACGCTTCTCCACGGCGGGAGGTGTGTAAATGTGTGTGTGCGTGTGTGTTAAAATGACAAGAGGAAATGGGGTGCCAACACATGGGGGTGGGTCCAACCAACCACACATCCATCCAAACGGGTCCGATAAAGTCCTTCTCACACTGGATGGGTTGGAGCGGCAGTCAATTTGAAATGCAAATCGTGTGTACATTGATCGGCTCAAGCAATTAAAACTATTGCATTGTGGATGTGTTGCCGTTGTGTGAATGGATGAGTGTGCGTCTGTGTGGGTAAATATTTGCATTCTTGCACGTGTATGGACGTGGTTCCGTTCGATGGAAGTAGAAGAACTAACTTAGCTTTCATGCAATTCAGCTTCAGTATGTGTTTGTGTGTTTTTCCTTTTATATTTTCATTCCATTTTCATCCAACTGAAGGGAAGTATTCATTCTTAAGCATTTATACCTAGTACTAATTGCATTCCAATGAAAGCAAAGCGAGTGATTATATCCTTATTTTACTAGTCAATAATCAGTCCTTACCCTCGCCACACAATGTTCGCTCAGCCGAAGAGTTTGTCGCTGGTAGAGTCTCTATTAAGGGCAAACTTTTTACGGGGAAATGTAAACCAATTTCCACCATCAGCAGTAGCACCAAAAATCATCACTTACTTACTCACCAGATTGTTATAACTTTTCCAACATTGTGAAATTAACTCTCCCCAGGAAACATCATTATCGTAGCGCCGAGCCCTTTTACCAACCGGGACCACCGGACTGTTGTGCACGCATTAAAACGGACCCAGTCCTTCACACGTGTGCGAGCACAACATGTACGTTACGCGTTTCGTGCAAAAGTTTTAGGTTAATTGAATTTAGGTACTACCTCCCATGCCTTCGAGAGTCCGCATTTCGCATGCACCAGAGTCGTCGTCGTCGTCGTCGTCGTCGTCGTCCTTTGCTAACACAATAAATCTGCCATCGATGTGAGTGCTGCAGGAGGCTGTGCAAACTCAAACTGACATGCGTGCGAGACGCGCACACTCAGGCCACGCGGGATGGGCTTTGTTCTGCTCGTGCTCTACACCTTTGCCGTGGATTTTGGAGGCACCGGTGTCAGGAAGGTTGTCAAATTGAACATTTCCCGAGTGGTTGTACTTTTAGGGGAAGAAGTAATGACCTATTTTTTTCAACAACAAGTCTTCTGCTTCCCTGCCAGCATCCAGATCGGCGCCATTTAACTCATCGTCCGCGCCGAAAAAAAGGCTTCGTGTGGAGTGTCCCGTCAGCCGAGTGCCACCTTTACGGCAACTGAAGTTACCTTTCAGAGCAAGAGTGCAGGAGAGCGCATAGTGTGTAGTGTAATTGAAAGTGACTGGCTAATTAGCTTTGCTACATCAACTTTGCATTAATGGTGTGCTATGGGAGCATCTCGGTCCAATCCACCGATTCTCCGCTGCGTCCTGTTATGCTGCAAATCCCTCACCTTGCTCTCCGCGAAAGTGCACCAGCTAATGGAGTTTTGGCTTGTTTTGTTCTGTGTAGTATTTCCGTTCCTTGGTTTTCATGTACCTTCGCTATCTCCAGCAAAACGGAAGCAAGAAATGCAACACCGGAAATGCAACTGCTGATCATAGTCATCACTGAGGGATTTATTTGCGTCTGACTTGATTTTTTGTTGTTGTTGTTGTTTCCCTCCTTTGTATCCTCTTCCTTTGCCCACTGGGGAAGGCTTGGTGTGACCAGAAGTGGTGGCAAAACATTACACGTTTTGCCCGTTCTTTATGTTTTGCCATTTTTTTTTGCCTCTTGCCTCCACTACTTAGTCAAGTGGTTTGCTCTCGCTGTGACTTGAATAATTATCGTGTGGCGCACGTGGATGAAAACACGCTAGATGCCAGAGGTGATGTTGGGGATGGTTCTGCTTTTTTTTTTTTGCAAAAGCTGCTGCAAAGTGCATGTAATTGACAGTTTTTGCTTTTGCTGATGGTTTTGCAGAAGGATCGGTTACCAAGCAGCAAGATTAATTTACTTTGTATCCCTTTGTACTGCTATTTCTGTTTACGATTTAGAACGCTTCTTTTGTGGAATGAAAGCACTTGCTTCTTGTTAGACTCTTTGCTTTCTTTATGTTCATTGTTGAGTCAAGAATATCCTTTTAGAAATAATTTATGTTTAACAATACGATCGTCATTCTGTTTGCCTTGTGTGGCTCTTTGAATAGTTAAAACTTTACGCAATTGGGAATTCTATTTCGGTTGAATTTTACGGATTAACAAAAACCATTTATATTTTTTTTTACAATTTAGTATTTTATTCAATGTAATACATCTCGTTGCCTTGTTTATGCTTTCTTAGGAATTAAAAGAGTTGTTGTATTACTCTTATTAGAGGGTTTCGGGTTTTTATTTATCTTACTTACTTACTTATCAGGCGTTACAACCGCTGTGCGGTCTTGGCCTGCCGCAGCCGAGTCCTGAAACGCTCACGGTCCCGCGCCGTCGTCCGCCAATGCGTTATCCCGGTCTTGATGGCGGATGATTCCACCTCAATCTGGGCCTACCACGCCTCCTCTGTACGTGTGGACGGCCTAGAAGGACTTTCTGAGCTGGATTTTAGACAGGGTCCATGTCTCAGAGGCGTATGTGAGTACTGGGACTATAAAGTTACGACATAGTCCCAGCTTCGACCATCGCGACAGGTTTTTTGAGGCGAAATGTTTCCTCAGGCTGTAGAATGACCGACTGGCCGCCAGCATCCTAACGGGCGTACTCCGTCTCTATGCTGTTTTCGGTGCTGACTTTTGACCCAAGATAGATGAAGCTTTGGACGACTTTAAATTTGCAATCACCTATCCGTACATCACCCCCACGTTGTTCCGGATTTCTTAGACTTTGCCTTGTTAATCTGCAATTCGAGGTTTTTATGCCGCCTGCTCGATCCTTTGGTAGGTCTCTGCTACCTGGGACAGCCGCAGACCAATGATGTATATATCACCAGCGTATGCAAGGGTCTTGATTTACTTATGATGGTTCCCGAAATCTCCTCCTTCGAGTCACGGATGGTCCTCTGTAGAGCCAAGCAGAATAGGAGACAGGCGATCCCATCTCCCTGACGCAGGCCTTTGGTGGTATCAAAGAGGATCCTGAGAGTTTTCCATCCACCTTCACCTGGCATGTGACGTTGGTCATGGTCATTCTAGCAAGCCTGATCAGTTTGGTCGGGATTCCAAAAGAGCTCATGGTCTCGCAGAGTTTTACCCTGGCCAGGCTATCATATGCGGCCTTGAAATGTATGAAGAGATGGTACGTGTTCATTTGCTGTTCAGCCATCTTCTCCATGATTTGCTGCATGTTGAAGATTTGATCAGTGGTAGATTTTCTGTTTCGGAATCCTGTTTGATCGTTTCTAGCTATCTGTTCAACGAATGGACGAAGCTTATCCTGAAGGATTAGAGAGAATATTTGGTAAGTGGTATTCAACAGCGTAATACCCCTTTAGTTGTTGCAGTCCAACATATCTCCCTTATTGTATACGGGATCGATGATGCTGAAATTTCAATCGCAAGGCATCGATTCGCTATCCCATACCTCAGTGACGAACCTCATTTTCTAGTGAGGCACCCCTGTTTTTGACCATTTCGGCTACGATTTCGTCGATTCCGGGTGCCTAATTGTTCTTTAACCGACGGATAGCTTTCCTTGTGTCCTCAATGTCAGGTGGCGACGGTACATCGGGATCTTCTGCTCGTGGACCCTTGGGCTGTTCGTTAAACTGGTCGTTAAGTAGTTCAAATCAAAGTACTGAGCCCATCGCGAGAGGACCTCTGGCTGGTTGCTGACCAGTTTTTTCATGTTTCATGTTCATGTTTATCTACTTTAATATTTTGCTTTTTTAGGCATATTTTGCATTGATTTATATTTTTCTATTTTCTCATTTACCATTTTGTTTTGTTTTTTGTTGTTATTGTTTTTTTAAACATTTTTTGTTAATAATTGCTATCCACGATTACTCAAGAAAAGTATTTGTAATCTCCCATTTTTCCAACTCATTATACATGATTTTATTTTATTTTTTGAAAAAGCAAACGCAAGTTTTAGGTGCCACAAATCGCTTAATTAATAAAACCTAGTGTCAGACACTTACATTCTAAACCACTTATGCCACTTAATTTTCTATTACAAAAACTCTTCACAATCCACACACAAACGCGCGCGCCCTTGTTGCTAACGGTTGTTTTTTTTTTTTTTTAGTTTTTGTTATCTGTTAATTGAAGTGTTTTATAATTCTTTCCCCCAATTTATCATGCACACAATGCACGCAGGTACATGGTGACAAAACGTACACTCACAGAACCACATTTTTAAAACCGAAACAAAAGAGCTGTAGCGCACTTGAGCTCATTGCCCCTTTCGCGAAGGGTGGGCAGACGATTTTTCTCTAGGCCGGCAGACAAAATTTCCACTTAGCAGCTTGTGGTGCGCATGTGAGGGGTGTGTTTTTGTTTTCAATCTTTCACGCATTGTTGTTTCATAATTTATGCCATCACCGAGCTGTCCTTCCCTTCGGTGTGTTGCAGTGAACGGTGAACTAAGAGAGGTTTTTCACGAGCTTTACCATTCATAGCTGGCAGCGTGTACTCATGCAGACACACCGAGGCATGCACGCATGCATGCCCAGCTAATGGGACAATAATAATGTTCTACGTGAGAGTTTTGTTTTGTGTTTTGTTTTCGAGAGAAAGATCAGCATCCAGCAGGAGAAAAAAAAAACAATTTAATAGGCGCACTTGGGGTGTTGTTTTGAGCTGACGAAATCGTTTGGCGTAAAGCACGCCGAGCGGATGCTTCGTTTGGGGGATATTTTATTATTGTTTTATTTTTGTCACACACATGTCTCCGGGTACTTTGGAGACATTGTTTTTAAGTAGGAAGACGTGAAAAACATGCACGACGTTGGATCGCCCCTTCCTATTCAACATAATATGCTTGAGTGAAGAAAAACAAGAAAATCGTTCTAGTCTTAACGGTGTCGAAGCAGTCGAGTCGTAGCAAATGTTTTAGTGGTTTCTGTGATTATTTTAGTCTTCTGTCTGGTTTTTTTTTCCTCCTTAGTGAACTTTTCCCTGTCGTAAGGTAGCAAGGTAGTTCGAGCATATGTTTTTCTTATGCTTTCAATGCAACCATTTCACCTGTCTTGAAGCGTCCAATGAGAAAGGTACTCGTCCGTAGTACCGTTTCCCATAATAGATCGTTAATGTGTTGTTTTTATAAGGAATTAAATCTAAATATTGACAGCTAGCTGGGTTTAGAAAAATAAAGTGCAATATTTGACGAGTTTTTCAAGTATTTCCATGCATTTTTTAACTGTTGAAACAAAGGCAGACATCTTCAGCATAGTCTTCTATAGTTGATGGAAGCAGTTAGAGCACTAACTCCCCTAGCAGGATGTGATTTTCTATGCGCTACAAAATGCAGGAATTCCTCCCATTTTCCCAACACTTATGAAAGCTAAATGAGCTTACCAGAGAAGCTTGCATACAAATGGAATTAGTTTTTGCCTAGTATCCAGTGCCGAAAATTGTGTGTCATCCGTGCTGGATGCGTTCACGGCAGTCCCGTGATATGACTCCCGCACAAAAACACCAGAATGCAGTGTGCGTTTATTTTTACTATCCATTTTCCGTCCTGTTTCATCACGAACCCACCCACACCCAAACCTCCGGGGAATTCCATCGCACTTCGATGATGAAAACCCGCACACGCTTCATACATAAAACGATGCAACGCTGTTCGGGCTGATGGAAAGCAGAGCGGACAGAAGAAGCAAAAATAACAAGAATTGCTATCAGCAACAGCAGCATCCCTTCGTGTTAGTGGTTTCCGGTGTGTCCTTCCCATTCTCCCTCCGGGCGAGCTCCCGGACGGGGCAAATCGAGAAGAAAAGCAACACCATTAAATTCTAACACATCGATTGCATTTTCAACAGCTAAATGTAGCAATGATAGAGCACAGCCACAGTGTGAGAGATACGAAAGGGAAAAGCCAACATGGGGGCAAACAAAACAAAAAAAAAAAAAACGCACGGCAAAAAGCAAAGAAAGCACAGTCGATCCATTCTTCGGCACGATATGATCGAGCTTAACCCAGGGACATGTGCGGACACGGCGGACAAAATGCGTACAAATACGATAACGCTCATAAATTATTCAACTGCAGATGATTTTAAGCTCGTATAGACACACACACACACACACACATATATATATAATAGAAAACTGCATCCGGTGCAACAAAACGGCATTCCCATATGGACTGGCCGGAGGAGATAGTGTTTGGAATGAAAAACCGGGCTTTGCTGCTGTCGTTGGTTGCCATTGGTTGATAAATTTTAGAATCTTTTTCCGTTCATCTTGCTGCTGTTGTGCGGTGAAAGGAATTAAAAAGGGATTGAAGATTATAGAGTGCAAGCGATGCATTTGTGTGAATCGAAATGGAACATTTGAAAGTGCATTGGAGAGATCAATAACAGGAAAATAGCAAACAATTGAACTTGAACTAGTTTTTGGCAATTTTTGTAAAATCGATTTGTTGTGTTTTTCTACATTAATATTTTGTTAATTTTCACATGTTTCCACCACGTAGTTGGATAGTCAGTCCTCAACTACGGGGAATCGGTCCGGATGGGATTTGAACCCCGGTCCTGCCGTATGAATATCGGCGCTGCTGTGGCCTACACCACTGGACCTGGTATCCTGAGGGGGCGAGGGATATCCTGAGGTTAAAAATAGGGTCTAAAAACTATCTTCAGGTTCGATTAAATAGGTGTTTTTAAAGCTAGTCAAAAATATTCCAAAAGTTGTGAACAATACCAAAGAAAAGTCAAAAATCATCAAAGACCCCTATTTTTCATAATTTCATTACCAAATTTTTTAACGAAATTTGGGCTCCAAGGCTTAATTTTCAACAAAATTTATTACCATAACTGAATTGCTGTTCCACAGTTCACAACATCAACGCTATTGTGAGTCACCCATTCGATAATGTTTTGAAAACCTTGATGGTTAGTGACTTTGACACATACCTAGCCGGCCACATGTTGCAATCTATCGATTGCTTTTGGTTTCGTTTTGTTCAGCAAAACACAACGAGTGGTTGTGTTTTCTGTTTGATGAAGCTTTTTTCATTCCTACCCCCTTTAACTTTCAAACGCACGGATGGACGTTTTTGCGGTTTTTCGCGGTACATCGGTTCCAACTAGCAATGAAACTAATTGCACCAAATGCATGGCTGAAGATGGTGAATGAGGGTGAATGAGGGGGGCTTTTTTGCGTGCCCGATAACCTCCCCCGTAGAGTGTCATAGTGTGTAGAGTCACCAATCAAGTTTGGCAACCGCAACATGATTCGATGCCACCCCGCTGATCCGCGCGAGTTAGTCGGAGGGAACTTTTTTTTATTTTTAAAAAGGTATGAAAAACTTATCCCGGAAAAAAAACTCGAACAAGGCTTCGCGCTGTGTGGCTAGAAATGTTGATACACTGTTACCTTTCAAAATCTCGCTGCGATGATGGTGCAGCCGACGAGTATCGGGAGAGGCATGTGCATGTGTGATGGTGTATGAAATTTCCAAAATTCGAAAAATATCACGTCTCCCTATCGATGTCGAAGCCGTGGAAATATGCAAAACTTTAAGCCAAGGGGGAGGTGGTTTTGGTAGGTCGACTTTCGACAAGCGTGCGTGCGCCCTCGGGGTAGTTGTGCCGTACGGAACAGCTTCGTCTCATCTACTACACCGGATTTCGACACGGTAACAAAAATTCGTCTAACATGCACGATGTGTGCCGTGGTTTATCGAAAATCGAATAACGAGCGATAAAAATGTGATTCGTCTGCTTATGTTTACCCTTTCCCTTACGTGGGGTGAAGAAAGAAAGGGAGGAAAGGGTGGCATGTTTATGCTGAATTGTTGAATGGTTCACACGGAGAAGGGCACAAATGCGTACTGTAGTGGCTCGAAAGATGAATCGTACACGTTAAGCGCAAAGCAATAAATTATTGGTCGAGTTTACTCATCGACTGTGATTGTTAAATATTATTTATTCAATCCCTTTTGCCGCAGTAAATGTGACTCATCGCGATTTTTTTTTTGGGTGTTGTTATTTGTTGATCTTAACATTTAGATGTGGGTTTTGTCGTGTCAATAACAATATTTTTGAATTAAAATAAAGCCAGACAACAAGGACGCCTCGATTTCGGCCATGAGCGGCTAGTCTTGTACAGCAAAACTAATCTTGTCCGTGATAATATTCATCTGACGGACAGTTACACTGATCCGTGGATGAAAGTTTCACAATGCCTAGTGGATTGGAGCGTTAAAGCCTGCTCATTCCTCCACCAGTTTCTATTACACCTTACAGTCACTCAAAACAGTCAAATGTCCGAATTTGGCTCCTTGTTTCAGTTTGTTGTTAGCTCTCCAAAAATGGGAATATGTTGCAAAAATATAATTTACTATTATGGTTGGCTCGTATGCACGATTTAGTCTTACGAATTAAAAACAAAATTGGATGTCTTGATCATACAACCAAAATTGTAAGGTCGAACCTAATCCAAAGCACACATTTAAACTTAGCTAAACCGTGGACATGACTGACTTATCGGTATTTAGGATGAGTCTAAATATTTGGGCACGTTTCATTCAAAGAAAAACCTCACACGAACAAATAATCTCTAACAGTTTCTCGGTTGTTTGCCTATAGATTGGGACTGTGCCCGGTGGTGTAGGCGATAGATGCGCCGGTCTTCAGACGGCAGGACCCGGGGTTCAAATCCCATCCGACTTGTCCCCCCGTTGTGAGGTTTGACTATCCAACTACGTGCTTATTCGGCAGTCTAGTAAGCCATTTCGATGACCGGGCGTAATCTTAGAAGAGTCGATAAGCCAAGATGAAGAACGAGAAGACTATAGATGCTTCAAATCGATCGATAATTCTGTAATTTGTTTGACTGTACCAAGAAGACAAAATACGCAAAACGATGTAAAATAAAGAGTCGTAAATTTAAATTCCTTATTACTGTAGTTGAGTGCAAATTTTTGCGAATGAAAACTTTTAAAACTTTTTAAATAAAAACAATGTAACAATGATAAAAACATCCATAACTTGAAACTGATATTAAACGCCAGCAAGATGAGACATGAATTTGTAATGAGAAGCATAACACGATCTATGAATAGAAACGAATTTCCAACATAACTCATTCAGGACACAACTCTAAAACATTGTTCTTAAATTAAAACGCACCCTTTAAATGCACTAAAGCTGCAGTTTAAATTCATCGCAGCTCGTTCGATGTCATAACATCGGTAAATGGAAAGGAGAGCCTCATTTAGGCTCACGCGCACATCATCTTTTCGAAACAATCGAAGAAAGCGTCATTGAAACGCCTGCCCGCTCGGTTTCCTGTCATAAGCTACACGGAAACAACAGTGTGTCCAACCGGTATGGGTTGGATGGGTTGGTTTGGTATGCCGCCCGGCAAACACAGGTGGCTTCCCACAAGCGTGCATGCTTGTATGTGGCGGTCGAGGATGCAACATAAGTCATGCACCGTCGATTAGCATACCGACCAGTTCGGGTGGGTTGGAGCAGGTGTTTGCCGAACGTTTACAAACCATTGACACCGTTACAGCGTGCCCACAGCCCGGCCGTCGTAGCGCAGGCCAATTCCCTTTTTGCTTAGATAAACTGTTAAACCAGCGCTTAGCGGAGGTGCTAAAATGGTCGAATCAGTCGTGGTGGTGGTGAGGTGTCCCAACTCGGGACACGCGGCTCACTTGTGGAATGTTTGATTATTTATCCGCCAGTGTCCTCGTTGGGTTCGGTGCGCTGTTAAACATTTGTCTTTTTTTTCCCTCCTTCTTTTCTGTGTGTGTGTGTGGTTAGTTCATTGATTTCACTTCCATTGGATGGTTGTGCCCTTTGCTGGGCAGGCACAATCCCGCTAAATGCACTTGTGCCGTAGCGCATCGGGTGTAATCGGGCACGTGTTTGCTTCCCGTGTACACTATCCGGGACCAAAATCAAACATTCGTCAACGGCTCTTCACATTATGATGCCAAGATAGAGGTGGAAAAGGTAGGGTAGCAACAGGGGAAAATGTTGGCAGCAAACACAACATCGAACAGCGGAGACCCGGTCATCAATCTCAATTTGGCAATCCGATTGCGAGGGACCACTTCTCGCACACTCTCTCGATGTCGAGGTTTTGCACCGGGGACTCCGGGCCTCTTTCCATCCAACAGTGCTGATGTCCTGCCTGTACAATATTGTTGCCACACCAGTATCCATTTTGGTACACCGGAAAAAAGTGTCCTATCGATACGGTACGCCGGTCGTTCGGAAGATGGGATGAAGAATAGCGCCATTCCTGTGCCCATTCGAGAGTTTGCGAGGGAGAGAAAAGTTTGTTTGCCAAAGTTGTTCAAAGTGGAGTTGGTGGTGGAATGGTGCGGATGGCTGCGGATGGTTGTGTCACGTTGCTTGTAATTCAATAAAACATTAATCGAAAACATATAATAATCGATGAAATTTTATTCGTCCTGACGTGTCCATCAATCTCCTTTTCGTTTTTGTGTCGCATCCGGATCGATCGAAGTGGATGGTTTTTGTCCGCCCTTCCAACCAGGGGAAACAATTGCTTTTGGATGATTTTCCAACATGTACACGGGACACTGTTTTGTGAAAAATTGTGTAACGGATTTAACGGAATAAAATAAATAACATTTAGCGCACCGCGTTCTTGGTTTTTGCATTCCGGAACAAACGCTACAAACGAAGACACAGACGAATGTATCGCGTCGCTGCGTTCGGATGATAAAGAATGTACGCATTATCAATGCGTACCCCATGTCCCCCTTCTGTCACACCCAATGCACCGCTTCTCGCTTCTTTGCCAATGAACGAATCATGGGAAAATACACACGACATCACAAACATGAGGCTGCCTTCCGGTGCTGTCGTACCGGAATCGTCGCCTTTCGTCGTCACCGAAATATGATGAATTGGTTTCCCCGTTCTAGCTGTGCGCACACATTAAGGGCCGGTAATGTATTACCTGTCATCGTGTGTATGTCACACAGGAAGCGCAACCAACGCGTTCGAGGGATATTTGCTTTCCTTCTTGGGAGAGCCTTTTTCTCGCAATTCTCGAAACGTTGGTTTGGTTAAGAAGGTAAAAAATAGCTTTCCCGAAATTCTTGCCTGCCCTTGGTGTAAAGTGTGGTTTGCTTGAGATTTCCACCAAACCGAAGATGATTTATTTGGAAATACGGGATGGAGAATGCAGCCGTAGGCGGGGGAAAAAAAGGTGGGAAAATAATGGGAAATATGCGTAAAGCGCTTTTAGAGCGAATTTCGGCGCCAAAATTGGGTTTGAACTGATGCATTTAGAATGTTTCAATTTTTTTTTACGAAAAGAAGTTCATAAGGTATAAAATCAAGAGAAAATTCTAAGTTTTATTAAGAGAAGATAAGAAACTAAATATGAAAATGCGATCCTCGACACGTTGTAGAATACACGAAAAAAGTGTAATTTTATTATAAAGAGTAGGAGTTTTCCACGCAAAACTCGTCCTAAAACAACGTCCTAAACTAAACACAAACTCCAGCAACATCGCACACGCATCCAGAACACGGTTGAACTATTATTTTTCCCCCCATCAGCAACCACACACACACACCGCATTGTAGCCACATTTGTGCACCATCGATCAAACTTGTTCGAAGCCAGCGCGGAAAAGATAAACCAATTACAGCTACTTGAGGGCTACATTTTGCGATGCTTTTCCTTCGGTGTCCTGCGTCCGTATGTGAGCGTGTGTATGTGTAGCCCCCTTCAAGGCCCCCCCCCCCACCCCCGCTTGGAAGCTTCTTACCGGGTTGTGATGCGTAAATGTCTTCACACACGAGACAGTTTCTTCTCTCGGTTCGTTGAACTTATCCCACCAAACACAACCTGACGTTCCATTTCGGAACCATGCTTACCATGATTTGCCCCGGCCCGCTCAACACACACACACACACACACACACACACACACACACACACACACACACACACACACACACACACACACACACACACACACACACACACACACACACACACACACACATGTTGTGCGTATTTTTACGCGCAAAAAGCGTTTATAGACAAAGTATTAGAAACGTGTTTCAAGGAGCGTTGTTTTGCTCTCTCTTTTCCTGGTGTGTGTTTTTTTTTTGGTTGCCGTTCCCCACTGCACCGACAGCACCGACCGGGAGTGATAAACGTCAACTCAATGCATCATTCATGGTTCGGTTGACTTTAAGTTACGCTTTACTTTTACGCTCTCGTTTTGCGCCAGTCCTGGAAAACGGGAGGCTGTAAAGTAGGTTATGTGTGTTCCACATTTTCGCCGAGGGTCGTCCTGTTACATGATGGAATTTATGGTTTTGATATGTGTGTGTGTGTGTGTGTGTGTCCGTATTTACCGTACTACATCGTTCACCAACAATTCTGGATCTGGTGGGAGACTAATTTTTGCCCTCAGAATCTGGTAAGGTACGGTGCCCTGATTGATCATCTTATAACGTGAAGAACGACGGAAAGCCAGCTTTTTGCTGTCATGTGTGAAGTGAAAATGTCACACGTCGTCCATTTTTTCTCCCGTTGAGGCCTTGAAAACATTAGTCCCTTATGTGATGCTAGAGTTGAGACATTTTGCAGCTTTGGAAATCATTGCAGATGTATTTGCGATAGAATCGGCTTAATAAAACGTGGGTCTGCCGTCCAAAAAAACAGTTTCGTCACGTGTATTTTTCAGGGAACTATGAGTTTGCATACGTTTATGTAGCGGCCAAACATGTTTTAAAAATAGTTAACATGTTTTAATGTGTTTTATTGTACGCTTACGAAAGAGGAGAGCTTTTCTAAGTCTAGTTTTAGGACAGTACTTCAAAATTCCAAATCTCATAAAGCGCACAATGCAAACACTCTCAACACCAAACTCCTAACGTTAAAGAGCGTTTCACAAAAGAAGGAAATTAAATATAGAAACTTACCCCCAATTCTATAGCAGAAGATGCATTTCACACTCTACTGCTATTCCCTGAGCAGCAGTAGCAGCAGCATCTGGGACGACAATGCAAAAAGAATGCACCCATGATCTTTCTTTGTCCGGCACACGGCAGGGACGGCACATCCCCAAACAAGCACCATTTTGTCCTTTCAAAACCCTTACAAAACGAAGTTATCTCTACGTCCGAAAAGTGACAGCTCAGCTACGTCTCAGCACACAACTGGACACGGGCAGAGTCTGCCATCTCCTTTCGGGAGGAAAAGCGCTCACAGCGCTCCACGGATTAGATGTCTTCCAGCGCAAGAAACTCGTTGGTGTTTTTGTTTTTGCTCCAAACCCCTCCACCCAGGGTAGGGATTTCCCATTTTTGGCAGTACCGGCACCGCCGAAGACAACTGTCACCAGCTGCCCAGGGAAGCCCTTCCTGGCCGGAAGCATTCCAGAAAGCGTTCGGCAAACCGTGCTCACAACACCAACAACTCCGAATGTCCGAAGGAAGGAAAAAAAAAAGTTAGTAGAAATGTTTTTAATACGTCATATAAATGCACATAGCAAATATGTTTTGGCCATACATATTTATAAATAGATTTTCCTGACGCGGCACGCGGCTGCTTACATTCCTTGGGGCTTGGTGCGCTTCCGGATGCCAGGGTTTTTGCGCCACCGCGTGCATGGGGGAAATATATATAAATTTTTCCGAGTGAAAGAATTCGAGGAATAAAATATTTTCTTTTTTGGCGTATTTTTATTTTTTGGTGACTTGGAGTTCTTGTACGAATGATGTAACTGTATGTGCTTGATGTACTTACTTTTGGAACGTTTCGCTTCATGCGTAGATACAGTTGGTTTAAGGTTGTAGTAACATTTTAGCAGTATAAATTTGGAGAAATAGTGTTTCATTTAATATTTATCACTGAAGCCGTTCTGTGAACCCTTCCATCGTATAGTTTCTTGGAAATTCTTCTCCGGTTCCCATGTCAGAGTGGAGCGGTTCAATTATTCAGTGTCTTTTAGAAAGTGCTGTTTCGGAAACGTTGAGGATTAAACAAAATGAAATGGGAATCAGCAGTAACAAATCGTCCGTCGAAGAATCTGCGACCGGCATCCTTCCAAAAAATTATCCTTAGAAAACGTATATTCCATCGTAAAACAGTTCTTTTTTACAGCCTTGTTCACAACTATAGGATTGGGTTTGAACCCCGATTCTGCCATGTGAAGACCGGCTACGCAGTCGCCTCTATCATCGGATCATCCTATTTACACCTATTCATTACAATATTACGCTAGCAGTAGGACCTATTTAAAAGCTGATCTTCAACTGCCTTGTTTACAATAATCCATGTATATCGGGTTGCCTACTCATAGGCGTAAGGCGTAAGCCTCTACAACCGGACCGTCCCTAGCCGCGGCCTTAAGCCTAGGCCTACTTTATCGTCAGTTTCATTTTTCCCAATTAATAATTATAAACTTACAACGTTACTATTACTACTAAATGCACTTATTAGTTTGTTTCTTCCATTACTGGCACTTATCACCCATCGTTTATACTCATCCAACGGTCTCGTTATGTTTATTAGCGGAAATTTTAATTTGAAATGATGCAAACCAACCAACACTCGCCACTATCTTTGGAACGAGCCTTCCAACCGTGTACGTGCAGTGCGGAATGTGCATCCCGATTACCGTGCTAATGTGACGTGCTAATAAAGGGTAGACCAAAGAGAGAGAAAAAAAGCAGAGAAGAACAAGCAGGGAAAAATTGCATCCATCGTTGCGATGTTGTTGATTTAACTCTCCTCATAGGTGTGAGCCGACCTTCCCCTGCCCTGTGCCCTAATTTGTCCCCACACGAAAGGGCATATCATTATGCGACCCAGGTGTAGGGTACCGGTACCAGTTTTGCCTAGGTGACGCCGTTGATGAGCTTTCTTCCTCCTCGTCTGAATGTGGCGTGAAGGAGCATGAGACAAGGATGAAGTGGAGATAATTAAGTTTTTTTTTTTCTCTCGCTCTCTGCCTCTTGCTCGCTTGCGCTTCTATGAGGCCGCAAAAGCTTCTTTCTTCATTTGGCAGTTCCGGTTCATCTCAACCGCTCTGTAACTTCCTACACCGACCGAGTTTCCGCTTGCCGGTAAGCTAATAGGATGCAAGCTCACTTGGGGAAATTATATGTGTGTATGTGTGTTTGTACGTTCGTGGGTAAATTACTGTATTCTTTATCCTTTCCACGAAATCGTTTCCCTTACAGTATACCTCCCTTTTATATTCCTCCCCGCTTTACTCCCTTCACGCTAAAGGTGAGAAGGATTCAAGCACGGATTCTAAGGGCTTACCACGTGGTCGAAGGAAAAGGGGTGGATGTGTTTGTGGGGAGCAAGTAGAACTCACGGTTTCATAAGGGTGAAGAATGTGTTGTATAGTGAGCAGCAGTAGGACCGCAGCACCGCGTACCGGTAACCGTACATGTTGACGATGAAGATGACGGTGATGATGACGGCGATGATGATGATGAGCTCGAGTGGCACGAAACTAATAAATTCCAATTAGCTGTAACACATGTAATTATGTGCATATATTCGTTATCCTTTGCAGCGAAGATGGAATATTTTGTGGTAGATTTGCTTCTGCCACTGCTGCTGGATTCTGGTGCTGCTGTTGGACGCTTGATTACGGTGAACTACTTGATAGTTATTAGAATGTTCTGCAAATTGCGTTTGTGTATGATTTTTTTTTATTTTCGGAAAAAATACGCATCTCTGTTTTCTCTGTTGATGGCAAACTGGATAGAATGGAAAGCAAAAACAAAAAAACAATAATGATTAAAATATGGAACACAGAAAACGACAGCGTAAAAAGCGAATATAAATTGCAGATTTAAAAGAAACGGAAAAGAAAGCTACACTTAATCTGTGGGAAAGTGCTCTTCATAAAAGAAGAAAACTCAATCCAACCGCACGCTTGAATAATCTTCTAAACGGTAAGTGGGTCCTCCCAAACGCCACAAAAGACCACCCAAAACGCCGAGCTTTGAATACACGTCCCTGCCAGGGTGCAACCTTTGTACAGCTTGCGAGGTTCCGTGTGTTGTCTAATTCCGTAAACAACGAACCATACTGTACGCTTTTTTCTCTCCAATTCACCTCTGCAGTTTCAGACGGGGATAAAGCTACGGAAAATCTAGAGAAAAAAAAACCGAACTTTTCCCATCCGTTGCACCCGTTGCGCACAGTGTTGGGAGTTTAAAATGTTTCTAGCTTATTTATAAGAGCGCAGACCGCAGCGTGTGTCCTCTTTCCGGTTTGCTTGCTTTATTCCCCCTAAGTGAAACAAACGAAGTGTGTAGTGTTTGCTGCTGATGGTTGTAAATTCTTCCTCTTCATATGAAGCAATTCGTTTTTTTACCATTTTTTTGGTACAATAAAAAAAAAATCTGCAAGTGCCTGAAGGTAGGCAAAGCAAGTGGCACATGGGTTCGCCAGAAGCAGTGCCGTCTAATCTAGAAATATGAATTTAATTCGGCACATTTTCCAACTCCTTGCTATTCTTTTCCGGTGCTTTGTTTCTCCTTTCCGAAATGTGCTCTTATGTGGTGGCGCATAAATAATATTTCGCTACTCGCTCTAGCTCTAGTTGGAAGTGCTGCCTTACGAGGACATTTTACCATCTTTGCCTTGTGTTTCCGGTTGTGTGAGTGTGTTCGTGTATCAAATCATTCTTTCATCTTCGTCAGCTTTTGTGTGTACCGATCCCCCCTCGATAGACCGTCCCAAGGAAGAATCGTCTCCACCGTCAGTTGGGTTTCCTTTCACCAACCATGAATAATATTGCAATTTTTCTTCGTTTATTTCTCGTCTCGGCTCAAGACGGCCGTCTTGCCGTGTGGTACATCCTTACCAAATGTTTCATCACCCATTGTCCTTTGGCAAAAGCAAATGCTCGTTTTTTTTTTTAATGTTCAACCCGGGAGGAACAGTTTTCCATTTTCCAAACAATAAAACTTGCCGCGTATAGTATGTGTTGTGTGGTGTTCTGCGTTTGCGGGCACACAAAACTATTTCGATCGTAGAATTTTCCTACGAGAAGAATTGCCTCCTTTCTCTGTCTGGTTTTTCCAGACGTGTCAATCGAGAAAATGGTAGAAAATTTATCTGCAGAAAGCGCACAAAGTAGGAAGTAGTAGGATTTTGGGAATAAGCGTTGGTTTGTGTGGGTATTACTGCTTAGCTCAATGTGAATACTAAAAGAGGGTTTTTAGAATGGAAACAAGCGAAGAAGAAACAATGCGTCATGAAGAAGTATAACGTAAATATTCTTATCTTTTATGTTGACATGTGCAGTATTCTTAGAGTAGCTTTATTTTTATGAATTTTCAGAACGTTTTGTACAAGTCTGATATTTTTGTTATACTTACGTCGATTTTGCTGTGATATTTTCAGCTCTGACTTGTATTGAAAAATACCAACTAAATTTTATACTTTTACTTAAAATGTTTCATTCCATCTATTTTATAGAAAAATCTCATCATAAACTTCAATTTGCTAATAAATATGTGTTTCTGTTATTTTCCATTTAATTTCAGGTACGTCATAAATCATTTTTCGATCTGAAAATAAGCGATCCTCTGCATGCTTCTCAATCGCATGCCCCGCCACGTAAAGAAAAAAAGAAACCCATCAACAAACGTGTTGTCACCGTGCTCGACGGTACTCGACGGTAAGTGACACAGAAGCCACCATGAAAAGCCCTTTTTGACGAAAGCTTTTAGTCAAATCCGTTATTATTATGCCAATGCAAAACGCAAGTGTCTCCTTTTTAGCATTTTGTATGTGTGTGTGTGTGTATGTGTGTCGATCCTTCCTTCTTTTTTTTTACTCAAACTCGATCACGATGCATCGGATTTTATGTATATGACAAACGGACGGTATGTGTGTGTGTGAGGTAGCAGCACGGGGAAGCAAAATGAAGCATAAATCCTCTTTTGCTTGTCGTCCTTTTTTTTTTTTTTTTTTGCTCCTCTTCTTCGCAACTTCCGTTTTCGTTGGGTGCATCCAACGAACGCGCATACCGACGACGTCCGTAAGCCGCCACGACAGGCGAGCTAAAAAGTTTGTCCCCGGTGTTGTACGAAGTACCGACTCCCAAACGGCAGCACCTTTTTCGGTGCCAGGAGCACCTGCGAATCGCCCTGCCAAGGAATCCTTCGTCAGAATCGGGATATTGAGGAATGGGTTTGCTTGCCATCCCCTCCCGTTACCGTGCACCCGAAAACTTTCAACTTAACAGACAAATAAATCTCTTCCTTCCGATGCCAACTCGGCACGACCCGGCGTGACTCGCATCCGCGCCTCCACTTGTGCGGCCATTTTTCAGCTCGAGCGCATCTCTCTCTCTCTCTCTCTCTCTCTCTCTCTCTCTCTCTCTCTCTCTCGCTCTTCCGAATGCTGCCGAATTTTCCGCATCGATTTCCGCAAACCCCGAGCAGGTGGAAGATTTTATATTCAGGCCACTTTTGCGCCGAGCAAGGGGTGACGGCAGGGTGTTGGAAGAAAATGATTGGGTGGTTTGAAGTTTGAGGGGTTTTTTTTTTCGGCCCTAGCCCAAGACCGAGACCACCGACCCCGGGACACAGCTTTCCGAATCGATTCCGCGCTAGAAATAGTTTCCTCCTTCAAGACTGTTTCGCAAAGCTTTTTTGTGTGCGTGGGTGTCGGTGGTGGGGGTTTGCAGAAAAAATAGGTTAAGACGTGAAAGGGCTTCCCGCACACACTCACACAGGCACACAGCATCGCATGCGAACGAAAGGAAGAAGGGAGCAAAAGGCCGTCGACGGGAAGCTCTACAAGACGGTGCTTCTTTTCCTACCGTTGTGGAAGCTGCGGGAAACTGTGGGAAAAACTATACCATCTGGTGTATTTTCCCTTCACCTCTATTGTTGGGTGAAAGAAAAGTGGGGTTGGATAGCGCTAAAGTTTGGTCTAAAATCTTCGAAACAAAATATTTACTTTTGCCTTTCCGTGTTTCTACTTCTTATGTTGGGCATTATGCAACAAAAAGCAAAACCCTCGTTTCCACTGGAACTTGGAAAATAAAAAACGGAAATGGAAGGTACACAGAACGAAGGCCATCATCATTCACCAAAAAGCATAAAATCGGTGATGAAAGTGGTGCAAATGTTCACAAATGATTCTTTCTTTTTTTTGCTATTTTTTGCTTTTCGAGAAGCAATCGAGACAAGCTGTCTGCTCGCTCGTACAATCAATCGATTGCTGGGCCACTATCCGAAGCTACCACTGCCACTGTTCAAAGACCCGAGAGCGTACAATTCAGTCATGGAATCGGTGGTTAAAATTTTGAGTTTACTTTTCCATTCGCCTTTCTTCGGTTTTGCTAGAGTGGCTCCGTGTGGCCACTTGCCACCGTAAATGGGGCCTTTTTTTTTTGCTTCTCTCTCGGCTCTTTTATTTTCGTTTTGAATGCGTATCCTTGCTGCTTATTTGTGTATTTCGGGTGCGTGTGTTTGATTGTGTGTTTAAATTGATTTATGTGTTGTCCGCTTTTTCAAACGCAAACGCGGTTCCTTCTTCAATTTCCCGCTGTGTTGGGGAGGGGGGGGGGGGGGGTTTGGGAAATCTCATGGGCCAAACAGACTCTTGTTAAGGTATACCTTGCATCTCACGATCGAAAACCGTAAGGAAAAACTTTAGCATCCAGCAGAAGCGCCAAGCAATTCCGTAACCGGGGAGCAAAAAAGCGGTGCGTTCGAAAGTGCTGGCCAATTTATACTCCGTGCTTGCCTTTGCTGCTCATTCCGGGCCTTCCGTTTGCTTTGATTTGAGCCCAAGCCTCAGCTGCGGTGCGATACAGAGATCAGGACGAGAACTTTCGATCCATTAGAGAAATTAATTTCCATGATTGGGTGTTGCTCGGGAGCTAACATTCGGCTTCTGGGTGGACTGCTCATCCTCCACCCGTAGACGGCCGGTGAAGACGATGA
Organism: Anopheles maculipalpis; assembly: GCF_943734695.1. Classification (NCBI taxonomy): domain Eukaryota; kingdom Metazoa; phylum Arthropoda; class Insecta; order Diptera; family Culicidae; genus Anopheles; species Anopheles maculipalpis. The sequence continues at coordinate 75,006,402 of NC_064872.1, forward strand.
TGATGATGAGCCACAAGAAGGATGCACGAGTTTTTGCACCGGGTGCGCTATAAAGTGGACCGTACGAACCGTTATGGATGGATGGATGAAACGAAAAAGGATAACCTGGAAAAGGAACCTTTCCTTTTAGATTGAAGACTGCCAACAGATACAGAGCATAAAGTAAGGAAGCACAGGTGAATTCAATTCAATGTACGAGGATGTGTTAACGCACACATAAGCAAGTTGTGCTTAAGCTGAGAAAAAAAAACCCACACACACACAGGAAGTAAAAGCATCTCGATGCGTAGAATGTTATCCGATCAATACGCTGCTGCTCCGCAATCCCACCACTGAATATTTTTTCCAACCGAGATAGCTTTCCAAAGTGCTCGCTTACCAGCTGAAATTAGACCGATAAAAGAAGCATGAGATGAGGTTTCGTCTTTGCCCAACCAATACCCGCATCAAGCACGCAGGTTCGGAAGATGCTGCGGCAACCTCAGCGGTATCATTATGTTTCGGTGCGTTTTCTGTTCCACAATACTCCAAGGGTCCTTCTTCTTCAGTAGCAGTCGTTTTACAACCGAAAGCCGAACCCCATATCGGCAATTCCACACACCGGGAATGAAACCATCCAAAAGTATGTGTGTGTGTTTGTGTGTCCGTGTTTGCCGTAAAATGTGTTTGGGTTAATGAATATTAACACCCAGCAGCAGTACCAGCAGTATAGCGAACCCTCGACTGCAGCAGCGGCAGCAGCAGCAAGTAAAGGTACATAAAAGTCTCCAATCCGGCGTGTCGTCTCTTTCACGTTTTGTAATGTCGGTGGTGGAATGCGATCCCTTTTTCCGAGCCGCGCGGGCTAGAATAATGTTACCCAATGGTTCCATTTGAACGTGCTCCGCAGCATCACTTACCGTGTGTGGTTTCGTTTTGCATTTGGCGGTTTGCACCAGTCCGGGGGTGTAAGAATATGGAAAGATTATTTGTACAGCAGCGTAGAACGCAAGCGCTGGCTAGGTGCTTAAGACGAGGTACGAGGTTCTAATTTAACTTTCAATGACGAGGAAAGTGCTGATGCTGATTCAATTTGGTTCGGTTTTCGGCACTGTACACGCATCGAGTGTGACATCTTGTTGCGGTGAGTGTGTTTGAATGAATGCCGTCTTTCGCGAAGCGCTAACTGAACATGAAGCTTTCCGCAGAAGAAGTAGGATTTTGTTTTGGTTAAGAAATAAGCACCATTTTAAGTACTAGCTTTTCTTTACGTTTATCTACAGCTAGGGATGATTAAATGGTGCTTTATGATTTGAAATGAGTCAATTGCTCGACAAAATTCTAATCTTTTTGGCACAGACCAAATATGACGGACAATTGATGTGAAGCGCGTGCAGAAGTTTAATCGCCAAACAGCAAAAACACATGCAAAACAACTGCCTTAACCGTAGTAGTTGTTACAAGCTCAATCTTGCTGGTATATTTTTTCCAATATTTTATTCCCCACTGCATAAAATACACAATACAAACATGAGTTATTGGTACCTTCTCAAGATAAATACCTTTTTCCGTTGCGTTTTAAAAAGCCAATGTAATGCTGCATGCTGTAGCAATATCTGCTCGTGAATATTGCGAAAAAAGTAAAAACTTTGTGTTATCTGACTGTTACTTTCCCACCCAGAGTGCTGCTGCTCCATGTGCATGATGCAGTTGTCATTTGGTTTCACACCGTTAATGGCAAATGCTAATGGTTGCCATGGCTGCGGTAAATAGCAGTTTGGAAGGATGGAAGTACATCGTAACATTGCCGGAAAGGAAAGGTATGGTTTGCGTCAAAACACGTCAACACGGAAGACGACATTCTCATCTTAACTTCCAGGAATAGGGGGGAGCGTTGTAGAATTAGGAGGCAGATAGGGGGGGGAAAACACTACTTCAGTAACCAGTAGTCAAATGGTGCACTAGCTTCCTAACCAACAGCGGAAGTAAACTGTGCTTTAGATCAGGCACCGATGCTCTGACGACAACCGGCACCACCAGAAGACGACGATGATGATGATGATGATGCAATGGAAAACGTACTTACATTCTTTGGTTTAGGAGCTTTCTGGCTGTGTGCTGGTGCGGTTGTGCTATCGACGCTGACTTACTGGCATCGTCGAAGGGGGAAACTGGTGCACGGGGACGGATGTAAAGTAAGACGACAGACACTCAAGAACTCTGCTAGCAGAAAGCAGCATCAGCAGTGCCGCAACGGAATTTAAGGCAAATATTTCAATTAACAACATGATGCTCAAGAAAGTGTGTCTCTCCGTCTCGTGTTCCTGTGTTTCCCCCTTTATTCCCAAGTTGCCTTCAAGTAGAAATCTGGGGATGAGCTTTTTCGTTTTGGGGTTTTTGCTTGCCAGTGATTCAACTTGCTTCAAGTTGCCAAAGTGCTAGCCTGTGATTGAGCCACGCACACACAAACCCAACCAACGGCACTGGGAGACGGTGCGTGTGTGTGTGTGTGTGTGGTGCTGGACGGTACAACTCTGGAACAACAACTAAATGAGTGGAAATAGAAGCGAGTCCCTCAAGCTCTTCACTGAGCAGTGCAGACAAACAAGCTTTAGTTAAGAAAACGATCCTTTCGGGAAAAGGAAACTCCATGCACTACTGTGTGTGGCCAGCCAGCATTTTTCCGTTTCCTTCGGTCCTTAATGGAGCAGTTTCGTCTTCCGACATTCGACCACGATACGAAGCGAACGGATGATGATGATCTCGGTCGGTTCGCCGATGGTTCACCGTTTGTGCTGCGATGTTTGCTCTCCTTCCTACATTTCTCAATTTCCAATCGCTTAAAGGATAAACGTAGCCTCGTCAACCAACCCTACCATGACCGAGCCATGCCCATCCGGGGCGCTGCCAAAAGGACGGTTAAAGTTCATCGTTCATCGGTGTCATATGTGTCTGATAACGGGGCAGAAAATGGAAGATATGATGATAATTAAAGGCTGCTGCTGGTTCGGAAAATGGCAAAACAGGAGTGTGCCATCAGCACACAAACCCAATAACATCGGATATTATTGGCGAGTTGAAGAGAGTTTTGTGAGTATTGATTAAATTTTCTGCCATTTTGTCAGTCTATCCTCTGTCACCGCCGTACAAGCGAGGTCTTGATGTTTGACTGTAAATTTTCCAATTAGGAAACAAGAGGCTTCTTATTTTTGTTTCCCAGCAAACGAGCAGCAGCAGCAGCAGCAGCAGCTTCACAGTTGCTGTAGGTCAGCATTTCCCTCCCGATAAATGTACGAGAGCAGCAGCAGATTGTGAACACGCTACACGATAAAATATAGATTAGAAGAGTAGGACATTTTTCGTTCGTTTTTTGATAAAGTTACCCCTTTTCTGTGTGCCTGTGCCTCTGAAGGGGAGCGATAGATTGAGTCGAGCTTGTATTTTGTGTCCTCTCGTCGAACAGGAAGCGACCACCATAACTCGATTTTCCTCCCCATGAGCAGCTCGTTTATTATACCGGGTTTTTTGTTGCCATTTCGGACCCAATTCGCTGGAGAAGAATGTTTTTGGTAAAAAGTTTATGTTGATGAAATAAAAAAAAGGAAACTAAACACGTCAATAGTTCCGCTGTAGAGCGAGCGAACGATTTTCCTAATTGAATCGAAGCTTGTTTTTGTTCTACTTCTTCTGCCGCTGCATGACTTTATTCAATCCAGCAACCTTACGGAAAGCTTTCTATAAAGAAAAAGAAAGACCTCACAAAAAAGGGATGAAGCTGTACAGAAGCTGCTACTTTGTGCTGTTTATTATCAGCACATTATTCAAATTTCAATTTTCCACTCGGCGAGTGGTTTATTTCCATTTTCTTTACCGTTTTCTTTTTTTTTTTTTGGGAATAAAAATTTGTTGCTGTGCGCCATCGGAAGGTGTTCGATCGATGACACAGACACACACCCGTGAACCGACCTGGAAGGGAAAGATTGGATAAGTTTGCATCAACGGTTTTTATTCACCGAAAAGGGAAACTGCCCGAATGAAAAAAAAAGACTTTGGAAAAACCTTATCCCTTCAGTGATGGAGTTTTTTTTTTTTTTGAGTGAAACAAAGAGAGAATAATGTTTCCTCTGGTAAGGATGAATTTATTACAAAGTTTTGCTTTTTATTACTACTGCAGCTTTTCCACTTGTATTACGTGTTCGGTTCACACTTGTCCTGGTGTGTTTGAGGGTTTCTCTTCACATCTTTCACCAATCGGAAGATGATGCTGCTGCTTATTTTGCTATTGTGTTGCTGTTGTACACACTTTAGGAATATTTTTTTTACTCGTCTCTTACTTTCTTATGAAATAAAAAGCGTAACAAAAACTGTCCAGTTCACTCACCATCATGCAGCAGTTCTTCTCCAGCTCACAGCTTCACCGAGAGGCAGGACAAAAAATACGGTGCGGTCTTCAGTTTGGTGTGTGACGTTTATGAGAACCAGGGGACCTGTCAAAGCTGTGTACTCGAACCCCACCGAGGAGATTGCGCAAAAACGCACCCCGGGACTAGTGAAAAAAAAAAAAAAAAAAAAAAAAACGGCCAAGTCTCACTTCGCAAAAGCGAGAAACAAAACAACAATAATGTGATAGAAAACAACGCCAGAAATGGTAAAAAGAAAAACCTAAAACGTATCATTTCTTAGTAACGCAGCATGAAACGGTAGCGGTTAGGATGTCCAGTAGCAATGGAAAAAAAATGAAGACCGTAAAAAAATATAGAAAATGAAACGAAAGTTCACACAGGCACGAGGAGCGGTACGAAGGAGTTGAAAAAACACGAACAAAATGGAAAATAATATAATTTTACTACCATAAAAGGCGGAAATTGTAACAACCAACCCTTGGGGGAACCCAAGGACACCGGGTGTTCCAGTTGTCTCTTTCTCTATCTCCATCTCTCGGCAAGACAAGCGAGAAAGAAGGTAAAGAAAACAGCAACCTTCTTAACAGCAGGACACAAAATAATGCACGCACCACTGCAGTAGCCCCACCAGGAACAGTAGAGGCACCACCAGCATTGAGCATCCGAAGAAAGGTGAAGCAAAACACGACAAATAAAATGAGGGAAAAATGAGAAAACTTTTTTCCACGGAAAACTGGTCTTCCCCCGGGGTTGGGAGGGAGAAAGCTGGGCGAAAATCGAGACCCGCCATTGTACATCTCAACCAAGAGTCAGCAATGATGTTTAGTTTTTTGCGCTATCCGCTGTACTTCAGCGCCGTTTGATTTGCTTCTTTGCTTTGAAGCTCCTTTCGAACACCTTTCTTTTTCCAAAGGACACACAGCAGCAGCTACCCACAGGCGATAGTTTTAATGCAAATTGTAATCCTCCATTCGGTAAGCCGCGTATAACATACACAGGCAAAAAAAAAAACCCCTATAATTGGCAATGAACCCTATCAAGTGACGAAATTATACTTCCTGGACTTTGACTGGATCATGAGCCTTCCGTCGCAGTTATTACTCAGCATGATCTGCATTGATGCGACCGACCGACGAGGGAGAGGCACGGTAATGTTCATGTAAAATTGACACAAACACGTTTTATAAATGCTTCGTTTTTGGAAGAAAAATGTTCGCCCAAACCCACCCTCCCGTAATGAAATGTATCACTTTTCACTGGGGAAAAGAAAAATGAGCATATGAAGCGCAGAAAAACGAACAACTCGCCTCACGTACTCACTTCGTTGCTTCGTTTGATTGACGGGTACTTGCCTAGGGGAGGGGGAAAGTTAGTTAGCTTCCCGTTTTCCCCGGAGTTTGGGCTGCAAGTCATGCCGTGCTGTTGTCCTACGGAGGATACAGCGGGATACAGGTGTGAATATCCCCCAGGGGCACGTAGACGAACAAAAAAAAAAAATTGGGAAGATTTCTTGACTTTCATTTAGTTTGGGTAGACAGCGATCGATGGGTTGTGTCGACGTTTGGAAAATGTTCGAACATGAATGGCGGGAATGGACCCGGGATTGCTTATTTGCTCTTGCCCGGTAGCTACAGTGTGGTATGCATTTGTGGTGATAGGTTTGTGGTTTGGATTGGATTTTGAAACTTTTGGGGTTTATGATGACAGTTCGAGGTTAGTATGTTGCTTGCTGTGCAAAATAAACTAGTTGAATTGACTTATGAAATGTCAAACGCTTCGGGATGCATTTACATGTTTCGGATTAACTGCTTCTAACTGCTCGACTGTTTGATAGAAGCTGGCTAAAACTTTAAGGTTTACAGGCTTAAAGTCATCGTAGATCGCTCCGTTTAAAATCGTTTTCTATAAAATATTAATAGAATATTTTTTGCGGATCAATTGATAATTGTGCGTTCTTTGTCCTCCACATTTATTAGAGCGCTAAAATATGTTTCTTGCGGCAAGAACTGCCTATCGGTGCTTGTATCCGTAGAGCATATGAGTATTTGGAATATATAGTACTTCTTCTCCTTGTCTTAAGAGCCTCTGAGGTCATCTCAGCCATATAATGGCTTAATAGACTTGAAGAGTCGATTCTCGGACCTGTGGTGTTAAAAAGGGCGTAATTATCGCTTCAATCACTGCATCGCCCACTTAAGCTAAATATTTTTCTTATTTAACCAACTAGATCTACAGTGACAGGTGATCAAATTGCAATAATTCACACAATATTTCTGTCCAAATTAAGAGCCTTGGTTCTTTTTAAATCGGCCATACCCTTTTTTTTAGAATTAAATCCTATTAGCTTCTCACCAGAAGTATTATGCTAATATTCTGTACATACCTGTTTTCATACAACTCCCGGAGACACATATGTTCCCATTCCTCACTCACAAGTTGGTCGAACTTTCTACCGCGTGGCACTTCTACCACGTTTCACCACCATGATAGCTGAGTGAAATGGGAATCCAAGAAACGAGATGGCATGTTACAGGAAATGATATTACCATACATTGCACTACGTGACATGACTTTCGAACGACGGTGCTTGCTCACAAGTACACACACTCACAAATGCGCCGGTAAGAAGCAACACCGGGAGTCTATTACATCCACGTCCCCATAGCCGGTCGGTCGTTGGTCGTTAGCATCTTTGTCTTCCGTCTCTAGTTCGATGTGTGGCGGGAGTTATGATGATGTGTAGCCAACGCGTCAACTTCACGAACAAAAAAAAAAAAAAAAAAGCAGCGGAAAACGAAGGCGACGCCACGACCAACGCATAAAACCTATTCACTTCAGTGCATAAAATCAGCCTCATGGAGCTGCACGCAGTTCGGCATATTATTCGGGGACCCACATTGAATGGGTCGTTACAATCAGTAGAAATTATGCTCCAGTACCGCTTACTATTCTCTCTGTTGGGTTTAATTTGTAGTGATTTTCATGCTTCATGTTGTTTTAGTAGCGCCAAGATACGACATTGTCCGTAGAAATGGATTCCAAGAGTTATCGTTGTGCGTTCGCGTCACCAAAAACAAGCCTCTCAAGACATATTTGTCAACAAAAATCTCGATTGCGCATTCACTCGAAGATGACGCATATCTGGCTAATCGACTCGTCATCTCAAATTACTCCGTTAGATCGGACATCCCCCCTAAAATGCGCAACTGTGCCTCCAGGTACTCGGTCGGGCAGAGAGTGCTCATCCCTTTGAAGCATATTGGCGTCGAATTCTGTTCGGCTCGAGCCATGTCTGCAATCTGACGCGCATTGGTAACTTTAGCCTTTCGAAAAAGTACACTCAAAGTGGGAAGCGTGGAGTGGCCGCGGGTGTCACTTTTACAGCGAATGAATTATGAATGAATTCATTCCACCTTAATGGACTCCTTTTTTTCGGACGAACTCACCAAATAGAGCATGACCGACCGACCTTTGGTGCTCTCGTGCGTATGTGTGTGTGCGCCCTGACGTTGAAGACGCTCTAGCGACCGAATCCGTGCGTCCTTCAATTATTGCTTCAGGCTTTCCGATCCATCACCCCTTTCCTTCCTGCTTCACCGCATTCGTAACCCACTCCCCGATCGGAGCGAGTTAATGGATGCGAGATCCTTTTAATTTGATAAAATACACAACATCCTTCCAGCAGCCGAAGGACAATTCTGCTTTCTTCGCCCGATCCTTGCCGGAGCGCAACTTTTACGGGGCAGAAAACCTTTGACACACATACAAACGCTTCCACTGCTGCTTAATTTCGCTCATCTCTTCCAACTGCTCCGTGCGACTACGTTTTAGTTAACCAGTGTCGCCTCCGCAGCGAAAGAAATCGTACCGAGATCATAAATCATTAACGTTGATTTATTCTTCTTTGCACTCAGCGCCTATGCTTTTGCATCGAGGATGGAAAACCCATGGGTTATGGACGGAGGCATAGATTTCCCATTTAGGAGTTTCCATAGAAAATGGTGCTTTCGGACGACCGGTGTGCCTTCGTTTGCTCTGGGGAGATATCTTGGTTTTCTCCTCTGAGTGTGTCCTGTGATGATTTGTATAGTTTGGGTAGACATTGACGTACCTTGTCACGCGAGCGCGCGTGTGTGTGTGTGTGTTGGGATTTTTTGGCCTTTAATTCCGATTCGATGTCTGCTTTATCACCCTTGAGGTTTATGGCACGAGTTATGAAGAAGTGTTTTAGTCTCAATACGTTCTCGAACTTGATTTGAAGATCGAGATATGTTTTATAATTTCTACAAACTAATTTTCAAGCTTCTTGTTTGAAAATTTTGTTTTGTTTTAGGCTTTTTAACACATAGACATTGTTTACTTTAAATAAAATTTGACGTTTCCAACAGTTGATTTTGAAAAAAGCAGCTGGACATCATGTTTCAGTACAAATTTTCACTCAGATGAACCTGATTATTGATTAATGCATTGCAACTCTAGCTTCGGTCATGTTTCGAAAGCTCGACATAAGGTGGTTTAAATAAAATATCAACCTTTCTCACTAAGGGACGCCATGATCAATTTATCTTCTAAAATGTTGTAGCAAAAACTTTTGATAATTGAGCCGCAATGTTTGTCCTCTTCTATGAAGCACGTGTGCTCCACTAGTTCAACTGTCCAAATAAAAACAACTTCCAATTAAAACATAACTTTTCACTTAATGAGCCCATTTGCTACAGAGGCGCAAAACAAACCCAAGAGATGGAGAGATTTCACTCATCGAAGATTCATCCGTGAAAAGTGTCTCCCAGATGGCAAATTACTTCATTACGTTTCTTTTACTCAAAACCTCCCAGACACAATTTTAGTAGCCAGTATCATGTCGTGGTCGCAAACAAAAAATCGTCCTACGCCTTCCATTCCCTGCAAACGTGGGCGTTTTTATTTCGTTTTGGAAAGCCATTTCTCTGTCTCCAAAAATCCCTTCACGTACCGAAAACGGCAATTGACATTAGGTTTAGCTTTTTGCTCACAGCACCACCCTCACTCCCCAAGCATATTCGGGTGGCTATCACGGTTTTAAATACAGTTATTTTCCTTCTCGAGGCACGTCCATCCCATGATGGCGATCCTCGCTCTGCTCGTGTCTGTCCCAGTCTACCATTTGGTTGACTGGTTCGGTTAAATAAAAATCCAACTGGCACCTTTTATTAGTTGAAAAGACAGACCTCCCAGCATCATCAGCAAAGCGTCCTGAAAACTCATCACACCCAAGCCAACCCAACATGCAATTACCACCCGGGAGCACGTTTTTCGTGCCGTCGAGCGTCGTCATTTGACAAATGTATTGACTCACTTTCGGTAGCAGTATAGGTTACCTCTACCTCGGAAAGGACACAGAAGTACTGGCGATTGAAGGTGGGGGCGTAGAAAAAAGCAGCCACCAATGGTCGTAAAAGTCAAACCGCAATATTGGAAAAACGATTATACGCAAAAAGACGTGAACCTGTAGCGAAGCGGGGTGTTTTTTTTTTTTTTGCTACTCTTCCGCGCCATGTTTGTTGGCCCCATAGTGAGCTACGGAGAGAGAGAGAGAGAACGTTGGTTTTGGGGCGTGTGTTTTTACCCCTTTTTTTTAAGAATGTTTGACAAACCGGAATGGTAATGGAAAGCGCCTCCGGAATGTAATAAAAGTGCGCTTTATTTGCTCATCAAATTCATGCTCTTTAACCGAGGCATGTACCGCGTGAGTGACATAGCGATTTTCATTTTTGTGTTTTTTAGGAAAATGACTAAAATAAAAAAAAGGAAGTACTGATATGAAACGTTTTCCACATGATTTGCGAAAGAGATTTCAAGAATAACTCACACACACAGCACAAGAGTGCGGGAGTGCGAGTAATAGGAGCGCCACAGTTAGAACATCTTCGAAAAGCAAAGAATAAAAGGAAACAATAAAACAGAACAGCAGTGGAAAAAAGACAAGCAATTTCAAACAATCATGCTATTTTGAAAGTGAAAAGATAGAGAAAAGTTTCATATTTCCTTCTCGTTTTCCCTTTTTTTTTGTGGATGCCACCCATGAGCAGATAAATAATAAACATCGCCCTACGATCACTGGCAGTCCTGGGAGCAAAGGTCGCTAACGGTGCGTGAGTGCGTACGGTGTGTCTCATTGTTTCCTTTTCATCTTCACGATGCGTAAGAAGTTCTCCACCTCGTTCGCCGTTAACCAAACAGAAAACGTGAAACACGTAACAGTTTCGCTTGCCGCTTTGATATACGATCGTAGGGGACCGTTTGCACATAAAACATGATCCCCAGCACCACAGACATTATATTACTTTTTGCGACTCGCGCCGACTCCCACACTCTGGTAACGCATTTACAGTGGGAAAATATTTTCCGCACTGTACGAGCAAACGAGCCACAATATCGGTAAAAGAAGTGTAAATCGTTTCGTGCGTAACACACAAACACATCTATGTGAACGAGTTTTGGTGGTTGTATGATTGAGATTTGTACAAAAATCTCAGCCTCATCTCTTGGGTGCCAAACACGAATCTCGTGTCTAAGAAAAAGGGTATTTTTTTCTCTCCCCCGTCTACCGAGCGGGTCGCATGATTAAGGAGCGCAAACGAACCCATGGGAGATGGCGAGAATAAAAAAAAAAAAAAGGACAAGGAACAACACCCAATCCGTAGCCATGTATCCGGGTGGGTCCATCATCATCATCCTATGGCATCCCGTGGGGGGAGGAGTAAGGTCGTAAAACCATTAAGAGGATTGTTGAACAACCATTTCCGGTTTGACAATGATTCGATTAGCCCCAGGAGCAATTTATAGGATTTCTGGGAAGCTACCGGGGAAGTGTGATGCCAGTTTTCTAGGTCAGTGCTGCTGCTCGGTGATGATTTATTGCTGCAGAAGAAAGAGAGACAGACAACCCAGACCCAAACAACAGTTCCTTTTAACGTGTCTCCTAGTAGATGCGTTTTGAGGGGGTGGGGGGGGGGGGCTGGCGTGTTGGGTGCCATTTTGATAGTGTAATAAAAGCAGCAAAGGATCGGCCCCAGGAAGCGATTGGTTGTAATTTACAACCGTTGTTTTGTTTAGTGACTTTAAAATTGATTTTCTTGTTTATCGTTTTGGAACCGTTTGGTGTGGAACGACCATTTTTATATGGTTTGTGTTTTTTTGCCGATTTTTGGAAAGAAAAGAACCAAAACAATATTCTTTTCTTTAAATCTTAAAGCGTTTACAAAGAAAATATCAAAACCATCAACGTGTGCGCCTGGGGGTTAGGCTATCCGCACGCGTCCATCCGATTACGAGCAAGGGCGGATTCGGAGCATATCCAATACTCTGATATACCTCTGATACCTTCTGTAATTTCAGAATAACTGCGAAACACATTTGAAAAAGGCTTTCTAGATTCCTCCACATCGTATCAATAGCGAAAGAAGAAATCCTGATGTTTGAGTTAAACAAAATAATAAAGCGAAAGAATAACAAAAAAAACTTTAGGCTAAAGAATAATTTAGGCAAACAAAAACGTGTCTGAAAGAAACAGAAGTAAAGAAAAAACAACGCTTCGTTTGCGATGAGTATGAGGAAAACATCAATGAAATGAGCACACGTATTAAGCGTACGGTACGAAAAACATGTCACAGATGACAAATGTTATCAAACAAATCCCTACGAGTCTCATTTTCCATTAGTGTGGGAGCTGCCACTCTCGCACGCCCTTGGCCCTATATGTCACATGTTTTCTCCTCCCATAATCTACATTCTCCTACACACTCTCACACATCTGAACGAGAAGAAGGTATGCCGAGCATAATTAATTGGATTTCAGTTTTATTGATGATGGCAGCATTTCCTTATCAGCTTTGTACCGCTGCTGTACACAAACAGGCGTACATATCCTCACAAATGCGCTCACACACATTATGTGTGCACGGTGCTTGTGCATAAAAAAAGCTTAAGAAAAAAAGTGGAACAGTTCCTAGTGAAAAGCTTCCATTCATTGCGTAACATTCTGCTCCCCAGTAGCTTGACCATCGAGAGGAACCGACACATTACGGTCATCGGATTTCAATCGACCCAGAATCGACCACACACAAAGAATACGTTGTGTCGTAGAAAACTTGGTCAGTATGATCTGTGTTTTTTTTTTTCTTTTCTTTTCTTCCCCCGACCGTTGTTAGCATGATCGGTAGGCCTTTAATTTTTTTCTTCTACTTCCTTCCCTTAGTGTCAGCAGCTTGTCCTCTAACACGCTCTAATGCTGCTGCTGCTGCTGGTGATGACTGTCATAAATAATTTTACGGATTAGTCCGGTGGCATTATGCCGATTGAATCAATTATTGTTTGCTTCGCAGATCATCGGCACTAAAATATGAACCCCAAAAGCAAAAAAAAAAAAGTAAGAAGGGGAGAGCAATGCAAAAAAAATCCATGTCCATTTTGTGTGCGCAGAGTGCAGCATTGAGGAAAGTAGAGGAAATATTGAGGAAGTGAACGTTCGAAGACGGGGACCAATTTGTGCAACGAAAAAGAGAACGTGGAAAGGAATGAGAAGGGAGAAGAAGTAGTGAAGGGAAATATGGCCAAAGATGGTCACATGCCTAGGATGACGATACATGAAATATTAGTGTCCAGCTGAATGGTTGGCTTGGTCATCAATTATTAACCAAGAAAAGGTTGAATGTGTGAGAGAGTGCCTCAAGGCATTTGCCTTCGATAAAGACATTTTATGTGTATTACTGCTTTGTTTTTTTTTCTTGATTTTAGTATATCTTAATAACATAGTACATAGTACATTACGATGCTTACGAAACATAATTTTTGATTTACTATATAGTTTTTGCAGTTTAAAATTATTCTTTTAAGTTTTAACTTTCAAGTTTTTCTGCTCATTTTTTTGTTTAAATTCGTTTCGTTTCATTAAACACCATTTGAAATTTCCTGTTCAGTAGATCAAAAATCATCGTGAAATGAGTACATTTTAAGGAAATCGAACAACTACGAACTAGCGATAGGATTTCGTTTGGAATGGTCTAATTTTTTTATCCATGATATTTTTTAAACGTCTAGTCTATGCATTCCTATATCAAGCTGTACTAAATTAGAACCAAAACAGCGGTCAAGGTAGCCAAGTAACGATTTCTCTATTTGATTTTTGGAAATTGTATTCGTAAAAAAAATCATTTTTTGAAAATTTGCATCAATCTCTTTGGGGAAACGGCTCTCCTTGATACACGATATTGATCGGTAGATGCGAAAACTACACTGAAAAGTAATGTGCTATAGTAACATCGACTGTTAAATTTATTTTTTGCCTTCGAAGGTCACTGTGCTCACTCCAAGCTGTTATTCTACCCGAATACGTTTCCCACATCCGAGCAGAATCGAATGAATTCGGGTATAAACTGTTCAGATTCATTCAGTAATTGGAATTCTTAAATTTGCATCATTAAACACTCACAAATTAACCATAAACTTATTCAAGCCTTAAGAGTGGGACATTCTTGAGATAATAAGCTTAGATTGTTCGGTGTTTCACCAGTAAACTCATCGAACCTGCAAGGTTCGTTGCGTTGTGTTTAGACAAGAAACTAGTTCCGGTCCGTTAAAAAAGCGGTTGGAGCGTTTCCATCACTACCACTACCCAGCGCAGGATAATAATGGCCTCACCTAGGGAGGTTGTGAAATATAATGTTTACACGCTCGGGACCACCACGTACACACTTTATAACATCATGTCCCCGGGCCTCGGGCCATGGGAAAAGGTGAAGAAACATGTGAAAGCCAACAGATTTTCCTCTGCTGCAGGACGTCGACGTATCCACCAACATTCACACGTTTAAAACGCACACGTGTGCCATTTTGCAAGACGATACAGAATGAAAAATGAGCATTAGAAGCGGGTAAAAATATAAGAATAACAACAAAAATCCATATACACCGGTTTGCAACTAACTTTGTTGCTGGTAAAAGTGTCTCATTATCGCCCCCTTTTTTTGCAATGCTGACAGTTACACCGGTGTTCGGCTGCTGCTGGGAAAGGCGAGGGCTTCTGCAGGAAAAGGTTGCCCGGTGCGGTCGGAAGTACTTTCGTATGCAAATAGCGTTGTTGTACTACCAGCTTCCTGAGGATCGCCTAAGTACGGACGGCCTCGAAGAAATATAGCGACAATTTGTTAGGATTTTTTGTTGTTGCTTTGTGCCTTGAATATTGCTGCAACGGAGTGTGTGTGTGTGTATGTGTGCTTGTGTAATAGGCTCCCGACCACCGGAATTGGTAAAGGTTAACCGCAAGATGGAAATGGGTCCATTTTTTAATCGGCTTTATAAGGATTGTTTTTGCTGCGCTGCGTTTTGTTGTTTGTGGTTAGAAGAAAAAGGCTGTTCATGAATTGTATTTTATTTTAAATTGAGAATAAAAGAAATAAAACTCTTAAAACGTGTAAATGTACTACAAAGAAATCCTTTTTCCCGCCACTGATCGAAAGCTCAATTGCTGGTGGATAAACGGCCAGAATCTTGCTGACAGTAAATAAATCGTCCTTCACCCTTTCCCATTTTCTCGGCGCGTACCCTGATTGCAATTTCCCATTAAAACATTTTTATCACCTTAGCGAAACTAAATTACGCGACTTTGCGCCATTGCGTTCCTCTGGCAGCGGTCGGTGTGGGTGTGATCGATGCAGGCAACAGAAAGTTCCATCTTCTCCCTACCTTGCTAGTGTTGGTGGAATTTATGATTTTCAAACCACAGCAACAGCAAAACACACCCCATGCACAGAGAGTTCGTTTCATATCCTTACCTACCTTGAAATGATGCCCAACTAAGTGTGTGTGTGTGTGTTGTGAGGGTGCATTTGAGATCGTTTAGGATTCTGAGGTTGGCCGATTTTTTTTTTTTTTGCTCTGTTCTCCTTTACACTCTTATGTATGTGTGTGTGTGCCGTCCGGAGCTGTCTGAAGAAGCAATAAAGCAACCAATTCCGAGGGTTCACCTTGCTACTGCACCGTGTACCACGCAATTACTGCAGTTGTAGTCGTTCGTCGAAGGTGGTCGGATGCCAAGGCTAATGGTTGAGCTTGTTTCCTTCGCGCACCAAGAAATAAAAAAAAAAAGAGCAAATATGAAGCAAATAGGAAGGATTCCAAATCTCCTTAAATAATGTACGAATCGCAAGATTGCAACTACCTCGGTTGCTGGTTTTTGTTTCATTCGTCCTCCGTTTCTGTCCCCCACACCACCACACCGCTTGAGTGCTTTTACCTTGTACACAACCTTCGTTTTTTTTTTGCTCATGTCCATTGAGATACATAACCTCAATTGGGTAAGAAATGGTCGGCAAAAAAAAATGTGTAAGATTCCCTCCGTAAAGAGAAGTACGAAGCGAAACCAAATCTCCCTTGCGTCGTTGCCACTGAACCGGTTTTGCAGAAAAGAAATAAGATTACGACTGTGCCCTTTGCTGATCTGGAGCAATATTTTCTATTGGTTTATTTCAACGACTGAGAAAAAACGCCGTAGACTTGATGTTGTTTGGTGTTGGGATGGCAGAGAAGAAAATGAAGGCTTCTCTCGCTCCCCTTTACGAACGTCATCGGTGCAGCAGTGTGCAGGAAATAACAAAGTTCTGGCTTTTTTTTCTTGATCTTGCAAAATTTTGGACTACAACCCTGTCGATGAGAAAAAGAAAATTGGTTGAAAATCGTGGTATACGTTACCACGAACGTCTCGTTACAGTAAACGGTTGATGGGCAATGATTGGATAAGAGCGACAAAGAAGTAAAAATGCATTCTAAGCTTTGTTTTTCGGTGTGGCAAATAGTAACTGAGAGATATATGAGTGAGATAGTGAAGATTCATAAATTTAATAAGGACTTGGAAAGAAATCGGATACGTTCATTCAATGTGCTCCAACATAAAAGTGTAGAAAAATCTGTACATTGCATACTTTCAGGCGTTCGTTTTAATTTCTTAATCTATTTTTGTGTTTTTCTCTCTACTTTCATGATCCTTCATATGCACAAATTGTTTCTCATAACCCTCAACAGCATTGATTCTTTTTCAGCATCTTAGTCTAGCACTTATTTCAAAACCCTGGCATGTATTTGTCTTCTTCTGCAAAATCTTTTCGAATTATTTGCACCTTAGTTGGTGGCAATGATTTCGACACAACCTTCTAAACACTTCTCTGACCCATTTCTCAGGATTCCGTTTCTCCCCATGCGGTGACAACAATGATGAGCATGAGGCGAAGAATATAACCAATTTTTATCTACTGTATTGGGTCTGGGTTGAATATCTAAATAAACAGCAAGTAAAAGATATGGCAAGACGGTAGCTTGAAAATGTGCCAAACAGGATCTCCCCAGACGATATCATCCCCTGTTCCAGCCGGAAAAAGGCCAGAAGTTTGGTACTGTGTTAAGTGGAAAGGAAACACCCGGAAAGCCAAAACCGAACGGAACACCATGACGACGGCGATGACTTTTGTGTTCGCATCCCCTTCGCGCTTGCAAAAGCCTGGAATTTGCCCACCGGCAGCCCGGTGGCCACCAAAGTTTACCAAGTGCAAGAAGTTAATACTGGCTGCCAAATGCCTGCCGTCAATGTTTGTGCCCTTTACAAATTCAATTCCACTTTTATATCGCAACCTTAAAGAAACTGCCAACAGCAGCGTAAAGCAGTAGTGGCAGGTAGCACGTTTGCTTCCAGCAGCCGCATCGAAGGTATTTTCCAGGTCCCGGCGGCGACGCTGCTGTTCCGGATTCATTCCTTCTGGTTTTGCTTTTCCCGGTGTCTGTGTGTGTGTGTGTGGGGTGTTTTCTTGTTCTTGGGAGTTTCTTTTTCCGTTTTTTCCTTTTACGCCCCCAAGGGAAAGGCACATAGTTACATCCCTTCCAGTTCAAACGTCGGTAACGTCTTGCTGGAGAATTTCGGGGTTCAGAGTTTGCTCGGATTTCAGAGGCAGGTTTTTGGGGGAAAGAATTTTCACAACTGGTCACAGTACATACACACACACACATACACAGCGGTTAGGACAGGAAGTAAGACACATTTCACGCTGGGATTCACCCCCGGGTCTAGTGTAAGGAAGTGTGACGCCAAACGGGCACAATGACCTCGTGCTGAGTCTGTTTTTCCTGTTCTTTTTGCTGTGCAGAAGAAAAGTCAAATTTGGACCATTTTGTTCGTTGTCGCTGTGCCTGTATGTGTGTGTGAGCGCGCACACACAGGAGTATGATTCCGGTTGCTCGGTAGTGTATTGGCCCCGGAGCTCCAGGTGGCACACTCGAGGAATAAATAATCCAATCCTCCCTGTTTATCTGTGAGCGCGTCTGCAACTGGCAAGCCCGCCGGCACGCCGTGGTCTCCGTGGTCGTTCAGTCCCGGCTTGGATGACAAGTCCTTATGATAATGTAGTACAGCCAACCATCCCGTAGCTCGCAGCTACAGATACAAAAGCCATAGCACAATTACCTCCACGGGATCCCGGGATCGAAGAATAAACCGAGACAACTTTCCTGTGGGCTCTGCTGTGTGCTCTTTTCTTCTTCTGCGTGCTATTCTACTACGGAAGGTTCATCCCTCTCCGAGCGCCCGAAACTTTTCGAGTGGATATTCTTTGCGTATTGCGAATTTTTGGTGGCCGTTTTCAAGTGGCACACTCCTTCCGGGTGATTGCGTTTCGGTGACCGGAAGCCGGAATTGTGGTTTAGAGCCTTTTTTTTTTTTTTTGCTCTCCTTGCTGGTGGAGGGATTTGTTGTTCATTTGAAGTTTGTGTGTACGAGTGCTCGCCGGGAAGTGAAATTCAATTTCTTTCAGCAGATGAGCCACCATGAACAGTTTAGATTTAGTGGCACATCTTGAACAGGGCTTGGCGTAAACTTTGTACCAAATGGTAATCAGCAGGAAAATTCTGTTTTCATCCTGCTTAAGCGGGCAGGAATTGGATATTTGTATGTGAAACTTTTCTATCAACGTACGAGAGTAATTGTAAAAAACAAAAATCCACCAATTCAAACTTACGCCCACCGTCCGACGTGCGTAAGACGGCAAACGTTCACGACTCTTTCTTACGAACTCCATTAATTTCACTCAAGCTAAGTGCATGTGTTTGACTTTTGGCTAAGGGCAAATTTTGGCTTCCCCTGGTGCGCATTTTCTTACCCAGGAAAAACCCACCTTTAAACCTTTCACGGCGACCGACGACGGTGGTGTGAGCCTGGCACAGATTGCTCGCCATCGCTCGACCTTAAGCGTGGTGCCGATAAAATATTCACAACATTCTGCGTGCACAGCTTCGGTGCTCCTGTACTACTATTACCCTTCCCATCTGTGCAGTGCCACGGATGCCCGAAACCATGCTGTGACGTGCGCAGGAAAATCCACACAAAAAGTGAAAGGAAAAACCCAAAAACCTCTAGCATTAATTACGCCACCATGCACAAACTTTTACACACATCCACGCACGTGTGCTGCGAGGTGACGAAATCAGCTTGCGTGCGGGCTCTTGGGTGCCCGTCGAGCACAGGCATCCCGGCGGGTGGTCGGTAGGCAGCGCCTGACGTTCGGAAAAAAAGGGAAGCAGCAGGCAGATATAAACGACAAGAAAAAGCAAATATTAACCTGCGTGATTGCACACAAACAGGGCCAATATCGTGGGAGCGGGAGCTGTTCAACAAAAAAAAAAAAAAGAGAGTATTGACACGCAAAAATCCTTTACTGTGTGCTTTTTTCTCGTTTTTCCTTGTTGCATCCTTTCGCAACGTTGCCCGAATGGTTGGAAAAGTACACGCAATTTTCTACATTTTTTTTTGTTTGCAACCATGTGGTTTTTTTTTCCCTTCGATGTCCAGTAAAATTCACATGTGCGTGTGCGAGTACGTCAGTAAACATGCTGACCCTCGCGGGGATTTTCACTGCGAATGGATAGAACGAAAGGTAGATACAAAATAGATACAAACAGAGCTGAGCGTAGATACAATGAGGTTGTAAGTGTGTAATTGAAGTGAAGTTTGATCAATATATTCTTTAAAAATCACAGCTGTTCCTCTATTAAAGCTGAGTTCATTTTAACGTGTGATAGAAAATTGTCAGGAAGGAATGGGAACGCATCGAGATGAGTTACTTGAGATTTACGCCTGAAAGTATGCAATGTGCATTAAAATAGTATATTGGAAACCATTGTCAATCGAAGCAATCGATCGATTCTAACTTCCTTAGCTGTTTGGTTCGTTACTAAAAGAGATATTAAGCATCAGAAAAATCATGCCTTCAGGCTTATTACATACACAATATTTTAGTAACTATCTAATAATGAGAAGGAGTATTACACATCCAGAATTTACCACATAAATTGAATTTAAAATTACAGTTTTAAATTTCACTGAGATCTGACCACCACCACCAGGAGCAATAAACGTCAACAAAAGGCTCTCTTCTGGCTCCCGTCGCCTCTAACACTGTCTGTTCAATCAGCAGCCCAATCAAGCAATAGTTAACTTTAAGCACTTTACTGCCGCTGAATTCCAGCGTCTGGAAGGTGGCCCTTAAACTACCCTCGGCGGTCCTCTTTTACGGTAGTGATCCAGAGATCAATGACCCCACCGACGGATATCGATGCTTGTGAAGCTTGCGGTATTATAAAATACTCATTTTAAGCATCCCGCAACGAAATGTGTCTGCCAGGGACGTGAAGCAAATGGTGTGTAAAAAAAACGCAGAAGCAACATACACACACATGTTAAAAGATAAGCTTTTACATTTCAACATATTACAGCAGCAGCAAAAACCTTCAGCCTTCTGCTCGTACTGACGCAAATGCTAAAAAGTCAAACACGTTAGTCTTTTCTTGTTCTTTTGACTTATCCACAGCTGTTTTTCCTTCGCAAGCAGAAAAAAAACACCCACCCACCGTTCTTGGAGGATGGAAAATTTTGGGGTTTTTTTTCTTCTTTTTTTGCTTCTTCTCTTGGTTGTCTTTGCACCAAGGTCCCATTGGCTTTTCGTTTACTTGCGAGCAAATTTTTATCAACTTAAACACCAAGCTTAACTTCTTGTCGTTTTGGTAACGCTTTGGTTGGTTGGCTGGCTGGCTGACAGACTGCCGGAGGGTTATCATTTTTGTGAGCGAATGCTACTGTTTACTTTTTCACTTTTCTTGTAAATTAGCTTTCGAGTTGCGTTATCTTAAAGCGGGAGGTTTTGGTGAGGAAAATTAAGGAGAAAGCGGTGACTTGGGCATAAAAGAACATAACTTAGGATTCGTAGAATGTAAGTATGTTTCTTACACGGTTCTTTTCTCTTTTGCATAATTTGGGTTTATATTAATCAATTGATATGGATACAATTTATTCTTGTAATATTTGTGCTTTTCATTACTTAATCAGTCCATTGTTCCATAATGCCAAACAAGCAATCAAGACACAAAATAAAAAATCTTGATTTTATTTATTCACTTTTTACTTTTATAAAAATTAATACGTTTTTCGTTTGAATGTTTTCTTGGACAATATTTTCTCTATTCTTCGCTTTTATGCTTTTTTACGGAAAATTCTTTCATAGTAAAAATAGCATCACGTTTCTCGTGTAACTGTCAGTGTTTGAGGCAGTTTTCTGCGTTCTTCTAACCTAAATGTGTTACGGAAACACGACACGAAATTCATCTTCACAACACTTTACGCTGCGTTGCACATCAAAAGATTGACTGCCGCCCTCCACGCATTAGAACACACATACACCCACGCACAAACACACTCACACACATATATCATTACTCATGTGCTCAGGATTGCTTGAAAGAGTTGTGCAAGTTCTTCCGTTCCTCCGCTTTCCACTGCTTCCTTCCGTTAGCAATTAAAAATGTATGTCCTGTCGAGAAAAGCAGTTCGAGAAGCAGTTCAAACACAGGATTTCGGTCCTGCTGAATGATTGATGTGTGAAAGTTTGCGCTAACCGTTTGTGCTGCTCCGGTGCGTGTTTCATCGGTGCGGAGGTTTCGTGCCCCACTGAGGCTTGATAAAGATGTAACAATGACACGGAACGGAAGAACTGAAGGCACGAGCATAATATAGGCTTCCGGAGTTTTCTCCCGGCCACCAGCTGCTGGCCGTAGCCAAGCACGCACTTTTCTTTATCTGGATGGTTTGAATGTGTCCTCCCCCCCCCCTCCCCTCCATTTTTGACCTGAAAGAGAGCTGGTAAGAGTTACCGATAAATTACTTTCATTATCGGGGATTCTTTTTCTACCGGTAAATGAACCTGTTGGAGCATTGAGCAGTGTTGTCCTTGTGATCAAGGTGAGCAAAAAGGCTCCTGAATGTTGTCTGTCCGGGAAGCATTAACCGGTAGTTCCCAAGAATTATGACTGTGCTGTGTTGCGTCTTTCATCAGAAGCTTCTTTTTTTTTTGTAAGGTTACCCCTCCATTCGCTACCGGATTGTTTTCCGCCAGGGAAATTGAGAATTTGTGAGCATTTCCGCACAATGCGAGAAGTGAGAGTGCGTGAGTTCTTTCTTTTACCTTTTTTTTTTGTCCCCTGGTACCGATTTCTTGCATGTTTTCTGTCAACGATAATCTGATGATGTATGATATTTCCGTTTCGTGCTGGATTTCTCGTGCGTTTTTTTTATTTTATTCTACGTTCCGCACCATTTACGGTATAAATAAAAAGAGAAGAAATATATTTAGAGAAATAAACACACGGAAAAAAGTAAACGGAAGTTAAGCGTGCGTGCCGTGCGCGTGTCTGTTTAGAATTTTTGTTTTATTTTTATGTAAAAGGTTTAGATTCGCTTTTTAGTGCTCCGTGCATTTTTGTTTGCTTCTATTGCTTCACATGATTTTGTTGAAACACTGATTATGTTCTGTTTTCCTCCCGTTTTCGATTACCATCACTTGATGGTTGACTACATTTTTGGAGGTTGGCAAATAAAATGTGACGCTTAAGGAAATAAAAACAACTCAACGAATCGGTCCGACACGGATTACCTGGCTGGATGGTTCATTCATTCATGCAATGTAAGAAGAATAGAATGAAATGTTGACGAGTGACACTGACGAATATCCGCATGTAATGGTGGGGTACAACTTAAGCACAGATCATTATTCATGCGGTACGATTTATGACGTTTGTGGTTGAAGATTTAAGAAGAATTTTCCTAGACGATCGTTGTTAGAATTTGTATGAATCTGAATGTTATTTTATTTACTAACAGGTCGTTGCATTTGACAATTCGGCGACGTGCCGTGATATTTAATAATAAAGGTCATTTTAGCGTCGAGAATCCTCATTGCTTATCGAACGAAACGGTTGCGGTACGCTAGTGCGCCTGTTGGGTATGCAATATGCATAACATTTTCATACTGCTCGATTGACACGTGGTAAACGATGCGCTCGCGCTAGTTTTCAATTACATGTATCGTAAAACAATATCTCCCAATTGTAAACAGGTAAACCACACATTAATTGGTTGTTCAGTTGCGTTGAAAAGTGGAAAATTTCATTCCCCAAAATTTTCCCGTTCCGTCACACGTTCGAATTGCTCATTTCCTGTGCGCTCGTTGGAAGTTATCCAATGCTTCCTGGGAATGGATATTTCTTTTATTTATTTTGATGCTTCATTTCCATACCCCAAAGCAAACGGAAACGCAAGTACGAGAGTATAGCGAAGGCAACAGAACAAAAAAAAAACTCCAAGCAAATAAGATGGCCCACAAAAGCGGAACAACAAAACAGTACCGAGCGCGTGGCGTATTTAAGACGCAACACCAGACCAGAGCGAAGCACACGCAAAAGGTGATAAATTGAATATCCTTCCACAATTTGCACTCGTATTATTCTGAAGCGTTCGGGCGTAAAACTGGCTGGCAGCTCTCGGGCGGCACGGCAGTGTGTCGGGCCGAGCGCGGGAATCCAAACCTGTCCGCTGTCACCGTATCATTCGCGCTCAGCTCATCGGATTCACTTCCGGCCCAAACACGACGATGGCCACCTTCATTCATCATTTAGCTTACCTCCCCCCTGCCCGGCCTCCATTCCTTCCTCTTCTTCTAGGGCTCTAGCGAATGTTGCCTTCTTGTGGCCCGGACGATGGTTGGTGACTGTGGTACTGTGCTGCTGTTGTGCACCCTCGTCACTGGTTTTCAACATTTTACACAGACGCAAAACTCAATTAAATTAATTGTTTCCCAGTGCGAAAAAGGGAATATGCCACCGGCAATTTAATTTGCTTCTAAATGAATTTTCGTTCCAATGCGCACACCAAGCATACCAGTGTGGGGGGAGGGAGGGGGTTGGTTCCCTTAACGCCAAGCCAACCCCTGGCCGGGCGGCAGCTAGGCAGCATTTTGTGAGTGACAGATACGGAGCGATCGCAAAACGAGTCCTTTTTTACTAAGGACACACGCACACATACACACACACAGACAGACATACTCACGTGCACGCAAACACACGTGTACGCAAACGTCCCCACAAGTACATCCGGATGAAGGGCATCCTGGCATCGAGAGGCACATTTCGGTGTAGATTGTCCTTTTTTCTCTCTATTGTCTATGTTCACGCTTGCCACTGGAACGTACGCCCGGTCCGTTTCGCCCAACCGTTTGCAAAAGGAACCGAAGGAACCGATGGTCAGTTTTTGTGGTTCACATCAACCGGTTTCTCACGTCAACATTATCCGTCAAATGTGTGTCTGTGTGGCTGAGTGAGCGTCCCTTCAACAAGACTTCCATCCGGAGAGCCGGTGCGGTGTATTCTTAATTAGATTTTGATTGATTACCGCAAGTCCATTTAAAAGTGCTTCCCGACGTTTTTCGTCCATTCGCCCAGTCGGAAAACTCGTTAGACACACGCTAGGACGCTACATATGGGTTTGGTGATAACGGAAAGAGGTTTGAAAATTAAGTTTACTTTGGAAAACTGACGTTTTTTTTTTTTTTTTGGGGGGTGTGGATGAACGTCGTTTCTAAGGATGTATTGTTTTGGAGAAGGTTGCCGCTGCTCATCTTCCAACTTTCAAAATGGTCCGATGGTATGCGATGAAATTTCGATCGATCGATTAGGTAAGAAGAGGTTTTTTTGTAAGGAAATGAGTTTATGGTATTTCGGTACGTTTTGTTGCCTTTTAATAGGTTGGTTAGTGTGATGCCCACTTATACACATTGTTCTTTCAGGTTGGGCACTTCTACTCTCCAAAGCATCCCTCTTTCCTCTGCACAAACCAGCTTGGCTAAGGATAGTTTCATTACAAAACTTTAATCATTTTTTTCAATTTAACTTCTCATATTATCACATCCGTTTTAACAGAAAAAAAAGGTACTCTGGTGCCAACCATAATTTCCAAACCCTCATTTCCCGAACACTTCCACACCGGTTACCTTTAGAAGAAAAGGGGCAAAAGTTTGCTAAATGCTTTCCTTCCCGGTCTTGCATTTTTCTTTTATCAATTATCAGCCATGTAAGAGCCATATTTTGCACCCATCTAAAACATCATTTTCAGCAACGGCAAGGAAGCAAAGCAAGGCAGAAGAAAACACCAACCAACCTGCATGCATCTCGGGCAATGTTGTGCAGAAATTATGATCCGCTACATTAACACCGAACAGAAGCAGGGAAACAGAAACGCCAAGCGGAAGAGAAACAGCGTGTGCGCGATAAAGTTTTTCAGTTTCCTAATCGGGGATCGTTTCTCGTGTTGCAACGCCGTTGGTTGGATGGGAAAAATGATTGAAAGAAAATGGGTTTTGCTGAGCGGCGCAAGGAGAGGCGACATCGAGCTTATACGAAAATGCTGGCCCAAGTGGTGTGCATAACTTTTACCACTGAGACAAAACCGACCCGACCCGCTGGAGGGGGCTGGGGGATACTTTACCATCCTATTGGCCGCTGCTAACCATCGTTTCATTCATCTTGCGTAAGGATTCGTACACATAATTTTAGCTAAAGTAGGTTTTTTTTCCCCCCCATTTGCTGCATATTCTACAAAACTTTAACCTGCACCCCGCTAAACTTGGAGATGCGAAAAAGGGCGGGCAGAAAAAAAGCGCCATCAAGTCATAGGAAAACCACTGGAAATTTGAAATTATGCTTCCGGAAACGATTTTCACTGCTTTCTCTACCCGTGTTTTCCCGCCTTTTTTTGTTTCGTTTGAGGCGTGTTTTCCACCCGCAGAAGCTAGAAGTGGCTAGAAGTGTCGCAAAAGTTTTTATTCATCGTTTATTTCTCGCTTTTTAGTATCGTGTCAATGAGCGGGGTTCAACGTTTTTCCCTTTTTTCTGCCATTTTTTTTTTGTTCTTTCTTTCGCATTATCGATGTGTGTTTCAATGTAGATGGATCATGAATGTGTTTGAGCTTGAGTAGGGTGCACTTTTCTACTCTAGGAAAGTGTTTTTGTGTTTTCTTGCCATTTTTAATTCATTTGCTTTGTTCAGTCGTGTCACACGAGCTCTCTTTGGCGGGGCAATTTTCACCATAGCAGCACAAACACATAAAAGCATGACAGCGTTAGTAGAAGCTATAGTAAGTCGGCATTGAAATTACAGCACCGGCATTGCACTTCCAGCGTGCAGCAATCAATAAAAACAATTTGGAAACTATTTAAATACAAATTCCATTTGGTGGAATGGAAAAGAGTATGAGCTTCAGCATCTGCTCATACTCACTGCCAGGCAATGCCAAACCAACGTTTCCGGTTGTCAAACAGATGTCAGGTGCTCTATCCTTTTGTGTATGGGCGTTAGTGTTCCTTAGCAGCAGCTTTGAGCTTTGAGAATGCACCCAAGTAAGCGACAGAAAGCGAAGTCTATTTTATTTGCATTCCCATTTTTCTCTCGATTTCCCGCCACAGTGCTCGTCAACCGGTATAGAGATTGCGGCATCGTTTGCAACGAATTTTGGGTGCAATTTTGTTACCAAGAAAGCATTTAAATGTACCACGAAACACACAGCACACAGCAGACAGTGGGATGGTGGAAGCATCTGCTTTTGGTTCCACCATTACGTGCATTGTTTCCGTTTTGTTCCGATGAAAAATTCTTCGTTATTAGCTTCATGCTTTTTTTTATTCTGTGTTTGCCATTTGCTTTTGCTGGATGCTGCCAGTTGTTCTTGTGCATGTTCTAGAGCTTGGTTTTTTCGTCCTACTCATTTCAAAGGGAACTTTATTTTTTGCTTTCCTTTGGAGTTCTTCCTGAGTCTCGGTGCCGGTGTGTGGGTGTGTGTGTGTGTGTGCGCTCGAGAGATGAACCTTTGCGAGCGTAAAAGAATGAAAATTAATTGGATTTTTGTATTGAAATGCTCTTGCCGAACTTCAATTAAACTTTTTTAATAATTTTTGAAGAGTTCCAGCGTGCCCTCGCGCACACATACTTTCACCGGTACGCGGATATAACGAGACCCAGCGTCGAGCGAAGATGATGTGCTCTTGACGCTTTTTGGCTGACGTTCGTACCGCGGGATAGGAGGAAATTTGACACTCAGTGCCTTTTGCTTCAATCCTTCTCCTGTGGCAAAAAGAGAAAAAAGAAAAAGGTACGAAACATCAGTGGCACTACTGGAAAGGAAGGATGGAAAATGAAGCATAAAATGGAACAAAAAACCAAAACATAAAAACGCTAGTCAATGAAAAAGTATAGAACAACAATAAAAAAAGGAATGAAATTATGGGCTTCAACATAAAACATAGAAAGAAAACAGAGAGAAAGAGAGAGGCAGAGCTACTCTTTAATAACAATCCACTCAATCGCTGTTTTTGCAGCTTGGTAAATGCATTTCAAATTAAACAACAGTGTGGGTGTGTGTCACAAGGGACACACAAGTCAAATGCACGCTGCAGAATGCTGGGCCGGTACAAAGCGAAATTGCATTTATTGTCCATCTTGTGTTTCATTTGCTCTTTCATATTTATCTTCTTTTTTGTTTCCATCCGAGAAAAGGGAAAAGTGGATGCGTCTGAACAGATCAATTCAGGGTTTGCGTTTTTAATGCAGCCGTCTGCCTGTCATCATCGATCGCTCACTGTTTTAATAACAATTTCATGCAAATCGTTGCAATTAAGCTTGAAAAAGGGAGCGCAGAGACGATAGTGCTACACAGTGATGGAAAAAGGGGAATTTTATCATTAACACCATACATTCTTGAACATTTAGTGGTGTTGAAGAATTTCGCATTTTTTAGTGTAGCATTTTACTTTTTCTTTATTCAAAAATTTTGATAAAATTGAACAACATTTTACAGTCACCTAGTCGCCTGCCTCCGGAACCCGGAAACGGTCCTCGGAAATATGAATGCTTTGCTCCGGATGTGAGAAACACTTCGGTGTTTCTTCTCTGGAAAATGAGAATATAATTGCGACTCACTCTTCTTGTTACCATCGGATCACATTTGGTGCAGAACGTGCTGTGTGTGGTGTGGTACCCCAACGAGATACAACATTTAGAACTTCTAATGACTTCATTCCAACGCATGGAGACGCCTGGTGGCTCTCGTCGAAGGTGTACACACCATTCCATGTGTGCTTGTGTTGTGAAGATTCCTTTTTTCAAATCGACAATCGGCAATTCGGTGAAGGTTGATGGGGGGGGGGGGGGGGGGGGCTGCACAGGGCCGGAGGGCGGGAGGGGAGGGGGGGGGGGGTGCAAAAATAAAAGTAATAAAAATTTAAGACACCTCGTTAGCAGTCGTTTCTTTCAAGGTGGGTTGGAGGTTTCGACTGTCATTTGCGACAACGCTTCTGCCGTTTCGAACATCTTACCGAAACCCGACGGCGGTCATAAAACCGATACGGTCGCCATCTCGAGACGAGTGTGCAAACATCAAACGGTGGGCAATTAATGAATATAAACCGACGATAGGCGGCCCATGCCCCCATGTGCTTAATGACTTATGCACGGTAAAGAAAGGGGAAGCGGTGCGAAATGAAGATGGCCTTCAATTTACATAAAATCCTGTTTACTGTTTGTGTTTTAGCATGCCCGAGCGAGCTCACGTAATAATGTTCGTCTTATTCATTATTGTTATCTCTTCTCATTACAGGTAAGCGACATCGTTGCAGATCATTCGGAATTGAGCAATGCGTGTGGGTATATAGAGCAGTGGCTTTTGCACGTGCTGAAACTATACCATCTGATCTGATGGATGATGGAGTTGTTTACTGGTGGGAGTGGTAACGAGCAAAAGTCAGTAATTCCAGAGCTAGAAACTTATTAAATACAGTTCTTCGAATAGGCTTTCATCAGCTTGGCGATTGATGCATAGAAAATGTTTGTTAGATCAAATCAGCTTATTTTCAGAACGACTGTGACTTTACAAAAACAGTCTCGCTGGGTAGATTAAATACAATGCAAGGTTATTCCACAAGTGAAGTAGACGTATAATCCTCTGAAACAATAAGCCATCCGGACACAAACCCTACCGAGAATCCTCCTCGTCTAAGGGGATTCGATCCACGCGACTTCCAAGAGACTTTGATCCGTCATCTGGCTCGCGTTATCCAAAATTCCTCAACCTTAAACAATATTAAGAGACCTAATAATGGAATAGGTCTCACCGTACAACTGGTTCTAGACCAACACCTCAAGTCTAGATGCGTCCTCGTACGGTAAAAGAATGACAATGGACGGTTGAGTCCGTCTCCTAAACTATGTTAAAGCTTTCCAAGGGAACCGAAAAGTTGTGGATAGTTTTAAACATAAACAAATTTATCAGTAGCAACTCATTCACCGACAATTCAAATAGTATTTTTTAAATGTTATCATAAACCTTTGCTCAATAGCAATTGATATAATATTTTTCTTCGTCAAAACTCAGCATGAGTTGATTTTAAAAGTGCTTCGTTCAACAACACTCTCCTACACTCTTATCCCCTCTTTTGTGGTGACAACCCGCTTAAACCCGCGTAGCATATCCTCGGTGCTGACCACAACATGGGCAGAAGTGGAAAATCTGGTAGCGCTTCAAGCAGTGAAGGGATCCCATGTAAACTCTACCGATTCAATGATTTTTTTAGAATTTCTTTTTTGCATCTGTTGATACCACCCGCATGCAAAACAGTAGCAAAGCAAACATTTAAACGCACGCAAAAAAAAAGGAAAATGAAGCCTGGTTCGTGTAGGTGACACATTTTACCGAGGCAGAATGAACACTGGAGGAAAATTAAACAGAAAACGTGTCAGTAAATAAAACGAAAGCATTTTTCTCGTGTCTTTTTTTTCGTTTTTAATATCCAAACACCAACATTAGCTGGATGGTGGATTTTGATTTTTCTCTCTCTCTCTCTCTCTCTCTCTCTCTCTCTCTCTCTCTCTCTCTTACTCTCTTTGTTATGTGGGTTGAAGTGGTTAAAACTTTCCTCTTCGTATCGTACTGTTTTCTTCTTGCAGAATAAAATTTGATTTTGCTTATCTGTTTCGAAACAGTAAAGCTTAAATGTTTGACGCGATCTCAGCAATATTTACGCCTTACGTCAGGGATTGATCGACGGGTTTTAGGTTGTATTTTGGGGGTTTCTTTGTGTTTTGCTTTGCGCTTTCAAACCCCTTCCCCCGACACCACCATTGCCAAAGGTGTCAGAGGGATCAAAGGGGCTGACGTAGTTACAACATGCGTCATCTTTTGCCGGTGGCAAAGTGAAGCGGCCTGTGTCAGCAGGACCTCTGCTTCTGCACAAAAGACTAGCGGCAATAAAGTGTTCAAAGTTTGGTTTTTGATGGTGTCGCAAAGTTTTCCGTTTGATCTATATGGTGAAGAGGAAGTTTGATCAAATTAAACTTGAGTCCGGTGTTTGGTTGATCAGTTGGTTTCAGTGTGGAGAAGCATTTGTGTGGAAATATTTCTCTTTCAGTAAGCTAGAGTTTAAGCTTAATCATGGGAATGTTCACCCAAAAACACCAAAGAATTTCTTTAAAAAAAACCCTTTTTTTAAATTAGCATGAGCAACACATTTACTGCACACCTAGATCCCCCAATTCGGATATCCTTGTGACCATATTTATGGTCGAATTGATCGTATTTGTCCATCGTAGCGTACGCATTGTTCTCTAGAGAGCGGGAGTGGCATATTTTATCACCAATCCGGATGAAAACTGCAGACTCGAACTCTTCGATTTCCATTGACCAAATCAATGGAATGCAAGTTCCTTTTTTTTGTAGCTGGTAAGCTTACTCTCCGCCGAAATGTCGTCCCACACGTCAGCAACAAACGATCCTTTGCCGACAAAAGATCCTGCACGCAATGTAACTGTTCCATGCTAATGTTTCGGAGATGAAGTTTCATATTAGAAAAAAAAGCTAAAGCTGCTTCTACAAATTCCCTGACTTTCCTGAGTATTTGGTGACCATTCTCGGTAGCCACACAGCGGCCTACCATCATCAGTTGGCGCTTTACGGTGACCGGTTCCGTTCGGAAGGACACAATGAGCGTTTGCCGCGATCACATCGTTCGCAGTACGGGAATTGGCTGTTTTTGTTTGCTCTCATCTACTCGTAGTATTCGTACAACGAGTCCTGGCAACGATTCAATGCAACTACCTTTATTACACAGTATCCGCAGTCATTTGCAATCAATTTGTGCACTTTGTTGTTAGGAGCAGGAGTGAGCGAGAGCGTTCTTTCAGCTTGTAACTCTTCTCCTAGGTTCACTCTTCACTCTGTAACTCTTCTCCTAGGTTCAGAGTGAAAAAAAGGATCACCTTCCTATTCGGTTTGCCGTCCAGCTACTACACAGATGAAGCTTTTTTTTTTCAAAGGATACAGGAAAATACACCTCAATAGTGGTGCAAAATATGGCATCGATACACGAACAAAACAACGTTGACGATCGAAAAAATTTATTCATAATTCCCGATGAATAATGTCCTCCCTGCCTACTGTGTGGCTGTGTGTCGTTCGATTCGAAAGCCACCGTCAGACCGGGAGGTTGTGCTAGCTTTGTTCGAATCCGATGTCGTTCGCTGTGCTCTTTTGTTGCCGTATTTCACGTCACTGTGTGTGTGTGTGTGAGCGCCGAATGTCCAGTCACCAGCCATCCCTAGCTAGAGCCTGTCGGAAATGGAAATCAATCGATGAAAGGATACATTTGGGGATATGCTGGATTGAAGCTATTTTTTGTACTTCTTTTCTTAGCTTTCTCCGCTATCTCGTGCGAGTTTGTTGGGCTCTATTTCGGTCGTGTTCCGCAGTGTTCGGTGTCAGTAGGTCCCACCAGTCCCGGTACTACCTTGTGGCACTGTCTGGATCGATCTCCATGCCAATACATCGGTGTCAATCCCTTGCAAGACACACTTTCCAATAGGCAGCCGGCGTACGGCAGCTCGGGGATATCCCGGTTGTAGCTTGTCAGTAGAAAAATTTTCCACCAGCTCGATTTCCGTTCCTGTGGGTTTGAAATTTTTGCTTCACATTCAACACTAACAGCAATTGACGCTGGCTTTTCTTGAATCAGGTGGTCCATCCTTCCAGGGTTGTGTTATGGATTATTTTTTCCTCTTTTTGTCGTATCCGTATTGCATAATTATGTTATGTGTTGAAGGATGGCAAAAGGAAGTTTTTTTGAGGTACTTAAGAAAGGGTTGATGTTGTATGTAAATTTTATTTCATTAGATATTGGGCTGGCAATTGTTCTTAGGCATATTCTTCCTGGAATTAGTTCTTAGTTTACTTGATTCATAATTGTATATTTTAAAATTGCTTCATGCTTAGTTGTCCTTATGCTTAGGCCTTGAAACTCTGACATGTCTTATGCAATTAAATAATATTTATAAACGTTCTATATCAATTTCTGCAATGTTAATACACAACAATAGCACTTTAAACTTCGTGCTCCTCCTTAACCTCAACGTTCTCAACGAGAAGACAACAGCGCAGCGCACTAGACAAGGGTTTACCATCATTTCCACTAACGATCTGTACCGAATGCATTGCAATTTCTTGAACGCAACCATCCAAATACCGCTCTCACCGTTTTCCATCGGGCTTTCGAATGCCATCGAAAGCTAGAGCAGGAAAACATACATTCTTTTCATTTCGAAGCAAACCTCGAAAAACTTTATTTAACGCTTCACTGCATTCTGCACCGGCACAGTTTGTTGTGCCACACTACTGTCCTAGCGTCATCCTTCTGCTTTCAGTTCGATATCTTGAAGCAAGGCAAAACTTTAAATGCACCACTGAAACAAATACAAAATTGAAGATATGGAAAGGGTGGAAAAAAAGAAACGAGCGAGAGATGGTAGAAGAAGGAGACAAAAGAATAGGAAGCGATCGGAAGCTGTGCAAGCTTCATTTGAAACTGTCTATTGTGTGTGTGTGTGTGTGTTTTTTTTTTTTTTTAGAAGAAATGAAAGGAAAATGAGGAAAAACAGACCCAGAAAAATCAAACACAAGATTGACTAACGTTTGCCATTTGCCATTGTTTCGTTACGGAATCCTGTTGCGAGTGTCGTTTTTTTTCTCTTTGTTTTCTTCAACATTTGCTTGTTTGCTTCTCGTAGCGTCAGTTGCTCAGTTTTTGCTCCTCCCGCGGCACCATTATTGCCATTCGCCGTCCGCTTTCTAATTGAAGTATTTAAAAACAAATAGTTCTCGCTTCTAGTCGGCAGATTCTTGCTCGCAAGCGAGTGGATTGGAGCCGGAAGTTTCGTGACAAAGTGTTCCTTTTACTGCTCTCTCTCTCTCTCTACCCCCAAGTTGGCATACCGGAAATGAATGTCGGAACTATCTAAAATGATGAATTAAAACGAGCGAAACGACCGATCGGTGACGGTGGCGCAACAATGCAAAATGGGCTGCCGAGGCACAAAACGGACGGATCCGACTAATGAGTGTAGCAAAATGGATTGTTTTGATACTTTAGTTGATACCCATTTGATCGATAAGTGAGATCCGTTTCGCTGCTGCTAGGTTTTGTTTTGGTCATTAAAATGCACTATAATGAGCACCAAAACAATGGGGCAAATGCAACCAAATTAAATTAAACAAATCGATGGTCTTGTACCCTCTTCACAGCGAGGAAAATCAATATCGCAGCTTGGTTGTTGCGTGGGGCTTCCAGAGCATTTGAATCACATCTATTACGCATCGCTCGGCATAAGTTCTTCACATAAGTGAATATGTGAGTGGCGATAATGGTGTGAGGTTGATGCATCTGAAAGCTATCTCTCAGGCCCATGACAGACGATTGATTGCTATAGAGCCACAGCACCGTCATCGGAGCATCTTCATGCTCCTCCGTATGCACAGCCGACAGAAGGCTTGAAGTCGGGATTCTCTCACTAGCAGCGTTAAGCCGACGCTGCTAGTGAGACCACGACGTCGGCTGAACGTGACACGGCTCCATACATTCCATTCAAGCTGAGGAAAACTACCAGCACTGCGCGCTACTACCATGGAAACCATCCTTTTTGGGGAATTGGGGACTTCCGGAGCGCAATCAGTACCGTTGGCCCGTTTTTGTGATTGAGTAAATTTAATTAAATCTTCCACTTCATTTAACGCTACTTTAAACAACTGGGCCGGTGGACGCGCTGTTTTGAGGTGGTCAGGCAAACCAAGGGAGCACACAATGCGCCGCGTGGGTGTCTCTAATAAAAGCCGATTTGCAACAACAGCAAAAAAAAAAAAACTGACTGAAGCTCAGGCTCAGGTGTGCTGCTGTACACACAGACACAGAGAAACACATTAATCGCATGTTGGTTGGTAGAAAGTTCGTCGATCGAATCACCGCCAACAGCGAACAGTCCCACTGAAGGGGCAACAGTTGTTGCCTTTTTTTTGTGAGTTGGTTTGAATTGATCGAAGGAAAATTCCTAAATAGATTTTCATTCACGGTGCGAGCTCCACCCGTACGAGGGTCCAGAGTGTAGCGCCGAGGAAGCCCGGAAGTAGGAGGAGGAAGTAGTAAAACAGAAACAAAAAAGGAAACTCTCAATCCAAAACGCAATCATGCCTCAATCGGGTTTTTTTTTTTTGTCTGAAGGGTCTCCTTAGCGCGTTGCCTTTAAATAATAAACGAGATTTTCAATTGAAAATATTCGAGCACGCTTTGGTAGACGGTCCAGCCCCTCCACGGTAGAAGAAATGATTAAGTGAACGAAGACTGCCACCATAACCCTCCCGGCCCAGTCAGTCAGTTCAGTCAGGCTGGCACGATGATGACAAAATTTAATTTCCCAAGACGTTCGTTCCGTTTCTTCCGCCCACGGTCGTCCATGGGTTTGGGGGAAGGGCGTAGAATACTCGTGGGGCTGGGCAGGACTATTTTATTGATAACTTAATGATGGAAGTGAGCTAGAGGCACTGATTTTGCACTGATCCACAGTATCCACACGCTGACTCACAGCTCGCTCCTGTTGCTGGGCGAATGGCAACAAGTACTGCTGAAGATACCCACCCAGCTAGCCGGGTTTGGTAGGGTACGGATGTACGAATCGTATTCCGGGAAACACAGATACACACAGTAAGCAGCGCAGAGAGAAAAAATCACAGAAGACCAAATAAATAAAAGTTACTTTTCTACTCCGATCGACGCATGGATTGTTGCGTCCACCCTCAATACCTTCTGCATGATTCCTTCGTTCTCTCCTTCTCTCGCTCGCTCCGCGACGTGCAGGATGTGGGAGTGTTTTTGACTTCAAAGAATCAGCACGAGCACATGAACGGCGGGTTTTGTGCGGAATGCGAAATAAATTAATACCCCACGGGGTTGAACAAAGTTAGCAGCAATCAGGCATGGTTTTGTCAGGCCACGAGACTTCAGATTAACGGAGAAGCGGGAGATTTACTTCTTGCTTTTTTTTTTTTCTTCAACCAGGACATCAACCATAGAGCACCAAACATGGAAAACAAAATTGTTTCAAAACAAGCAAAAGAGCAATTCTGTTTGCAGGATAAACATGTACCGCAGTTGAAGGATTAATTATGGTTCTATTTTTGTTGGCTGAACGATTTATAAGTGTGCCTCTTTCTGATTTGATTCTGACTACATAGAATATTCATACGTATGCCATCAATAATAAATGGAAGCTAAAAATTGTGAGGATCGACGCGAACAGGACATTCATAAACACACAACCAAACACAAAAATACCTTAGAGCCTGATAAGAATGCTTGATTTTGGATGTCTTCTGTCACCGAGCTTTATGCAGTTTCGTCTATAACACACTCTTCATATTCTAGCTCTCAAATCTCGCGAGGCTTACCAACTTCAATTTTTAGATTTTTGTAAGCAATAACTGGATGGATAGTCTTGCATACCCTCGCATCGTTTATGAGAAAGACTTGTTTTTCTTGGCTTAACGACGTACTGGTGACGGCGGCCATATACTGGCTTACAATACTAATTCATACCACGTAGATGTACTCACTATGGTCTCACTGTGGACTAGTCAATTCTCACTATCCCAAATGGTTGGGTTGGGATTTAAACCCCGGTTCGTCGGTGTGAAGACGATTGCCACTGTTGCAATCCCATCTGATGCCCCCTAAGAGAGAGCCTAATTTTGCCTTTTGTCCATGGTAAGTTGCAACCAAATGCTAGACTTGGTTACAAACATGACGCGCCAGTTCCACAATCCTTTATACACCAAGTCGCTATACTGCTACCTTGTTCGTTTGCTGATAGAGTATGCAAGCACAGTGTGGTGGCCTTCCTCGACTCGTTCCGAACTTGGCACGGCTTGAGTCTATTCAGCGTAGAGCTACGCACTTCGCCCTACCCTGCTAGGATTCTAGCCAGGACTATAGGACTACTGTTGAAGTATCTGCTGCTCGCTAGGCTTGCCTTGTCTAATATTTTCTTAATATCAGATGTCATCCTTATTCTTTAAAATAAACCTCACTAAGTTATTGAAACCAGAAAAAATAATTCTTTGATCTTCCTGCTACAACAAAATGGTAGTACCATCTTTTGTTATCTCGATTTTGTTAGGAAATAACTCCAAATTAATTACCCACTTTTACCGAACCATAAGAAACCGATTTCACTTATACCATACCATCGATTTAAGGTTCTTTTCTGCTTTCGATCGTTTAGAACAATTACCCATATCTTCGAAAGTGGTGACCCAAGAAAGAAGAGTGTAAAGTTTTTGGCGTGCATAAACTTTCTACCAATAAAATATCCAATCTAAGTTCCGATAAGAAAGTATATCCATTTTCATTGCTCCGAAAAATTCACACACAGACACACACTTTCATTCGTTCGCATTCATTCGCACCCACAAAACTTCAAACTGGCAAAAGATATTCGGTTGTGATTTTGTTGTGTGTCCGATTTTCCATTTTAAGCGGCAAAAGTTTTGCCACTTTTCGGACGGTCCACCGTCCATACCGGCCCAGGGAGTCAGCGAGCCATGCAGATATCCCGGTTCCGGTCGTGACCGTAAAATTGCAATCATTATCATTCTGGTTGCCCCCATCGGAGAAGAGAGAGAGAGCCGTAGAGAAATGGCGCGCGTTATGTTATTGAGCACAGAGTTTGTGGGCCATCGCTGGCAACATTTCCACTTTACTATTTCCACCCCGGGCCGGAAAACAAATGCATGCATTACGGTGAAGCAGGAGGATGAGGAAAGCAAGTGTAGAAAGTTTTATTCCCTGGTGGAGTAAGGAAAAGGTTGGACGAAAATGTTCGTACCCGAAAAAGGGATGCGATTTTGTATGTTTGTCGTTTTTTTTTCTTCCTTCTGCTGGCCGAGTTTGCCCAGGGTCCATAATGAAAAGCTTATCCTCGGTGGAGTGTAAATACGGATGCTCGGGTAATGCTGTTCGTTTGATGGATCATTGTTTTTCAAACTAAACTTCTGCGTGCATGTTTGCTGCAAGGTCCTCCCCCACTGCTCCTGTAGCGTTCCGCCTGTACCATTAGACAGAGGGTTGGTATTTGTAAATTAATTTAGGCAAATCAGTGTTTGTGGGTTGAATGAAATGCCCTCTTAATGATGCGATCCTTGCACGGCCATGTGCATGATGTGGAAGTGTGATAAAGTACTGATTTTTCGGTAAAAGGGAGCTGTAAGTATCATCAATTCTGTTAATTTTGTTTGCTTTAAATCCTAATTGCATTGTAGTTGGGGTAAGATACAAGTACTAATAATAAAAACACTTTGGTTGCAGGGGTTTGCAAGTGATTTTTAAATGTCAAAAATGATGTTTCATTTCTTTAAAAGGACTTTTGTATCGTTTCTTTTGACTTTTTTGCTATAAAAGATTGTAACGAATTTATTTAAAAACATTGAGGTATAGACGGATGGTGCAAAAAAGAAAATAATTATATAAACCACACTGATTTGTGTTGTGGCTCAATGAGGTTTTAAAGAATGTTATATTATTTTTTCTCAA
This sequence comes from Anopheles maculipalpis, assembly GCF_943734695.1. Lineage (NCBI taxonomy): Eukaryota > Metazoa > Arthropoda > Insecta > Diptera > Culicidae > Anopheles > Anopheles maculipalpis. The sequence goes on from NC_064872.1 coordinate 75,044,132, forward strand.
ATTTTCTCAAAACCTGCTTCCTTTGAGAGTATTATAAAATGATTAAAAAAAAATATAAAATTCCCTAAACGGAAATGTGCATAGAATGATGAAAAATGCAGTTAGACAATTTTTTAAATAGCCCGTTAAATGCTGTATTCCTCGGTTTGTCTATTCAGTTCAGAAGCTTTTGAAAGTATCTTAATAGTTATAAATTGTAAAACTCCTTTCGTTTAAACATGCAAAGCGCTCTCTCTCTCTCTCTCTCTCTCTCTCTCTCTCTTTCTCTCTTTTTCTGCTAAGTAAACCCTTCCTATCTACGGCAAATTACAACATTCACCCGAACGAACACTCTCTGCTACATCGAAGCAAAGTTTACGAGCGCTCTCGTTACACAAACACGGCCCAAGTACCCTACGGGACGTGCCATTCGCCAACACTCAGGGCCGTCGACCACACCAATAAAATCACCAGTTTTATATCCCACATTTTAAGGTTCATTTACATTTTATACAACACTTCACGGAAGCGACAGAAGCGCGCTGTTTGCAGAGCTTACCAACGGTGAATCCGGACGCGCGCGATGCAGCTGCAACGTGCACCGATTGTGTGTGACAGTGTTGGTAGCGCACCGGGCACATCTAGAAATGGTTTAAATCTTCCATTTTCATGCCACTTTCTTCGTGCTGTATGTACGGACAGCATCGAGAGTACGTGAAAACTGCTCGCGCAATGTTCGTTCGTTTGTCGCCACTCGCGTCGGCAACTGGGGAAGCATATTTTTCAACCCCGTTTTGTGCAGTGCTGCAACAGACACTGGGATGGAGGGGGAAAGAATTGAAGAGGTTTGGGTCATTTCCAAAAAATAAAAAATAAAAAAAATGCTCAGGAACGTGACAAACATTACCCGAAAAGCAAACGTGCCGACGGATGTTTGTTCCCAGACATTATTGCCGGGGTAAAGGGATGTTCCTTTTACGCGTTTTAAACATTCTTTGTCTTTTCTCTCGAATTTTCACCAGGAATAAGTTCTCCGAGTGTAGTCAGAATTTTGAATCCTTCGCCTTTTGTAATAGGGAAAAACTATTCACATTCATACATAATTGTACCGACAAGCATGGTGAAAATGTGGTGAACAAATTTTATCAGCAACAAAAATCACTTTAAAGAAGCAATCAAAAAAGGGAAAATAATCGAAATTGAGAATAGTTGTGGAGCAACTGTTCAGTCCTCTCCGATTCGCAACGATTTCCAAGAAAGATTTCATCCAAACACCCGGACTTGCTGCTCGTTGGCCCGTGCTTTTATTACCACCATTATTTCACAGAATCCTTTCGGGTTTTCCTCATTTTTTGTTGTGCTTCTTTTCCAATTCCACCCAAACACTCTAGAAGTTTTGCACCGAACAGAACGTGCTGCAAAAATTCACACCCAAGGCGAAACACTCATGCTGTGAAATATTTCCTTCACACCACTAACCAACCCTAGGACAGGGTCTGACAGCATCGCATCTCCTGCTGACTTCGCTGTACTGGGAGCTGTCAAAGCCAATGTGCAGTGCGGGGGCGATATGAGTGAATGTGTGTTTGTGCACATCAATTCTTTTAGTGTTTTATTGCAATTTTCGCACATAGGCGGCGGGAAGCTTCCCTGCTGAGTCGCTCACCTGTTCGGAACGAAAAACTCCTTCGCTTTTTCCTTTACTTTTTACACCTCGGTCTGTGCTTTCCAGCGTAATTCGCTTAGCTACATAGTTGTGCACTTTAATCGAATGGTAAAGCACCCTGCCATTCGTTTGCTTTTGCATTTTCAACGTGTTAAGCTGGCTGGATGAAGGTACTTTTCATTCCTTCTCGTGTTCTTAGACCCGAATACAGTGCCGAACGTAGCGTAAAGAGCAATTGCGTGTGTCTTATAGCTTAAATTTCAACAAAATCTTGAAAATTTTCGTTTTTGAATAATTAATAATAGCAAATAAAACACTTCTTTTCATGGTTTAAGAAGTATACTTGTACACATCGGCGGAAGAACAGCAACTATGTAGAGCCCACTGTTTGCAAAGTGTAAAGTGCAAATGATTCATTCTTCACAAGCATCCACTCCAGCAAAAAAAACTCTCCCCAACAGTCGAAGCTAGCCGCTAAACATGCACATTACCAGCCCAAAAGTCACTACAGCTCAGCGCCACTAATTGCATGGACGAGCACAACTCCTCGTGCACGGATGGGCTTTTTAGGGCGCCCAGCGTAATGAGTGTTTATTCTGTCCGTGCTTCATTTTCGCTTGTTGCACGTCGTTTTGTAAACCCCAAAGTAAAGCTCCTGCTGGACTTGTGTGTGAGGCCTCATTAATCTATTAAAATCAACTTGGTCTCTTTTATGTGATGATCATAAGGACTTATTTGGTCAGCTAACTTTGTAACGTAACGTACTGCAATGCTTGTAGTGTTGCTAGCTAGAATGAACTGGAATAAGAGGGAGTATTTTGAAGTATTTTGAAGCACAGAATACTTTCTCCATATTTGCTGCCCTACGACTTAGTGAGTTGAAAGAATGCGTTTCATACTCATTTTCTTTAGAATACGAGAATATTCTCGTATAACATGAAGGAGAATTTTTTCTAACTGAGATTTTTTTCTAAGGACGACTAACGGATGCAATAATATGAGCTACAGTAGTAGATGCGTCAAACATCCATCACAGTCTTGCATTTCTGGAGAAGGGAAAGTGTATAAAGTGGAAGCCTGGACCAACAGAAACTCTGGTGCACAGCCTATGAAAAGTATGTCACGTCTTGACTTATTTATTTCAGAAATGGCATTAAGTAGCAAGATTTGTAGTGACATTATCCTACCATAGATGCTTCTTTCGTTTAAAAATATCACAAAAATGACGGAATGCTGTTGTTATTTATTCGAAGCGAATATTTGAGAAATTAGCGTTCAGAAATGTTGGTGGAAGCAGATTCATTCTGGGCCAATTTGAAAAGAAGAGAAGAATATTCAAATAATTGCTTAGTTATCAAATATTGTGAATAAAGTTATAAAATAACCTTTTAATTTCAATTCCAACCAATTTTTGTTGTCTCCTATGGCTTAAAATCTTGTCAACTGTCGCAAGTTGACATGAAATTTAGGAGAAAAGTTGTATAGAGATTACCATCCAGAAATTCTTGTTTGCAAAGTTTACGATTCTGTGCAACGAAAAATTTAATTCATTTTGCCTCTTGTGTGCGAATTAAATTGATATTTTCCATCCTTGAATTTCATCCACGCGTAGTATTTTCGCATGTAATTCACAAAGCTTATGCTGTCTTTCAAATGTTTGATAAATTATCATTACTGCCCTACCGGGGCTTCAACTCTGGTACTTTGCACCATGATCTTTCTGCACGGCACCCGTTGGCCTAGTTCAGGGCATTTTTTCGCTTCTCATTACTCATTTCCTCATTGCACATGCACTATTTGCCCCCGTCGATCCTGCCCCATTGTCAATGGTGGAGTGTAGTTTATCCGAACGCGGTACTCATTATGCTAGAGTCGGATTTCATACCCAGCTGATGGTAAAATTATGAACCAAAAAAAGGGGGAGAAAAAATGGATCTCCAAAATGCACAACAAAAAACCTCCCTGCAGAATAGTGCCTGTAATCCGACCAAAATCGGGCAAAAATACACTCGCAAATAAGCGAAAAACCGCAGCGCGTTGCTTTTGTTGTAGCACGAAAAGCCGTGAGAGTTTTTATTGATCATCTGCATCATCAGACAAAGTTCCGCGGCCGTCGCTGCTGTCGCTTTGCCCGCGGTGACTCGCATACCATGCGTGTGACTTTTGCATCCCAAAGTCCAACTGAACCGGCGAGAACCATTTCTCATTTTCCACTCTCGCTGTGTGCGTTCCGCTATTTATGCGGCGATATTGAATTATTACACTTTAACAGCATTATTTTGCGGTTTATGGCGTACGCTTTTTATTGCTTGTCCCGCCATGTTTCCCTTTATCGGATTATATTTCCACCGGATGCAGTGAGACATTCCCATCCGGAAACAAGGATTACAGTCGATGCGCGCTAGTGTGTGTGTGTGTGTGAGTGCGTTTGAGTGATTTTTCATTTCACATGCAGACAAGGGCACCACTAGCAGCAGTGGTGGCATCATGTGTTTTATTTTTCGTCGGTCGGAAACCATCAATTAAAAGCAATTTCGTACAATAAATTTGGGATTATTGTTTCACCGGTTCTCAGCGGAGGGATCAGCAGTGAGCTCACACGGTTTTGTAATTCGCCGACCGCCCGTAGGCGTTCCTAGCAAAGGTTGAGGTGTCGTCGCTAGCCCTTTTTGGGAAATGAGCCGGGCGTGAGTGTGCCAGAAGTCGACCATCTCTGTGTAGGAGAGAAACGTGGTGGTAATGCCGGGTAATGCGCCAAGCCGGTACAATACCGATGCCGTTGCAAACCATAAATCAGTGCATCATATTGATTCTAATCGCAATGACACGAACCAAGCCCTAGCCAACCGAAACGGGTCGTTGTGGAGCGTGTTGAGAAGAAAATATTGCCTGTCTGTCTGTGACCTACGGAGAACATGATTAACGGAGTATCCGATCAAGGGATGGATGGACTGGTGAACGTTTCATGGGCAATTGATGACAAAGTTGCTCTAAGAGTGAGGTACTAAATATAATGATTATTTATTCATAATATGACTTAAAGCCACTCTTAAACGCCAGATGCTTTCAGTTACAATCATAGCTTGTGATCATTGCAGAGAAGCAATTACTACACTTTGGTGAATAACAACTACTTTATTTACGATTTTTTTTCTAGAAATAACGAGATCTATTATGGTGTAAAATTATTTATTTATTTTATTTTTACTTATAACTAATTATGACAGTGCAAGGCCGTATTGTCAACACCACTTGGGGTGATTAAATTAAATGAACATAATAGTAAGGCATTTCCTCCTTATTCTTTGCCTTATTACGGACATACTCGGTTAGAATAAAATTATATGAGTTGTATTTTTGATGGATGGCATTCGATTTTGCCAAAAAAAAAAGACTAAGTACTTAAAGAACAAAATTATAAAATGTTACAGAGTACAGCACATTCTATAGAACGATGCATAAAATTTTGAATCCTCAATACGGGGGTACGATCCGGATGGCATTTGAGCAGTCAATACCGTCATTTAATTAAATAAATAAGCTTGACAGGGATCAGTATCAACAAAACAAGGGCACATAAAGACAGCGCAGAGCCTTGTTATCAAATACTGAATAAATAAATGAGGTTAACAAATGAAATGAAATGAACAATTTTATTTCATTTGTACTGAGCTCTATTTTGAGCTTTACATAACTTCTGAAAGCGTTGCATAAAATCGTAATGGAAAGCGTTTCAATTGAGATGTGTATTGATATCTTCAGATTCTATCTAGTTTTAATTTCTCAAAATATGCAAAATTATCTTCTTCTTCTTGAGTTAACGAACTGCTTGTCTATGCCTGCCATCTAATGAACCTCGTAAACCCTAACCCCAATGATTTTCGGGATTCCAGCTTAAGGTGCTACTTAAGAAATTAAAAATATAGACGTTTTAAATTCAGAAAGGAACGTCTCGACCCCACGCTATGGTAACTTGGCTGGGGTAGTCTGGAATCTTAGCTTTAAAATCACCGTTGGACACTAAAAGAGCTGATCGACAGGCCACTCCTCCATGAAAGTAGAAGATATCGCAAGTTATTGATACAATGTACGACATCATCACTACGGAGGAACGATTCAAATGAGATTTGAAGTCCATTCCTGTCGTGTGAAACCAGGGGCTGCTATCGCCTACACCACCGGGCATTTAAAATGTATATTGATGATGAATGGGAAATGTTTTATTTAACAAAAATTGTTACATTAGAATAAATGTGATTTGTAACATTTTAGTTGAATTATTTTCAAGTTTTGGTCTATAATTTCAATCAACTTCATTCGTCCTTTGAACAATGCTATTTGAGAGCTTTTTTCTGTATTTATTTTTCCTAATGGTCTTAATTTTTGGATGAATTTATCATTTGCTACAAATTTATCGTTTACGTAGCAATATTAATAGAAATTAACAAATTATATAAAAACACACTCGTTTGGAAAATCGTTCGAAACATTTTTGATTTATTTTTTATACTTTTCATTCATTACATAACCACCACGGAAAACAACTCTCAGCTCCCGTTGAAACGCCCTCCCGGGGATGGTGGTACATCATAATCACAACCTTCTTATTTTTTTTTTTCGACCCACTCGCTTAACCAAGTGTTGCCCGTAGCCGTGCGATCTGAGCATCGAGCGCAGCCAGATTAAATTCCTGATCACGCGGCGGATTGGCACGGATCTCCTCGAGCGATTTCAGCACATGGTCCGGTACCGGTGGTTCCACCGGCAGATGGGCACCTTGCGGTTGGAATCCGTACGTATCGGCATTGTAAGCCACACGGTACAGCACACCGTCCGGTCCGGTGTACGAGTACTCGCCGGCCGCATTCGCACCGTCGTAGCTAGTCTGCTGTGCCGCAATACCATTGCTCGTTTCGTAGCGATAGTTGTACGCACCGCTCGGGTCATGGTTGTGTTCCTGTGCCAGGATGACGGCCTGCGACTCGGCCGTACCAAGCACCGGCCCACCGAGACGCTTCTGGGGAGCGGCCATAACACTGCACACCACAACAGTGGCCAGGATAAGCTAGCACGAATAAGAACACACATGGGATGGGATTAGAATATTTGTGCAGAAAACGCACCACTGTACAACGGCATCCTGGGTGAGGGACGCTCACACACCGCACTAACCACTTTGCTGCACATCTTGTAGTTGCAAGCGTAAGAATAAGTAACACACCGGGAACGAAACTGAACGAACGAACCAACTGACAGTGACTGGTGCTGGTTGGTGCACTTGTCGGCATCTTTTATACATACACCATTCCACACCGAGCACCGAGCTATTGGGGCTCCAGTTACCAAATTATCCACCCCATTCTCGCTGCTCACCACCACGAAAGAAAGGTGCGGTGGAGGGGAAGGGGTGGCACAAAACCCGGTTCCGTGTGAAGCTGGTTGCAGTTAGATTTCCACCCGCGAAGAAGTATGATTCGCGCCCGGTTCAACCTTTTGCCCGACGATGAGAAGGCGATGATGATGAATTTTAGTCATCATGCGATCATCCACCCGTAGTAGCCGGATCGTTCAGCCGCCTCTCTCCCGGTGGGGTTTCAAACCCCGGTGGGAGGGGGTGACTACTAGCAGGTCGCTCTGCTGCACCGCCGTACCGTAGTAAATTAGTCGATTAAATGTCACTCGCGTAAACACGCAATTTGCTCATGAGCAGCCCCAATCGAAGCCACCCGCGTCCCGTCTCGTTGGTGCACGGTCATCCCAAACGAGCCCCAAAAATGTGTTGTTCCAAATGTTGACCTCCTCGCGTTCGTCATCAGTGCGCGAGACTCTATTGTTTGGTGGCACAGACAACGAGCGACCTGCTGCGGCACAGGTGACATGGTCCAAGATCTGTCTACATTTTGTCTGACACACTCTCATAACCGTTCACCCTTTTGCATGTTGCTTCCTTCGTGTCCAAGCATCCAAGATCTGAGGAGGGGTTTTTTTTTGTTGTTATTGGTGAGTTAATTTTACATCCACTTTTTTTTACCACACTTTGCTCGAATGTGTTGTCTGTGTTTGTTTCGCACATCGTTACTTTCGCAACCTTCAGATATTAATCAAAGGGATCTCCCCTTCTTGGCAGCAGCATCTTTTCTTCACTACTGAACGATGCGCCGCCAAATGGTTTGTTGCTATTTGGTGAACGATTTTGGAAACGCTGAACTTTACCCGTGTATCAAATGTGTCCAACCAGGTCTATCGATCTGGTAAGGTGTTGGACGTAACCTCGTCGAAGTAGAGAAGAAGAATAAAAAAAAACGGCTCCTAGCACTCGTCTATTATAATGCCATAAGGGCTGACCAGTTTGGGAACCAACATCGTGTGATATATTTTCCTCTAAAAAAAACCCCCAGCGATTGACAGATCGCGGGAGAAACATGACGAAAAATGACGGCATTGAAAGGGAGCAGACAACAAGTCTGACATAAGATTCGGGTTGCCGAAAAAATCGAAAAATAGGGAAAAGAAAGGTCAAGATTTGATGGAATAGGGTGAGCGTTTTTCTGTTGGTTTCGTTGGGGTAATTTTGACGAAGGTTTCCAATTGCAAAATCTTGTGAGCATTGCCATTTTTAGACAGCTAGACGACTTCTATCCATGGATTTAGCGCCCGGTAAGTTGCTCTGAATGTCAAAGTTTGTTTACAAAAGCTGACTGTACGTATGTGATTGTGGTTTTGGGGGTATTATTTACATTAACAGGCAAATTAACAAGATTAGACTAATGATTTCTTCTCTATTCGCAAAAAAAAAATAATGCTCGACAGAACGGGAATACCTTTTCGCAGGCTTCCAACCTGCAAGTAAGGAATGAACTTTGAGAATTCAAACTCACAAAGCCCGCCGACACTGGTAAAGGTCGCGTGTGGTGCGCTCGCTCGCCCCGGTGTAGAGCAAATGTCAAAATCATGTGAGCCGTGGCAGAGGCCATGGATGTACAGAGATAGAGACCTCAAAAGTCTTCCGCCAGTTGCAGAGCTAATCGTTACAAATTGGTTTCGTCTCAATCGCGCACGCTCGCATAACACTTCTGGTGTTCTAGTGGTGGCGCGCAGCTTGAGCCGAACAGGCAGAACAACAGCAAGAAGAAGTTACAGCTTTTACGCCTTGCTTTACATGTACATTGTGTGGGGTCGCCTGGAGTTCTCACTTTATTTACATTCTCTCGGCTCTTGGCAACGGGCCAGCTCGGGTGTAGAATCCGGTTGTATCAAAAAGGAAGCCGTGAAGCTGGCCAGTACGGTGCTGGCAGGCCGTGCCCAGAAGTGCCCGAAGCATTTGTTGAACTATTCGAGAACCGGCCTACACGGACGATGCGCACGAACATCATCATCAGCAACAAAATCGTGCTTTGTAGGCAGCATATTTCACTTTCAATTAAGTACACTATTAGTTCGCGGTGACCAACACACTGTGCGACTCTCGGCCGTCATCTTCGTTTCTCGATTTTCTCGCATCGATCGGAATGTTGCAAATCAATATCAACGCTCAATCCACCTTCACGACGACCCGCGTCGGCGTCGCTGTGTGGAACAAGTTGCTCTTTATTCCTCCTTCATCCCCGTACCCATGCGCCCTTCTTGTCTAGGTTTACTGCACACGGGTGGTTTGCAAATTCTCTCACGAATCGCTCCCTCATCTCAATCATCAGTTTTGGTGGGGCCATGGCCAAACCGCCGCTCCCTTTTGGCTGCTGCTTCTTCACCGCCGGGATTCGATTTGGTCGTGGGCTGACGCCGTGTTCGGTACGGTCGAAATTAATGGGCGAATGGGCGAAGTGCAAATTTTTGCGACGCCGCATCCCAACCAAATCGGCCAAGCTGCTCGCAGTCGTTGTACATTCAAGGCGGGACCGACAAACAAAAAAAAAAAAAGCTGGGTGTGGAAACTTAAACTGTAGAAACATAATTTAGAGCAAGGGCTTGCTTGGCAAAAGTGCAATAGTTTTGTTGGATAATATAATTTATTACACATTTTATCGATCAACGTGAGGTCCAATGGTAGCTAGAAAACTAGAATAGTGCTTTAAAGAGGTGTCGATTGGGCGAGTGCTGAAGCGTAGCAGCACCCCAACGCCTAAACAGAACGATACGCCTCGCACCAACTTTAATGGGAAACAGATGATCCCTCATCAGCTGCCCGTTAAAGAAAGCTTAACTTCAACACCGCCCATCACCAAACCCCATCGCATCCACATCAGTCAAAACCCGTTGTCGTGTCGTTTCAACGGGCAGTGCTAAAACATGCCACGTGACATGCCTCGGCAAAGGCAAACAATTCACTTACGCATCCCGAACACGTGTCGGTAATTTTTGGCTGATATTATTTATTACCGTCGTCGTCGGCCGCTTTTTGGACGCGGCGTTGGCAGGCGGCACGTTGTAAGAAATGGGCATTAGCCGCCCTGCTACTGCTTCATCTTGCTCCTGTCGTTAGACAATTCCTCAATATATTCCACATTTGTAACCGGTGGACGTGAAAAACCCATTTTCTCGTGCGTTCCGTTTAGGTCGACCCCTGGCAGATTCCATCACCAAGAGCCGGCCTCAATTTCAGAACACAAAAATGCGAATAGGTGACGAAACAGAAACGGGATCCTTCAGCATCCCTTTTTTTTTGTTGGGTTTGCTTTGGCTTAGGAGGACGAAAAAAAGGGGCCACGCGATAACACAGTGCTACTACACTGCCCTTAGCGCACGTCTAGATTATGCGTATCCGTTTCCACTTCGTTCCGTTTCGTTCCATTCGGTTGCGTAAGTAGGTTGATTTCGCTTTTCACCCAGGTTGGTCTCCTTTTTCTTGGGGGACGGTAGACATGGTAGAATGTTGGGAAAATCGAGAGAAGAAAAGCTGTGTGATAATTTCGGTCCAATCAAACGAATTGGATGGAAAATTCGATATTCGCCGCATGGTGTGAAATGAACAACACAGCAGAGAACACCTTCTTCTATTGATTTCTTAGAACGAACAGTAAGCTTCATGGAGTGATAAGCTTTTTATCAAGCATTTATTGGCTTTGGTTCTTATCTGTACATCATTCTTTGGTGGCAATCTAACTGCGTTCTTTAAGTTCCTTCAGCAAGCTTCTCAATTTTTGGACCCGTTTGTACACGGTCAATCGTCTGCAGTGGACGGACCATCATTTTTGTTGCCTGCAATGATTCGAACGAGCCGCGAAACGTGTGCCATATGTTACCACCTCTTGTCTTCTGTTTTCCAATTAGATATTTAGCGTTAAGGTGACTGCAAAACAGAAGATTTTTATTACATATTATTCGAGTTTTCGATCAATTGAATACTTACGCATCATAGCATTGTGTGAACCACCAAGCGCCATGGTAAAACGTTGGGCAATCGTTTGTCTTGTGGTCGTACGTGCTGAAGTTCATACCCTTATGGATCACTAACGAATCACCGGCCGTCCCCGATGCTTTGCCTATCTTCTTAAGCTGGTAGTTCTCACTTTCAGCACCAATAAGAAAATCACCGTAATGCTCGTATGCCGTTACACCTTGAAAGTCTTCCAGCTCAATCATCATCTCATACACCGGGCCAGAGTTTACTATCCGATAGAGTTGCTCCAAACCGAGCCAAAACTCGCCTCCCAAATCCCCAAAACCATTCCGATACTCGGTCCAGTTGCGATAGAAGTCAACCGTACCGTCGAACCGCTGCTGGAAAATAATCCAATCGTCACCGTACGCATGGTTTGCCGCACGGCTAGACTTCACGTAGAACGAACCATTTTCCTTCCCATCCGGATTAAGCATGTACACCTGAGTGTTTAGGGAGATTTCTCGCAGCTGATGCTCCAACCGGGCCACTTTAACTTCACGCGACGTCGAAACATTCGCCAACCTTTCGGACACCTGGCGCTGTCCTTCGCGAACAGCTTTAAGCTCCTCGAGCACCTCAACCCTTAGCCTGTCGATGTTCTCGCTGGGACATTCCTGCTCCGTGCTGCCTAGCGTTAGCTGCTCCTTCAGCATTTCGATATCGCTTTGGAGGTTGTTTGTACACGATACACCTTTTTCCTCGAGCAACGCCTCCAGCAGCCTGTGGAATTTGCTCCACAAGTACTCGATGCTCTGATCGATATGAAGCTTCAGCTCCATCATCTGCAACCCAAGCTGGGCGGAGTTGATGGTAGACTCTGCGGCCGATGCAATGGCTTGGAATGGGCGGCCGACACTGAATCGCGCTTCGCAGCCACCGATCGCGACACCCAGCAGCAGCAGCAGCAGCAGCAGAACCGTTGCAACTGTTCGTGACGCTGCCATAATTAAGCACAAACGGGTTTGCCGATACACACAGCACCGTGTTAAAGGGTCGCTCTAAAGGGACGCTGCTTTATATCTTGAGCGCGGTAGGGCGGTAGCTTTGCTTTTAACTTTAATTAATTTGTGCTGTTTGATTGATGTTTGATGTTTAGTGTGGTTGTAACGAAACAACAGTTTGTAATTGCTAAATGATGGAATTCGTTTCTGGATCGAAATTGAATCAAATTAACTTCCAGCTTCGATTTTGGATTGAACAGCTTTGAAAACCACTTTACTATTAACTTCATCAGTGCACTCTCGTGCAGATAAAATTTTGCTGAAATTTCTTTTAAAAACCTTAGTTAAATTTGCATTTTAATGAAAGAACAATAGCAACACCTTTTAAACTTAAAAAGTCATTCAGGAACCATTAAGAACACTGTCTACGAACTCCAAACCTAAGATCAAACATCTTTCAGCCATGGTGTGGGAAAACAATTTAATTATACTTAACATTATACTTCGTAAATCAGAATCTATGTTTTCGTAATAAATAGAAGATAAATCTACAATCACAGCCTTTTTTTACTTATTAAAAATTCATAGTGAGCGATTCGCTCAGGCTGTCCCATATTATTTGTTAAGAAATCCCTTCTCTTAAAAAATAAAAAAACGTTTCATTCTGCTCAGTTTTCTCTCGTAGTGAGATGCTATTATGCTTAATCAGGAATTTATTTATTTCACTATTGATATTGGAATATTGAAAATGAAGTAATGAAAAGAGAGAAGTCAATATTGCTTTTACTCTTTTGCTACTTTCTAGGCCAATCAGTAGTTGCGTACGCATCCATAGTGCGGAGGGCCTACGACTGGTCCCTGGTGACCTTTCGTAGATTATAGCGGTCACTGTGCGTAGTTCTTTCTGGATGAGCGTGCCTGTAACATGCTGAGATCCTTCGACTATCCGGCTCTACTATCCACGATCACCGTCCTAGCGAGTAGTCTTCGACTAAGGACACTCCTAAAGCTCCAAGCTGCGATACTTCGGATAGGGATCACGGTTAAGGCCCTCGTTATGAACAGGACTTTTCTCCTGGACTGGACGTTACGTTATGACGAAGCGTCTAACGCTTCTAGGCGTCTAGGATAGAGTGTTTTCCCACGTGAAAGATCCTCGAAAGAAAAAGCCGACCTCACCCCGGAAAAGGTGCCCTTTTACGCATCACAGAAGGGAAGGAGTACTATTTGAGCATTGCTTAGCATTGCTTTTCAATTTTGTATAAGAGTAAAAGGATCTCAGCATCATTTATAACATCATCCATTGCGAATGGAACGCATAACTGAACACACCCTGTACAATTTCTGCAAAAATCACATTAGACTTCAACGAATGGAAAATGGTTCCTTGCTTTGATGAGCTCCGGAACACATTGCTTGATCGACTTCTTGACAGGACACAAAAAAAAAGAAAAACAACCTTTAGCTCTTCTGTTTGGCAACCACATTTGGCTTCGATTTATATATTTCATCTATTTTTGCATTTGCTGATTATGAATTGACCATACGCGTATCAGCAGCTGGTGAAACAAAATGGTGCTTTACTATATCGTTTTTTCCTTGTTCCCTTTATCAATTCGCTAAAGGATGAAATCTGCATTGTAGAGAAATAATCGTAATAACGATAGTATTTCCCACTCCTTAGCTCCATCGGGTTCATCAGCTTCCACTTCTAAGCTACCTCTATTCATTTCCTCATTTTAATGTAGCAGCATAACTTGTGTAGTTTGTCTGTGCGCTTGCTTGAAGTGGCAACCAGCTGGTTGTTCCTGTTCAATGAGTGTGTGTGAGTGTGTTTCTGGCACACATGGGGTATGCTCAACACCAACCTTACCCGAGTGACGCAGCATCCATGAAGAATGGTTAAAACGTTTCCCGGGCGGGGGACAGCTTACCTTCACCACCCTGTTACCACCAGCAGTGCGGAACCCTTTTATGCTATCTCTCCGTTGGGACACAAACTGATGAAGTTTCCATCGTTTTTTTTTTTTTCATCCTTTGTTCTCCATCAACATTACCTCTGGCGCAAGCAATGACGTGCTTTGGTATGGTGTGTTTTCTGCCATGGGCATGATAGGGCACGGCCACAACCAAGGGAAAACGATTCCTTCCTGCCATTTCATTTCACCTCGGATGGCTCATTTCCCTATTTCCAAGCCGTTTTTCAATGCTCATTTTCCACCACTGTCGTCCCGGATCCGGGAGGTGAAATGGTGCCCGGGACTATGGGGAAGCTGTTGCAAAACGTTAAGGATGGGAAGCAATAGTAGCATTATTATGAATTATTGTATGCTCTATCATAATAGAAAATCATTTCATATGCAGTTTGCGTTCGGTGTTTCTCTCTCGCTCTCTCTCCAGCACTGGTTGAACCAGGCTCGGAACAGTCCCATCCATTTCGAGTTAAAGAGCGTACTGGAATGGATACAGCAGAGTGCCTTTTTCCCATTTCAACTTAAACCGTGTGCAGATGGTTTGCATTTGAAAAGCTGGAGTAAAAAAAAAAGACAAAAAAGGATTGAAGAAAGGAAAATACGGAAGCCGGGCTTTGATGGATTTCCTCATTTTCTGTGCAGCAATCGCTCAGACACACACACACACCCAAACACTCACCAGATAGATGTCCATTTTTCTTCAACCATATCACCTCCAACAGCTTCCAAATTTGTCGTTTTTGTTTGTGTGTATGTCCTCCAGCATCCCGATCAAATATGTTTAATACATTCTCGCCCTGCCTAATGTGGCAGCAGCAGATGAGCACACACATCTGGCTGTAGTCAGTATTATTCATAACGAATTTAATACTACACTAGCTTTGTGATGTGATGCAATCAACCTTTGGAACGAAATCGAACGAAATCTGTCTTTCATGAAAGCTGTTCCGGTAAGAAGAAAAACAAAAAAGCTTAGTACCACAGCCGTCTGCTTCAAGCAATCTGGGCTCTTGTTTATGCTTAACCAGCCATTCGTGCTTTTGATTTATGCTGTTCCACTGCTGAGGGCTCGATGCTCGTTTGCCGGTGAACCGAGCTCTGGTAAACGGTGGGTGGAAATAAATAAACGATGATGCTCCGGATCGGAAGGAAATCATATCCCTTTTTTGACGAAACAAAATATCTGCCAGCAGTTGCGCGCGCGCGCGCGCTCGTGTGTTTATATTTTGGAATTTTTCTATGCCTCTCGTCCCACTTAGTTCACTTTATACCGGGTTCAAAAAAGGCGAATGTAGGTGGGCAATCATTATCATATCGGTATCATAAACGTTCGGCGTATTGCGTGTTCTGCCTTTTAGCCGTTCGACGATCCGATCGCTCCACCAGCAAGTGCTCAGAGTTCAAATGGTGAGCTTTTTAGGCGCTTTTCCCGGCACAAAAATAGATAGACCATGTTTAGTGTGCGTGTGTTTTTCGATCGGGACGGTACAGACAGACAATGTTGTGCAAGTATCATTTTTCGGCATGAAACGTGTGCCTACGCAGCGAGCAGTGTGTAGCTTTCTTTCTTCTTCGTGCGTCATGTTGATGGTTCTGGGCAAAAGATGATGTACTTAGTATTAATAACGCATAACAAGAGGATCTGCATGCGTGTGTGTTAACCCGTTTATTTTCCGGCACTGCTTCAAATCTGAACGAAGGATCAATGTTATGAATATCGGATTTCGCACGAGTTAAGACAAGTGCCTCATTTTGATGAGCACAGCAAGGATTTTGTTGATCTTGCTTTCGGGGTGTTGTTGTTTTTACAATGTAAATTATTACACATTCGCCAATTGCGAAGGATTTTTGCTATGCTTTATTGTTGAAGATTATGCTATGAACGGTCTTAAAAATATGAACAGCGTAACGTAGAGTTGTTAGTTTAGAATAGGTTATTCAGGAGCTTATCGGTCGTGAGTAGCCCAAAAATTTGTTGTCAAAGATAATGTTAAAAAACAGGTTGAAGCTATTCTTAGTTTGCTCAGTGGAAAACAGTAGCGATTATACGCCAACAAGCTAATTTCCAGAATTACTTAAAATTAAAGTGCATAACTAACATCTCTGTTTTCCTAGCCACGCTCTTAAAAAGTATTTTTGTGACACCTAAAAGTCGAAAAGTTTCATCTATTTACTCTTTATTAATCTTTTATGGTAAAATCGCTCCTTTGTAAACATTTGAATAAAAACCAATCCGCTCCATTATTTGATAAATAGTCGCTCGTTTACCCGACACAAAACACCACTTTTTAAATAAATCGATCCGCTTATCAAAATCTACGCTTGGAGTTCATCAAGCCGAACCGGCTCTCCGTGGTTTACGGCAAATATTATTATAATCCTTCACACTGCGTATCGCTAAAAGTCATTACGAGGCGCGAACGAGACGCCTATCATCCACTACGCCGTGCTGGTTGCCCTGTTCTGCGGGCTCATCCGTTCGTACCTATGCTATAAACGATGCGCAATTTGCTTCATCGAAAATGGTAGAGAAAGCCTCTTGCCACGTTGGGAGTCGTCCCGATTTTTTTTTTTTCGGACACCGTTCGATACCATTCTCTAATGGTGCGAGCTAATACCGTACGTGTGAAGTCGCCAACCCTATCCAGCCACAAGCACGTCGCCGGTTCCGGGTCGGAATCGGGAATTTGTACGCGAGATCTCGTACGTTCGAATGTAATTCATTTGTTAACATAAATTAGAGCGAAAATATTCCGACAGGAATAAATTATCCTTTCCTTTTTTTTTTTTTTACTCGCTGGGAGGTAGAAATAGAACGGCCGATTGGTGGCAGAGCGTCCTGAGTTCTGTTTTTTTTTCTTCCCCACCCACGGAAGATAGGGACGGTTCAGGTAAAAGGGAGAAATGCAACTGAAAAACACATCCTGCACATACCACACTTTATGGGAAACACAATAGAATAAAAAGGCAGGGATTTGTGCTAAATTGTAGAGTGTTGATAAGCGGAATCGAGGAGAAATGGGGTGGTGTATGGGTGCTTGGCAAAAAGCTTCCAACAATACTAGGACACGATTCGCAGATTTGCACCCCACCCCATGCGACGAGTCCCGGTGAAAAGGCTACGTAGCATAATTCTGTCTGGCGACAGAATCGTTGTCACACTAGTGTGCTTTTTTGTGTGTACTACAAACACACATACACCCAGAGCCATACTGCTGTCCTTTGCAGAAATTTTCCGACCCGAGGACACTGTGTGCCACAAAAAAAACTATTTGCATGCATATGCCACTTTGTGTGTACTGTGAGTTTTATGTGTGTGTGTGTGTGTGTGTGTGTGTATCCGTCCGTCCTGTATCTCTGTATATATTTGTGTTATTCTGGCTCCTCGTCTTCCCGGATCCCGATGCTCGGGATGCAGGAAGGGTTGTGGAAAAACAGCTGGAAAGGTCAACGTATGAAAAGCATTTTTATCACCGTACTCCCCACATAACAATTTTGCACATAACCTCACACCTCGTTGAGCTGCACTGGACAGGGTGGTTGCATCATTTTAATTGTTCTCACCACCCGCACACAACCCTTGCCGAGATGGCTTGTTTCTCGCTCTCTTTCACTCTCTCTCTCCCCCTATGTCATATCGCTCAAACTTTTCCCACCAGCACAACAAGCTTGTTTGTGCATGTGTGTGTGTGTGTGTGTTTCGGTCCGTTTTGGTCCCCTGTCCTGTCCGTCCGACGTGCGAATTGGTACAAATTTTGCAACACGCTTTTAATGCTTGCCAAATATCTGTTTTATTTGTTCTGGTGATCAACGGTGCATAAACGGTGTATGCTTCACACGCCGATCCTTTTTTTTTTTTTTTGGGGGGTTTAATTTCGTTTTTGGCAGCTTTCGTCTGCAGGAATTATGTTTGAGTTAAAGTTTGTTTTTTAGCCCCGGATCGTTCCTCCTGGGCGAAGCGAATTAGCCCCAAACCACCGGCGCACAAAGTTTGGAAATGGTTTAACAGTGTGTTCTGGAGTGTTGATGTGTTAGAGTCTGAAGGTGTGTGTGTGTGTGTGTGTGTGTGTGTTTCTGTCCGCTCCTCAACAAATGGGCTAGACATATTTAGCCACCAGGAAAGGTTGTTTAACTTGGCACATTTTACGGAAGCGAAGAGCACTTTCCCGTATTTTCCACCGTTGATATGCACATCTGCTTTGCAAACCGACGTTGGCGATTAATGCTGTTGAGCTGAGGAGATGAGGTTCGACTAAACTAAAGTTACAACATAGCCATATTACCAGGTGGGTCCAGTACATCACCCCTCCACGGACGGATGACTACATTTCATACACTCTGCAAAATTGGCGCAAAAGCATAAGCCCGGTTGGATGAACGCTCGTTCGTGCTGTCCTGGTACTGGTTTAGGACAACCAACTTACATCAATTTAATTTCGACAGCCAGCTTTTCGCCTGGCAGAGCAGCTTAATGCCCGGTGGACACGGGGGGGGGGGGGGGGGGGGGCACCGCTGGCCGGAACCCTTAGCGAACAAACACACCAAACCATGTCATGTATTACATCCGGCAATATATTTAGTTTTCGACAAGTTTGGCAGGTGCTGTTGATGAAGCTCAGGACGGCGAAGGTGCGCAAAGTTTGAGATTTAATGAGATAATACGTCAAAGGATGGTGTATGTCATGACGGTTAAAAGCAAATTTACCGATGTAAAAGCACGTAAACAGTTGCAAATTATTCACAGATTTTATTATTCGTTACGATGGAAGCTCTGGGTGCGATGAGATGAGGTCTCATGTATAGACGAGGATGTGATTGAACCTAACTAAGCTAAATCAGAATATTCTGATCCACAGAATTTGGATTTGATATTCAAAGTCACTGGCTTTGAACGCTCAACAAGTGCTAAAACCGCTCTGCGATCACTGCCCAGCATCGTCATTTGTTAGTCATTACAATTTCCATCTGCTTCCAATCGTTGTGTCTTTGTGTGATTTCTTGTTTCGAATAACTTTTTTCCCTTGTTATATTCTTCTTTCTAATCTTACGCTTTTAAGCGACCACTCGTGCGATCAACGCCTGAGTATCGTTATCGCTTATGAAGCGTTTCGTCCAAACAGGTGTATATAAGTACTGGAACTATAAAGGTCCTATACCCCTATTGATATAATCGATGTAAATTTGCCAACTAAGACACTACTAAACTCACTAATTTACATTGCAAAGACCCATAGTAGTGGTTATTAAGGCAATTTTGTCAATAGGGATAGTATTCTATCTCCATCGTGGCAGGTTTTTGAGAAGAGAAGTTTCCTCAAACTGTTGTATAGGACTGCAGTATAGTATACTACAGTCTACAGTGTAGACCGGATTAGCATCCAGCTCCATTTCTATTCTATTGGCTAATCTCCATTTCCAGATTCAGTGTTGCATGCTCGATCCTTTGCTAGCTTCTGCTACGTAGTAGAGCATCAAACCAATGATGTCAGGGTATAACATCAGAGTATGCCAGGGTCTGGAATGACTTAAAGAAGACGGTTTTCTTAAATTTCCACCTCCGAGTCTCGGATCGCTTCTCTCTAGCATCAGATTGAAGGAAAGGCAGACTAATTCATGCCTCGCCACGTCCTTTTCCTTCTTTGGTGGTAGCATACGGCCCTGAGAGTCCACCTTCGTGTGACTTGTTCAAGTATACAGAAAAAATGCTACTTAACTTAACTTAACTTAAGGAATTAACATGTCCACATGTTTAAAACAATTCACTATTCGAATATCACTAGTAATGGTTTTAGATTGCTCTCGTTTTGTTTAAAACTATAGGGCACTGATTGTATGACCTGTACATTCCGCATGTTTTGTAGCTCAAGGTAATGTTAGAAATATGAGATTTGTTTTTTGAAATATTTTACAATTTTGTGTTTGAAATAAACAAAATTTATTTTGATTTTCTACTCATTTTCTGGCAGTTCTTTTTTCCTCATAGTAAAATAAAAAAAAAACAATTCCACGATCCAAACGACAACAAAACATAAATCTAGTTATTGTGCTACCGATCTCAACAGTGCACAGTTTTCTATTATTAAAACACAACAGAAAAAAAACCATTCCTAACAGAAGCTTCTTTCATCTCTGTTCCAGGTAATTTCTTTGTCAATCGTTCGCATCATTCGCCCACCAACAGCACCAAAGCAGCAGCTAAAACAACCTCTGTAGCATCAATGGCGTGTACACAGAGCATAATGCACCGTGAGAAGGCGAGTAGGCGAGAGCCAGAGTGGCGAGAGGTTTGCATAATGGTGGCAAATTATTCCAACGCTTCGGGCGGATGGGCGGAAAAAGCACAAACCTTACAAATCAACAACACGCAAACGAAAAACATACGCGCTCGGTGGAACCACCAACGCCTAGTAGCGCAGCGTGTTTTTTTTTCGCCCGCCGGACAACTGTACAAAAAGAAGACGCTGTTGTGACCATCAACATGTTTGTGTGGTTGAGGCTTTGATCTCCTGCCTGAATGGTGGTATTCTTTCGTTTCGTTCAGTATTTTGTTTCTTTTATTATAATTTTTGTTTGATAGAATAGCGAAACATGGAACAGCTTTTGTGTCCTTATTATGCTTAGATTTACTGTGCGTTACAAGGCTTATTGACATGTTTCAATGAGTCCTTACTGTTTTCCTGATACATTTTTCTTCTTGTGTGTGTGCGTTTTGTGTTGCTTTCAACACTGACAGTTTCACAGTTCAAATTAGGTCAATTGCTGGAACACGCTTTGAACTTTGCCCGCTCCCAACCTACCAAATTATCCATCCCACACCACGCTTAGAACTTTCGGTTCGACTACCGACCGAAAAGTCAATTTACCGGCACGTGCTTCCTTTCTTTTGGCCGGAAGCGTCCCATTTGTTCGCCCGTGCCCCTTTTTGACATCGAACATTCGAAACAAAAGATAAAGCGTCTCCACCGCCGCCGCACAGTGTACGCGAGGGGGCATTATTTTCGGTGCTATTGACGCGGGGTCATTTGTTATATTATTTGTGTCGCGAAAAGTTGCTCCATAATGCAAAGTATGCGAGCTGGGATGGGGGTTTTCGACGTTCCTCGTATTAGTTTCAACTGTTTTTAAAATTTTGAGATGAAAATGATAGTCTTCATGAGCTTCTAAACGTTATACTATGGTGACAATTGTTCCTTTTAACATTATTTACACGGGTCGAAGTAATATTCTTATTATATTTATTTTGCTTAATAAAGTTTAAGAACATTCCAATATTTTGCTCTTTTTAGGAAAACTTCCTACACTTGATCAACACTTGACACTTGATTAGGATTTTTTAAAATAAATTAACTAACAGCCAAAGCTTTGTTTGTAATCAGAAAACGTTTGATTAGTAAATAAACGCTTAGTAAATAGTTATTTGGTTGAAATTAGACAATGTACAGGGCTATAGGTTTAAAAGGACCATTTCGATACTTTATATGAATGAAAGGATCCACGATCAAATACGTGGCTCAACTGTCGACTGTCAAACTGTGTTAAATTCAGCTAAGCTAACTGCATACCCGAGACAGGAATTTTTTTGGGTTCTGTGAAGGTTGAATGCTCCTGTAGCTATGCAATCAACTGCTATACTCTACTTACAATCCAACTCAAAAGCGCATTGCATACATTCAAGCGCGATGTAGCAAAGCTTCCAATTCAAATTCCTTTTCAACCTAAATTTAATATTCGGAAATATTCATTGTACATTCAACTTTAATCTCCAATTATCATTCCAACACTCATTTCCTTTGGCGTAGACGGTACCACAAGAAAAGCAACATTCAAACAGATGTGCCGGGTACCGAAACCACTCCACTAATCTTATCGCCTACCGGCAAAGACCTTCTTCTTAAGCAGAAGTGCGATGTACTTTCGCTTAAAAATTATTTTCCCTTTTCAATTGCCAAATCATAAAATGCGATCGCACCCACCTCGACCCGCGAACTCGCGGGGTGTTTTGGGAAAATTCTGCCTGCGATCATAAAAATGGCGGGTTGGAAGTTGACGGTTTTCAAGCCACGTGCGTGCGTGTCTCAGCATACCAAACGGTTGGGTTACTAAGAGGAGATGCGTTCGTCCGAAAATGAACGAACGAAATATGCTGCACTTTATGACGAATGTGCTCGGTTTGGCACTGTTCGTAGCTGCGAGCGGAGCAAAATGAAATTGCGTTTGCGTGTGCGAAGGATTTTCGTAATCCTGGGTGCGGGTGTTCCCACACCCACAACCCAACAAGACGCGCCATCATTACAGTGGAAGCTGTGGAGCAACAATAAAAAAGTGCAGTATTCTTCACAGTACCATCATCAACCGTCCTGGCTGGCGGTTATGTACGGTGTGGCCAAAACAAAAAAACGAAACTTTCCTCCCCCAAAGCACATCACCGTTTCCGTTGGTGCCTGCGTCGTGTGGTCATGAAAATTATGCTTCCCGCGCTGACCCGTTTGGAACGGCGAGCGTTATTGTTTTTACTACCCCGCACTAAGGCACATAAAAATGTATGTGTCCCATCTTGTTGACAACTTGCGCATGTCCCCTCCCTACTACTCCTACCGTCGAGAGGGTGAGAGAGACAGAGAGCTGACCGACGAACGCCACCGTACCGGGAGATGGTTTTATGTCTCTGTGTGTCCTCCCGCAAACCGTAATGACCGTAAGCCATTTGTTGTTGTGAAGCTTTTATTTTTTCTACGTGCCCGCTCGCTCTCTCGTTTCCAATAATCTCGATTTCGGAAGTAAAGCTAGACAAATGACCACACACATAACGCATTGTGTGGAAGCAAAACCACATTGCCCGAATCGTGCACAATCGATCACGGTCGAAACGTTCCAGTTGGACAAAAACAACGCGAGGAATACACAGGGATAATATAAAAATATCAAAATCCAACCCCTCTTAAAGGAAAAAAAAGGGGAAAATACAAGAAAGGATTTACTTCGGTCGTTAATACTACTCTTTCCTCCCCCGGGTGTGATGCTGGGTTAGCAGACTTGTTTTCTTCGACACAGAAGGTGGAGCGCCCGTTAGGCGCTGGTTGGTTGGTGGAAGGGTGGAACCGCGTGTCATGTTGCACATAAACACATTTTCGTTACGCGACCGTTTCGCCGAGAACACAACACTACAAGAAAGATGATATAGTACTTTCTTTGCCGATGTTTTGTTTTGATTTTCATCTTCAGCAAAGGTGAAAGAAAAATCCTTTGGATAAGTAAGACGGGGGTCGGATGGATCCGAACAGCGTTTCATCTTTGAACTTTCGCCTGCTTGTTGTGTCTATTTCGCCGTAAAACGAATCACTTTTGTGCTTGATTTGGTGGCGTCATGTTTCTTAATGCTGGATGCTCTTATGCTTTACAACCAGATCGCTACACGTGCTGGTGATGGCATTGAATCCTGTTTCGATCTGTCAACCACACCATCACCGTTGTCGAAGAAACCACTCCATCCAGGTCACTGATTATTATTTGATACCTACAGCAGTGACGCACGCACGCACTTTCCGGCATGCCACACCATAAACAAGGCGCAAACGTCCCACATTAAAAGAGAGCTTAAGAATTTGTGATCTTACACATAAGTTGGATGAGCATTTGCTTGGTTCAAACACGATTTATGAGCCGATATTGTGATTTGGGACGATTTTATGAGCTATCCTAGAGTGTCGGGGGTCGGTGCTCTACAAGCTGCGTTGCGAAAAACACACGTGTCCAATTGTGGGTTATTTGTTCGATCGTTTGGTCGCATTTGTCGATGCTTTATTGATGAGACTGTTCCAAAAAAGGAAGATGTTAGGAATGTGATGAGTGGGAGGATAAAAACGGTTTGCTTTTCCCTTAATTAAATCATACTTCAAATGAGTCTTTTTAACGATCTCGTTACTATTTGTCCTTAAACTAATTTCACGTCTCTCCTTTCTAACTTTAAATCCTTTTCGATAAAATTTTAGTTCACGCTTTTTATTGCAAACCTCTCCACTTTTTTTATAAATGATCGTTCGCGCGCAGTTTGCAGAACATTAGTCGCCGGATTAATGAACCGGATTACAGATTCTGCAAGCAGACAATCAAACAAAAACTCTCCACTCTCTTCCTTCTATAGCTGGCAACTGAAACAAGGCCGGCTCGAAATTCTATCAACTAGCGTACCATGGAACCAAGTGGAACGAAAAATTGGACCTAGGTTCCAAAAGTACGAGTATAATCGGATGTTATTCATGGTTCGTTTTCGAGCTCGCTTTTTTTTTAATTTGGTCCAAAATGAAAAACTTGAAAAAGATTCAGCTTTTTTGTTTGTTGTGTAATAAAAATTGAAAAACAAATTTTACTACCGGAAAATTGCACTCGTTTGCTGTTAAAAACCCGGTCCCGGTGGTTTCGGTTATTGTGTGTTAAAAGTTAAATTGAGCCTCATTAGCGAATTAATCATGTTTTTCACTAATTTGTGCTAGCGCTTCCGATGAATCGGTACCCGATTTTATTATACCCTTTTTTTTAAAGGGCCAACCGTTCAACGCTATTTCTGCATGCCGTCCTAATTTTTACACAGTCCCTTTTTATAACACCGGAAACAGTTTAATCACAAAACGATCTCTTTTACGGGCGGTAGGTTTCTGGGTTTCCTTCTTAAACGATCGTGAATGGTCGGAAGGGGGAAAAGGAAGGTGGAGGGGGTGATCTTGAGGAAAAGATGTGCTAGAAAAGTGTATAATGCTACTTAAAGCTTCATTCTCAACAGACACCAACAAAAAAAAAACCGTATAGTTACGTACCATCATCATCAGCGCCTACTGGGTGTAGGATTCGGTGGTGCGATTATGCTGAATTGTTGTATCCTACTGGGAGGAAGATATTTTGCTAGAAAAACTCTCCCCAAACCATTGGCAAATAAAATGGGAAGCGGCACAGCAGGACCCATTAAAAATCCGACTGTGAAATTGTTTCAATTCGTAATCCTTCGCAATAATGTGCACGTTTAGCTCGTCTCGTGTACCGTTTGGGGAAGCTTACACGCCCGGGAAAAGATGCTTCATTTGTGCGGGAGATATCCGTTTTCCATCCTACAACTACCACACCTAAACCCCGGAAACCCCTTGCATGCAGCATAATCGTACCTAGAACTGAGTGAAATCAACAGCAAAAACGCGCTTCCCCGCTGCGATTTGAATTGCGAAGCGCATTAAACGTCTCGCGCGAATCACGGGCTAGAATCCTTCGCGTTTTTTGAATGCCTCTATACATTGTGAATTGGTGGCTTAATCCGTGGTGCTGTTGCTGAGTGTTGAGCTTCGGTCTGTTTTTGGAGGATTTTGTTATTAAGTGCAATTTCACCCAGCCTGTCTGCATACAATTTAGTTGAGAATAAAACCAATTTAAAGAGCAAAACTCAAATGCTTTAAATTTTCTTCAACAAAGAAGACATTCCAGTACAAGACGATAAAATAATTAACCTAGTGAGGACGAGAAATAAAACGGTGACAAGAATTACTCGCTCCTTCCTTACCTTCCGCCCATAGAAGAAATTTACAATTTTACACTAACGACCAGAGAGGCGCACTCCACCAAACGGAACGAGCAGGGAAATGGGTGGTTGGCACCATTTTACCAAAATCCAGGCCAGTACCAAAGGTGCCAATCTGGCTGCTGGCCTGCTGGCAACAGAAACGGATTTTCCGGGCGCGCGTGAACATTCCAAAAAATGGGTCGCGAATACAATTATCGATTTTTCTTCGCCCACAGTCCCCCGCTGCGTTACTTTTCCGCGCTCATTAAATAAAAGCTCGCCCGCCGTTGATGCTGGTGGCACACCCCGTAACGACATTTCGTTCCGGGACGGTACGGTATGGTGGATGCTTTTTAAAAGCAGAATAAGGACAGCTCCGCTACTTCCCCGGGCTTTCGTCGCGTGGGGTTAATGTCCTTTTTCGTCCTCGGTTTTGTGGCGCAGTTTTGTAGAGAGACGCGGTGTGTAATGTAAACAAAGCAGACACAAATACGGAGTTACGCACACACCCACCCACCCACCTAACTCTCACGATAATGACTCGAAAATTGTAGGGGGGAAGGGGGAGGGATTGAATGAGCCGCCAAAATTGTCGATTGCCACAAGGAAATAAAATTCGAATGGATAAGAAAGAATAACACTTTACGCAACAGCGAGAAAGAACCAGAGATCGTTGGGTTTTTGAGCAGATGGAACTTTTCTAAACTTTTCTCGTGCGGCGGTGCATAGTGGGACAGCTCAGTACACACAGGTGGACATTTCCTTTTTTTCATCATGATCGATGCTTAACCATAATAACAGTTACTTCGACAACAGATTGAATAAAATAGTTCCAAACCATTTGAGATGTACGAAGGATACTTCATACAAAGGAGGTATTTAATAAAGATAGAATACGTCATTAGGTTGTAGCAATACGGCCAGGCCGTCCCTCTCAAAATAAATAAAAATAGATAGAAAATATTCTTCATAAACAACATCCTAATAGAATTATTAATCTGTACCTTGTGTATGAAAAAAGCTTCATTAATAAGCGAAAAATGCGTTCTGTTTAGAGTTTGACCAACTTCGCATAGCTCGTGCTTAATGATTTTTATGTAAAATTATTTATACCTCCCTGTTCCGATCCATTCACATAAAGAATCCACTAGTAAATCCACATTAAACTTTTCCCGCATATAATTCCTTCATGATTTAATGTCTTAGTGTTGAAAATTTGGATCTTTCTTAGTCTACTATCGGACTATCACGATACATACAAATAACTTTACCTTTTAATGTCCGCCCTCTGTCCCAACGTGTGGGTGGTCCCCCTTTTTTTGCTTGCTTTGTATTATTGAGCGATAGATTTGATAAAGTGGAACAGTTGAAGAAAGAAAATGAGGGGAGCGAGAGAGAGAGAGGGCGAGTTCTAAGGATGTTTCCATTTACAATACAACAATAAGAAATTCAGGAAGCACCGGAGTAAAAAGTGGCTATATTTGTTTAGCTAGCCTGTGCCGTCCTTCCATTATGCTCGTTCGGGTCAGCAGTACGAACGGCAGCAAGCACAGAAAAAAAAAACCATCTCACCGTCAACCAATATTCAGCATGAGATGGTGAAAATATTGTTCCTGAAATTGATGACCATAAAATAAAATTGGCCCTAGTCAAAGCACAAGATTAAAGGCAGGGAGAAGATGTGTGGGGAGGGGAGAAACACTGCGAAATGTTTGGTTGATAAGGGATTGGCATTCGAGGAAGAGGGGAGGGTGGTGGATGATCCGAGAAGCTTCCCTTTATCTACCCGCACCTTCTAAACAGGATCCAAACTCCAGCTTCCGGGAAACTGGATCTAGCAGCCGAGCCGCGGGATTGGAAGTGATCTTTTTTGTTCGATTACTTTCGATGGTGGATTTATGCCGCATCCCAACAAGTAAAAAGCCTATGCTTGAAAAACACGAAGCACAGCTTTTAGGTAGGGATGGATGGGTTTGCGCTTGTTGCCCGTTGCGGAGAAAAAGCTTTCCCTGGGTGCGGTACCGCGTGCTCCGATAGCCCGAATGATAATTATGAATATTAGAATCATAAATCATCATCCTTGTTGTTTTCCTACCTCCCTCCCCCCTTAGGGTGTTCTTGCTCGGGCGCGCTGAAGCGTAAGCGTCGTTTTTATTCCTCCCTACCTCCCTCCGAAATTCAGTTGAAGTGGGTATCGCCTCCGGAGCTGGAAGCTAGCTGGTCGCACGATAGAGGATCAGCTTCATCGATAAGGATACGAATTTCAGTTTTTTAGTAGCTTGTTTCCGTTCGTGCACCTAAATGGGAGAATCGATGAAATCGATGAGCCTCGCGATGCTGCCGGAGGCTTGCCAGGCACTGTCTGTTAATACTTCTACTGACGGGTTCAATATTGTGTGAATTTCTGCGTGCCCAAAATCGATCGACCCCAAACACGTCCCTGGGGGAATGTTGCTGGGTTGCTTTAGCGGGAGGGCACGTCAATACACTGATGGCAGCTGATGCTTTTGGGATTCTCCGGTTTTGAATACAGATTTATTTCCAACATTTCTTTTTTCCTCCTTTTTTTTTAGCACGCCTTTGTTGTGTTTAGAGACTCTCCAATCGTAGCCCTTAAGCGTAAAGAACAGGGCGCGAAAGTAAACAAAAATAAATCATCTGCAGTGGAAGTGTTGTTGACCCTTCGATTTTTGAAACTGAAGGGAAGCAAAAATTAAAATTGGTTTTGAAAGATTTTATTCTCTCTTCCTTTATTTATTTATTTATTTATTATTTTTTTTTTTTGCACACCATCAACCAAATCCTAGTTAGGAGGGATTGTTTTTTAAAAATTTCAAGTCAAATAGATGATAAGGGATGATGATTTTTCGCTCTTCTTTTTAATGATGAAGCCTTTGGTGGTAGAAAGAAGAAGAAAACGGATTGAGAAGGGATTATTAACAGCAAACAACAAACAAATCACTTGAGAAAGGTAAAAGCCCTACCCGTGACCAGAAAGTTCAAGGGTTTTATATTTAGCAATCGTTTTGTGATTTTGTTTCGATGATCTGGCTTTTATCCTACGCGGATCAAACGCGATAAGCACACAAGTGTTCAATATTTAGAGTCGGCGCGCTGTAACGCTACGTAACGGCAAAACGTTCTTGCGCCATCATCGGCCAAAGCTGCTAAAAGGAAAAGAATTTCTCGCTTTTCATGGTAGCCATAGCAACGAAGTTTATTGATTGCAGCTGCGTTTCGCTTCCCGAGCTGTTCACCAATCATCTCCCCTCCCACCACCCCGAACAGTGGGTCAATATTGTGTGTAATTTCATACACAGCACACTTTACCGGATCGATTGGCCAATTCTCGTTTGTAGCCTACGCCAACAGACGTTTATTTCTGTGCGTGTGTGCGAAGTGGGCCTTGTATTTTCATCTTCGCTTCTACTCCTCGCAACCACTTCGCAACAGAGATGCGTCACCATGGCGACAAACGATTACCGCAACGCGCAAGATGTGCGAAAACTTCGACCGAATATGATACACTGGTGGGGCTCCGAGGCGAACGACGGCGGCCTCCTCTCACACAAGTATAGCAGGCCAAGCATTGGGTGAGGGTTGAGAAAATTGGTTGCCTTCGTTCATCATATTGCTGATACTCATCTCCATATCGATCCCTTGCATTCCTTCCCTGCAGCCTTGGGATCCCTTCCCTTGGGATGGAAAACGATCCTAAAAGCCACTAGTTTTGTTGGTGCTTGCGATTCCGGATGATGCTCATCTCTTTCGATATCGATGGGCGGGCACGACGGTCGTATGTTTCACTTTTTTACGAGCCCTTCTTAAATGAAACGCAACCACTAAAAGGGGAGTAGAAAAATTCGTTCCTTTGCATTCACCCCCCCCCCCCCCCCCCCCCTAAATGTATGCAATCTTGCGCTACAGTATCGTTGCGCAACCATTTTTCTGTATCGACCGCAACGGATTCGGACCGCTTAAAGCACAATATTCTCGACGGGGTCTATCCGTCGGTTGGTGCAAAAGTTTAAGCGGTCCCCTTTATACCCACATCATCATCATTATCAGCCTTTGGTGTTTTTAGTCCTGCGAACCGAAACCCCACGCAAGAAAACTTTAAATGGACAAATGCAAAACGCGCAACGTGAGGTTAATAGTGAACGGAAAATGGTTCGATTTCGGTGTGTTTCTCCTCTCTGCCGGTGTGCGGCCAAAATGAAAAAGATTCCTTTTCTTCCTCCAGAACCAACTTAAACGATTACTGTTCGGGGTTGGTGATAGAGAAAACCATCATCACGCACAGTAAGAAGCAACCCCAATACTAGGGCAAAGTTATAAAGTTGCTTTTGCTGGTGGAGAGTTTTGCCCTAAAGAAAAGTACTTCAATTGTCGCGCACCTTGTGAAGGATGGTACAAGAGATAAGAGTCCTGTAAGGAGGAGACACATACACACACACACACAGATAGAAAAAAGCGCGCCACCTTTTGCCCTACCAATGCGCCATGCTGTTTGTGTATCATTTGGCACTCGGCTCGGCTCGGCTCGGAGTGGTGTGATGTGCGGTTTTTGTTTCGCGGGTGAGAGATAAAGATGACGACAAAAGTCGTAAAATTCAACCGTATCAAAGTAATTGCGTTGTTGTGATGTCGCGCCGTTTCGCGCCACCTCCGATTGCTCTCGTGTCTTGGTGACTTTTGTTGTTCGTCGTTCGTTCTTTAAACTTTGCGTGCCACCGCTACTGCTCTACGGTGTCTTAGTGTTAAGTGAAATTTATTCAATGAGCCCACTTTACAGCTTTTGATGGAGATATTCGCTGCCGTCCAGCTTTCCATCCTTCAAGGCGTGCAGAAGTGAACGCTTGCTTCAAGCGAACGCTGCAAAGAGAACAGTCAGCAAACACGCACATTGCCTACTTTTAGGGGCAAATTGCGATCCGTTGAAATATTTCACCATTGAAGCGTTTCGAACTGGAAATGCTCATTTATTTATCACATCTCTTTCATGTAAGCTAGTTTTTGGAAGAGACTTTAGCTTGAAAATAATAAAAAAAACGCGAATGATTTAATATTTCAAAATATAATCTTACTCCCGCACTCCACATTCAACACACGAACCAACGATTCGCGTACAAAAGCGAACCACTTCCCAAAGGTGGTAATAAAGAAGTGCTCAGACACGTGTACGGTTCAGCGAAAGCTAATTTACTGCTAAAACCGGATACGGAACACAACACGCGCTTACGCACTTCCTTTATCTCCCGCCACCATTCGATGAATCATTTTACAAGACTCGAGATTTGTGTGTGTATGTGTGCCCTTCTACAAGGCTCCCTCAGCTCGCCAGGAGGCACCCGGGTTTCGGGGTGCCAGGAGAGATAAATTAAATTGGTTTCCTTTTTTTTAGCCCTCCCTCCATCCATTCCTTCCCTTGCATCCGACCCTGCCTACCATGAAGGCAGAGATGAAGAAACCGCCCGAAAGGTACACTTTCTTTTGCGAGCTTCCGCTTTATTTTTTGTGCTGCTCGAACGATCCCGTTGTCACGACGAGATGATTTGCTAGTCGCACCAGTAGTGGTAGTAGCTGGCGCAAAAGGTAGAAGAAAAAGCAACCACTCTCAGGTGAATTGAACGCGCTGGCGGAAATTGTTGATTCAATAAATTATTTTCCCGTATCGATTCAATCAATGAAATATTGTAATTGATCTTTTCCAACGCGCGTGCACAATTGAGACCGAGGTCGACGAACAATGGGTATGGTTTTCGGGGTAGCAAGGAAAAGAAAGGTGGACAGTGGAAACGGGCACACGAGTTCGGATAAATGTATGCATGAACACGCCAACTGGAGAGTGATGTTGGAGTATGGTTCAAAATCAGCATAAGTGCAAGATACTTAGGATAGAAGATTTGCATACAAAATAGGCTAAGATATGGTTTAGCGATAGAATGTTTTATGAGGGTTTTTTTGTCATGGTTTGAGCGCACTGTTCGTGTCAAATCTACGTCAAGGTGTGCGTGCTTGAAGGATGGTTTAGTTAAGCAAAATTTAATAATAAATTATTGTCTTTAATGAGAAGTATGAAAATTTAACAAAAGCTTTCTCTTCTCATCACATTTTTTAAAATAAATTGATAAATAAATTGATTGAACTGGCATTCAATTTTTCACATCCAGAAAATCCATTCATTTAACATTTCCAAATCGCTTTGCCCCTTTCCCCAAAAAAGCTAGTGACTCGTGCCACTAAGCCGATGTAATGCTGGGAAATGTTTCGTTTAGTGCTGTGTCAACACAAACCCCGGTTCATAAGCAGTTCGTTACTTCAACTAAAGTCAACCGACGAGGAGGGAAACTGCTTCTTAACGAAGCTTCCCAACACAGCCTTGTGGAAACACAAACCCCTCGGCAACAGAAGGACGTCGATTGCGTATTTAACTTCAGCTGCCGGTGCTGCTTGAAGAACAACGAAAAACAACACGGCCGGTGTATTGTTTTATGTATAGTAATCCACCTTCATTTTCACCTTTCAGCAGGTTGATTTTGCGTTTTGTATTTTCCCCTCCAGGCAAACGGTTTCTGTTTCAAAGGTCCATCCCTGTCCTGGTACACAAATACACAAAAAGCCCTGCTAGTTGTTTGGAGCACCGGAAACCCTTTGGCACAAAGGTCTGAAGCAACCGCCCTTTTGTGCTGGGTTGCTGGCCCCCATGGCGACGACCGGTGCTGCAAAGCATGCTTGTGTATTTTGAGGTTTTTGGAGTTTTTTTTTTTTTGCTTTTTGGGAGGTGTGGGGAAAACATATAATTTTTCGAGCCACTTTTATTTTGTCCAACTTCAAACCCATCCCCATTGGAAGGGCGAAAACCCCGTGGGAAAAATGGGGCACAGAAAACAGTTTTCCCCGTTTATGTTGTTGTGTGTTTTGCTGGCTGCCCTTTTCCTAAAGAGCTTATTTTACGAACGATTGTTTGTGTCTGTGTGTTCATTTTCATTAAGCGGATGAAATACAGAATTACAGGAAACTCTTATGTATTTTTCACACCTTCACTGCGGGAGAATTAAATTAAAGAGGGGAAAACGTTGAAGAGCAAAGAGAATTATTTTAATGAAGGCTGAAAAAATAGGAAAAGCGCACTGTAAGTAAGTTGATGTCACATTCAAGTGAATAGCTTAATAAAGTGGCCACATACACACACATACTAAAGGTTTGGATCCTTCCTGTAAGTGTAATACATAAGTCTTCCTTTATCCTACCATGTTCCTAACATCAATTCCTATCAGTGGCTTAATCTGACCTCATAATCATTTCCTTTTAGTATTTTTTTTGTTTCTTTTTGGATGGGAAAGAAAAAAAAAAGAAGACAGGATGCAATAAAAACGACATTTTGCAGTAAATTTCCCGATGCTTAGCCACCGGAATGACCATCCACGTAATGACCACAGGAAATGATTCCACGCCATCTAGCGACTGGTCCATCGAACTAGCTAGGTCCAGCATCCAGCATATTGCGTGCGTGTTTGCCACACTCTAATCCAGTCTACATCCCATTACACACGGCCCATATCATGCTGGGGACCGGGGGCGCCCATTAGCACTACCTTCCACGCTGGCGGCGGCTAGACGGTGAGGAAAATTGGGCCGAATTTTCCACCGTTAAGCAGGAAAATTACGTCAAACCTGACTAGAGCGGCTATGTTGCCACCGTATCTGGGTGTCTCGTTAATGTGCTGAAAACATGCTCATGATCGCCATCATTTACGGGGTTGCGTACGGAAACCGAGGTGGAATATGGTAAGGGAAAGTAACGGAAACCGGTGCTCAACCTTCTCAGATTACATTACAGAGAACTCCAAGGACACGAAGAACCAAAACATTAGCTTCACGCACATGTACAGCACGCTTGCCTACGACTGTGTATGTGTGCTGTGCATTGCGTGCTTGTAGTGAGATGGAGAGCGGGAAAATCCCAACCTACGTGATTGTGAACTTGTACAGTTATCTGGCTGACACACGCACATTGTCAGCTCGAATGTCCTGCAGCATCAGCAGCACAAGCAGCAAATTGCGTATTTCCAACTTCCTTTTTTTCTCGTTGTTTTGTTCACTTTTGTCGGCTATCGATTACCGCCGATCATCTCCTACCTCTCACGCGCCGAAAGTGGGCGAAATGGCGTCAAAACTTTTACTCCACTTCACGGCAGACGAAGACAACCCATCTACCAAGGAGGGCATCTCAAGTAGCAGCAGCCGAAAGAATGGCCAAATAATTGAATCTTACTATCAAAAGGGCACTTCCCTTTCGCACGGCAACGACCAAGACGACGATGGGGCGTAAAGACGATCGAGCAGTCGCAACCGGCGTGCTATCAACATCAAAAGGGTTTTTTTCGAATTTCGCTCGAAATTTGACCTTCTTTGCGCGATTTTCCACTCCGGAACAGCGGCGGGATGGGATGTGGTATGAAAAATTCAACAACCGGCCCCCTCCCAGTAGTAATGCCGCTGCGTGCCGCATTGGATTAAAGCGATTTTACAGACCCTCTCAACACACGTCCTTGCTCTCTTGATTCCGTTATCAGCTATCTATATTTATGAACCGATTCGCCTTTCATTAGCGAAACACAAAACAAATGCGCGGGGAGCGACTTGCTCGATCACTCTCGCTTTCTTCACACTTTCGCGACTTTGTCTTTTCGAAGTAAAACAGACCAAAAACGAACAGCTTTTGGGTACTTTGGGCCGCGTGTTATTCAGCCTCGCCCAGAAGGACACATTCTTACGGTTCGAGTAACACACAGCTCGAGAGCAGCTGATACTTGATCTCAGAACAGAATGGTTTTTCGCGGGCGAGAACGAACGGCAAGAAAGCAGAGCCACAATTCGTAAGCTTCTTACAAGTGGATGAAAAGGGGAGGGAATAGGTGGAGGAGGACACGGAGCCGAGAGTAGCGAAAAGCGCGAGACAGACCCGAACAGCACCAAAGACTGTATGAGGCCAAAGTTTCCTAACTGTTTTACATCCACTAAGCATATTTAGCAACATTCTTTCAACAGCTCTTGTGCTTTGACTTTCGCTGTTGACAGAACAGCACCCGGACTTTGTTCTGTCCCGGTGCTGGCGAGGAAAGCAAAGTGGCATCCGAGGCCGCGTTAATTTGTTTTGAGAGAGGGAAGAAAGCCTGTGCCGAAAGGGTTTCGGTTAGTGTCTTTTTCTCCGACTGTAGTCCAGCAAAGTGATAATGGAAACGGAACAGTGTGGAAAAGTTAGTGTGAATTAAGTGTGAGCCATTGAGAAAGCTTTGGTGCGAGATGTAGCATTTAGTATTGTATGTTTTCGCAATAAGTTGGCGTACCGTTTCTTGTGCTTCTTGTTTCAAAATATGTCTAGATTGTATTCTTAACCGGGCATTGAAGATTTTATAGTTATGTTTCTGCCATTCAAAATATTACGGTCTCTTTTCAGTACAATCGAATTCGATCAATCTTTTGAACGTTTTAAGGACAAAATTCGACTCTTAGCGCAGTTACTGTGCTTATTGTGAATTTATTTTTGTAACACAACACACGATATCTCAAAACAGAGTTTCAATCCACGTACTGAATCTTTCAAATCACTCATAGCATGTTTTTTGAATAGATTACTGAATATTTTGTTTATTTTAATTTATTTCTAATTCAATTTCTATCTTACAAGCTTAAAATAACTTTATATCTAACATGTTAACAGGTTGGCTGATAAGTCCCCGGTCTAACAAAGAAAAACACATTTTTTTATTCAAAATTCGTTTTTATTATTCAACATAGTTCCCTTCAAGAGCGATACAACGATTATAACGACCTTCCAATTTTTTGATACCATTTTGGTAGTACTCCTTCGGTTTTGCCTCAAAATAGGCCTCAGTTTCGGCGACCACCTCTTCATTGCAGCCATTTTTTTTCCCTGCGAGCATCCTTTTGAGGTCTGAGAACAAGAAAAAGTCGCTGGGGGCCAGATCTGGAGAATACGGTGGGTGGGGAAGCAATTCGAAGCCCAATTCATGAATTTTTGCTATCGTTCTCAATGACTTGTGGCACGGTGCTCTGTCTTGGTGGAACAACACTTTTTTCTTCTTCGTTCTTTTTTCGTTCGTCAAGGAACCAAAAGTTGCTTGACAAAAGACGCTCTGTCTCACAAACTAATTGACATACAGACGTCAAATTTTGACACGAATCATTTGAAGGTTGGTGCTATATAAAAATAATATGCATTTAATACTAGCGGCGCACTCTATGTGTCAGACCGGGGACTTATCAGCTAACCTGTTAGTTATGATTTTTTTTAA
This sequence comes from Anopheles maculipalpis, assembly GCF_943734695.1. Classification (NCBI taxonomy): domain Eukaryota; kingdom Metazoa; phylum Arthropoda; class Insecta; order Diptera; family Culicidae; genus Anopheles; species Anopheles maculipalpis. Next base: position 75,079,934 of record NC_064872.1, read on the forward strand.
CAAAAAATATCAAAAGCGGAAGGAAAAAGTAATTCTAGGTTACTTTAAAGGAAGGTTACAAATACGCTGAAAGATAAAGAGGAATTATAATTGAAGGAAGAATAAAACTGATTGAACAATTTAAACACTAGTGAAGAAGATCTTTATAATAATATGCAATATGTAGCTTTCCAAAGGCACAGAATATCTAGGACGAAGGAACATACAAACAGACAGAGGAATGTAGATCTTTAAATCCCAGCAGCAGCCATCCTATAAAACATTCAACGCATGGCGCCGTCGTCTAAATAATTCAAGACCACATTTACAAGCGACTCGACGGCAAATATTTTTAATTCTGATGGAACCCTCCATAGTAGATGGGCACCAAACGATTCATGAACACTCCTAGATGAACCTGTACAAAACAGCAATGCTCTTTTGGTTTCCTGTTAAATCAGGAAAATCATGGAAAACATATTATTCAATAGATTGTTTACATCAGCAGGCAAAATTCCATTACAAAATTGCATATTTCCAGAACGGGCTTGTAACATTCAACAATCTATTTGAAACATTGGCCTAAAAGAGGTTTTTTACAATTGGCTTCTACGAAACGATTTGAAGCATTACATCTCAATATCCACTTCCACACAGTCAGCAAATCAAATGCTATCTTTGCTAGATAAATGTAGTGATAATATCGGTGATAAAGCGATCTGTTACATCCATTCTACCATGCACGTACTGGAACCTATTCTTTTCTCAACTACAGCAAACAAAAAGCGGCCAAAGCTCTCCAAACTGTGTGGTGCAAAAAAAAAGCCTTCAAAATTGACACCCAGAACGCATGAACGTGTCCGAAGTAGCAGATGAGTGGCCCTACCTTCCTATCACATGAATCATTCTAAAGCAACAGAGACCAGTTTTGCTATCCAAACCCATCCTTCTCACACACTCCGTTCATTATATCTGCTGAGCAAATATTTGCACAGCATCTCCATACATCGCCCTGCTCTACATTTGTTCGATGATGGACACAGGTTTTCCATCTGTTGGATTTTTCCAAACCACCACACCGGCCAGGGGGTCAGGACTTATTCTCTGCAGCCTTCCACGAATGAGCAGTAGCTGAAACCAAAAACCTTCCAATAACAATAATAACATACCAGACGCCGACACACGGACACACATATCGATGGGGTTTTTTGGATCTCCCTGTCCCAGAAGAAACAAAACCACCGACCGGATAGAATTATTATTATCGGCATGTTTTTCGGGCGAATTATTATCTTTAAAAATATGTACATATAATCCTACGTACGGAACGAACCATCGTACCTTGCTGAAAATAGCAAAATGGCAGGACTTAACCGTTCAGCAGCACACCAGGAGACAAACACGTCCGTACGTTCGATCGATAAATATAACCTGTACAAATATTGCTTGTTCTGCTCGGCTTGCCCTACATGTTTTAAGCCACGATGTATTTGATGTGGCATAAAATCGATCTCACCGGCAAGAATAAGCCTGGAACGGATCGGATAAAATGAAACAAATCAAAGACATGTCTTGAAGAAGACATTTATGAGAGTATTTCAGGGAATCAGATCCTTTTAGTTCTGCAATAATCTTACTCTGCAAATTAAAATCAATCGCATTTGACCGAACAACAAAGCAACAGCTATGGCTCCTACCGAACGGCACAAGCTGGGATACACAAAACCGTTGCCAAAATATCTGACATTATTTGCCACACTTAATGGGGGCCGGAACTTTCCCTAAGCACACACATTCGTTTCCAGTCCGCAAACCGCCGGAAGCACCACTACGCTTCAAAAGCACAACAAATATAAAGTGGAGGATAATCGTAAAATTTAAAATTTTATTTCACACCTCGGCGGGAATGATTTTATCCTTCGGGATGCGGCCGGATTTTGTCGTCCGTGGAGAGGGCGAAGCGCGTCATTGTGCAGTCACAGCTGGCAAACAGCGATGCTCGGAACAAATCGGAAATGACAAAGATAATATCATCACCGGACACTTCTCCTCCGACTCCGGTGTGGGGTATCTTCTTCTACAATTTTCCGCTTCAAAGAAACGTTTTTGTGCCAATTGGGAAAGCAAGGGGGAGGAATTTAAATTGCGTCCATAGCTAAATAGGATCGGGAAATAGCACTATAAGAGTGTGTTCTTCTGTTTTATAGAACATAGTCTGAGGTCTATAGTCTGAGGTACAGTTTTGTGGTTAATTTAAGAAGGTTATAAGTGCCATCAGAGACTGATATTTTATTTTTAACTACGACAATCTGACATGTCAACTAAATTTTAATATCCTTCAACATATGCTCAATAAAATTGTTTCAATCAAATGCTTGATTTATCCTTTTGGTACTCCTCAACCCACAAGCTCTAAACTCGCTTTCCTGAGTTACTTTACATTACAGCACATTTGAACTGAAGATCGTAAAATTTACACACCCAACCAGTCCAAATAATCATAGTCCCAGGGTCAATCGAAACTACTCTTTCATGATATGCCTTTCTTAACAGCGACAGTAGTACATCCATCTACCCAGACCCCTGAACAGTGCTGGACAATACAGTTAAACATCGTTTTCATTTTACGATCCCACTGGAACGAAAGGTGTGGATGTTTTGTTGCCAGTTTTCTACTCCAATTCCCCGTAGTGAGAGCATTTTCGAAACTAGAATATTGTGAAAAACATCTCCCAAACAAAACAACTTACTGTCTGTGTGAGTTTGTAGCATAAGTTTATGTTTTGGGAACGTTTAGGGGAAGTTAAATAAGTTCTACACTAAGTTGAGTCATTAATGGTTTAAAATCCTTATCTGTTCTGATACATGTTCTAAAGATAGAAGGTAATTGAGCGTAGAAGGCAAATTGTTTTGCCTGTTTGAAAAATAAATTGACTCCAAACTTCACTTGATTATAAAAATAAAAAAAAATATTCAAAATATTTATTATTAACCGTGAAGTGTTCTCTAACCAAACGGGATGCGATACAAAAAAAAACAATATCTAAAAATCCAATCTCTGTAAATGAACCAAAGATTACACACTCTGAATTCGACATTTATATGCTACAAATTGTCCGAAAAATTCTGTCCTTTCTGGCCCTGTTAATAACCTAAACGAAGTGTACTGTTGTGACCGTGTCATCCAAGTGCGCACAACGCTGCACCTTCTCTCGCCTCGAGGAGAATGGCAACAACTTCTTTCACCGACGAAAACTCTTCATCTTACCACAGAACACAACACAAACACAACTGGCCAACGTAATTCAGGTGCAGCAGTAACAGAATCCGGGGGGGTGGAACAAGTAACTCGTAACTCAATCTTTTTTCAATTCGATTCTGTAACGTACACATTATTCTTCCAAGGTTCCTGAAAACAGATTCCTACCCCCGAGAGGGTTTCTCGTTCGTCCTGACGCTGTTTTCACCAGCTGGCATAACACACATACAGCCACATTATTACGCCAGTTTTTCGTCGACATGAAAGAAGTACACACAGAACACGGAACATGGAACGCAACATTCCAAGGAATGTAATATTTTCGTGCCGGGGCATACAAACGAATGGCTTTTTAGTGGCGGTAAAAATATGTACTTGCCGTCCTTTTGCCACCTTTGTAGTTAGGTCGTGTATTTTCGTGGGAGAATCCTGGGACCAGCGTCTGAAAACAGCAAACGGCTGTGGTAGTAATAGTAGTAGTAACGGTGGCCCACCAAACGTGGCGATTCTTCGGGGACTGTTTGTTTCTTTGTTCGGTTGTGCTCTGTACAACCTTCGTTTCTTGCGGGACACCGGGGGACCTGTCGTCCTTCGGCAAACAAGCCACCCACCAAGTGTGGTGTGGACCACCGGCACTGGACATACGCAGCCAACGGAGAATGTTTCACTTCATTAGATTTCATCTTTCCAGCTGGGTTTTCCCGCTTCGGCTGGTCGGCTACGAGAACGTGAACACACCGCGTCGCAATGGATTGTGGAGCTGGGAGGAGTAGGAAACGGGGGAAGCAAAACTGCAAAAACCAGATAAAGCAGAAGGTCTTGCCCGCCCGTAGTAAGACGAAGGAATGTTTTCTGGCTGCCCAGAGTTGAAATGAAAATAAATTTCCCCCCAGTGAGGCTCTTGGATACCCTGGAGACGATGAGTTCTGGTAGCAGTTGGATGGCGAAAGCGAGTTGGAAGGATTGGGAGCATAAGGAAAGAAAATAACATTGTGTTTTCTTTCTCTTTCCATCCCCATCCCTACGGTTCTTTGTGGAAGGTTGTGTGTTCTAATGCTTTCCTCTGTCGTTGCCGTTCCCGTTGGGAGATTTCGGGTGAGGCTGAGGGGTTGATGTTTGGATGGGTTGACTTGCGGGAAGAGATGGCAAACGGTATTCGGTTGACTTTAGTTGATTTGCTTCATTCACTGAAACTGGATTAAAGTCAATGGTGCGATTCGAAAAGTCATCATTGTTGATATGATTTTTTTTTTTTGTTGGTTGCTCGGAAGATCGATCGGGGAATTACTGGCCGTCCCGGTGTGCATTTGACAGCAGGTACACAAGGAATGGGCACTGCCCATAAATACTGAAACGTGCTCATAAGCGCACCATGCTCGATGTCAATTTGTGTTGATGCACGGGAGCAACGAAATGACGTTTCAAAATGGATTTGTTCAAATAAAATTTACTACCCTTGTTTTGGGTGTATTTTAAGGGACGGCGACTGTGTTGGCTCTAGAACTGTGTACCAGGTGGCCGTGAAAAAGTAGCTTGTTTGTCGGGTTAAAAGCAAGCAATTTATATGAATAATTTAACAAATGATTGATTGGAAGACTTGTGTCATTTTTGTGAAACGTTTCCTTGTTCGCTTTGAGAGAGATCCACAGGAAAGATTTATTTTAACGTTCAAATCTATGTAGAGCTTTCTACTTAGGTAGTAAAATGGTCTGAAAATTAAAAATAAGTGTAATATTCTTGGCAAAAAAAGGAACCGGGTGTCGTCACAGAACTGTAGGTTTTTGTAACACTTTTGTACTTTATTCAAGATAATTAGTAACGTTGATCGCGTCACGCCGAAGTTAACAGGAAGAGAGAGCTTGTCGATCGGATACCTATCATGCACTTACGCATTTCTCATAATCCTACGCATTGCGTGTCCTGTCCGACTCTCCTGTTAATCTCTTAGCTCTCTAACCTGAAATCCTAGCTAACCCTTAATAACTCAGACCTCATGTGATGGATAAGAAACTGTGTTTTTATTTTATTGTACAGGCGAACACCACAGAACCAATTGTTTTCTAGTAGAGTTCTAGGCAAAATTATAACTCTTTTAAGCCTTTTTTCAATCAATCGTTCGTGGCCGCGTCCACACGAAAGCTTACTGTATTTTATTTTTAGATTTTTACATCTATTTGAGCCGTCTATCATGCTCAAATTTGAAAAAACTGTGCTGAAACAACTGGTCTCTCCGTGTGGACGCTTACCTTCAGGCACGGATCATAGCATACAAGAAAACTAGGCGAATGTATGAGTTCCCGAGCCCCGACAGGGTCAGATCTAAAGGTGAATGAAGGAAGGGCTCTTTCGGAAAGTGAAAAGGATCTACCCTACTGAAGGCAGAAACATCATGAGCACCTTACCGATTTCGATGTTATACTCCTTTCCTGGAGGCTTACCTGTATGTTTTATTGAAACATACTTTTTTTTTAATGTACATACAAAAAAAAATAGCAGTCAAAGCTGTAACAAAGATAATTATGCATGACAAATGTGGCTTTGGATTTTTTTTTTTGCGAATCGACAACCCAGATCTATAAAATGCTACAGCAACGGCAGGCGTGCTAAAAAATCTACGCGTTTTTATGCTCTACAGCAGAAAACTTAACAAAATTAACCACGCTTAATATAAAGATAAAAGAATATTGTTGAATCTTAAACCTTAAATTTTACAGCATTTTTTTAAATATATTTCGTTCCAATATGGCGGCTCTTTACCGCATGGTCAACGCCGCATGTGTTGAATAATTACAAATTTCACAAGGCATTTCCTCGCCATTTCAAATGGCTTTTAAATATTTTTAAACTCATGTAAACACAAACCATGGTTAGCAAACGCTTAGAAATTCCGTCTTTGCTAACATCCAGAAAATAACCATTGAAAAAAGTTCACCATCGCTTTGAACCAAAAGCATTAATTTACTTGACACCGCGAGAGTTTGCAGACTCCCTCCTTGTCCCTCTGTTTTCCTCTCCATCCCACCATATCCAATACCACGTTCGGTAACAGAAATAATCCTTTTCGGTGTAATAGAGACGAGTAATTTTCTTCCCCATTACATCTGCTCCATGCCGAAAGGATCATGGAGCTGACCCATTACCAATACTTCAATTTTCACAGATTAGAATTTAAAATTACAACTCTCCCCCCGTCCACTTTCGGGTTATCCGGGGGAACCGGTTTCCCCCGTCGGGCAGGGCTGTGGATTATTATGAAGCAAAGAGCGAAAGCGAGAAAGCAAACGAAAAACTTGTCAAACTGTTATTAACAACCTCGGGATCGGGAGATCCTCATTTTTGCTCCGGGGTAGGTGGGTATCCTTTTTTTTTTTTTGCATGAATAATTAAAATTTTTGCGAATAAATTAACATACATAAAAGTAAGCCAACAACGCAAGAAAAACGCATAACATGAAAGTAATACCGTATGGCCAAGAAGGAACACCTGTTTTTTTTTGTGTTTGCTTTATTCCCTCTCTCCCTCGCTATATCTTGTTCAATGTCATATTCGTTTTGGTTTTGTGCACAGCTCATCCACGACCTTACTCCACTTGCATACCGCGTTGAATACTTATTTTTTCCTTGTCTTGTCTCTCTTTCTCAATCATTGCAGGTAACTACCATCGTTCGGTGTATGCTAACAACCAGATCGACTAGATGAAACCGAAGTAGAAGGGAACGTGGACGGAAAGTGATGGAAAATCTATTCCTGGGTGGACGACCAACAAAAAAAAAATAGAAGAACCCAAACATAGGGCAATAGCGGTTGGTACAAATTTCTTTATTCAACAATGAATTTGACTCTGCTCCGGTTGGTGGTAGTGATGGCGATGATGATACCGCTGGTGGATTGAAATTTTGCATTTTATACCAAACCGTAAAAGACCTCACCCGCGGCCAAAGGGATGCACAGATTAATGCCATGATTTTCCATGGATAGAAAATTTCCATTTGTGTGTTTTACAGCAAAAAAGAAGGTCTTCCTCGCACGAAAAAAGGGGTTTGTAATTTTATCCAATCTTATTTGCTTTCGCTTGGTGCTTTGAAGGTACGAATAGAGACCGGAGAAAAGAGAAAAAACCCTCTCTAAAGACTGCGAATTTACACACAAAGTAACATTACCGATAAGACACAAAACTGCACTAAAAGCTGCTAATTTTGTCTAAAAAGAAACACTCTTTGCTCCACTAATCCCAATACAATGGGGGGGGGTTTTTTTTTTTTTGGGCTTCACGATGCCAGTCCAGGTGGCTCTGGTCGAAAAGAAACTCCTCAAGCGGCGAGTAGAGCTGACCTTAAACCAATTGCATCACACCGGTCGTGATCATGGGGGACAGCACGGAGGAATGCACTCTCGTTATCGGCATTTGGAGTTGTCGTTGTCGTTAGCATCACCAGACTTACCAGGCCGGTCGGACGGTTTGCCGGTTTGAGCTGATTATTCAAATTTATTCACCGGCCCACAGTGTTGTGGCCTAGTCCCCTTCACAGGGAACTGTCTGAATGTGAATACGACTTGCATGCAACGGATTCGTGTTCGGTGGTATCTTCCGCGTCTGAGACACTGTGTGTCACCTCCGTGTTACCACAGGTTGTAGCCAAGCACTGAAAGTCAAATCAAACTGCGCTAAGAAGCATGAAATTCGGCCTAGAGATGGAAACTATTTTTAAAACGCCCAATATAGAAGCTTACGGTTGTTGGGCTTAAAAATAGTTCCTCCATTTAGCATGGTAAATAATTTTAAGTGTCTCAAAACAGAGTCTCATCGATAAAAAAATAATTCACAGCAATTTCGGAACGATTTTCGGCCGAGCAAAACCTTCCCAAAAAGGCAATATCTATCTACGTTTTTAACTAGGCCACCCATTGGCGGTGGAAAAGTACGCCACACCACCGCCCATCCTCTGTGTAACGATAACTGTGTAAATGTCAAAAGTCATCCACAATATGTCACTTATCATTACCACGAAAACCAGACGTTGTGAGATTGTTCAGTCAACTCGCTCCGGTTCGCATAAAACATGAACCACCACCACCACCACCACCTGACACAGGCCTACTGCGACCAGTGTGCTTCGCTAGTAGCTACCGACATTGAACACAAACGCTCGCGGGGGTGCTGGATGCTGGAAGGATGTCGAAAACTCGCCTAAAATACCTCCGTATCTTTATTCCACGATTGGAATGTACTCCTGCAGCCATGTAGGAGACTGCAGCACTGAACGAGAACGAAGGAAAAGGACAGAAGAAGCATGATTTCTTTTTTTTTTCTTTGTCTCCTTCACTTTCATATGTGATGGATGGAAAATTCAGTGCCCTAAATGCCGGCAAAACCCGACCGAACCGAGAGCCGCACCGTAGCCGAACGAACAAAAACGCCTCCGGTGGCTTTTGTAAAATATTTTCTACATTTTATCTACAAATAACATCCCTTCTTTCCCGCATACCCTAAAGAGATGCTCTGCGTGTGTGTGTGTCGGTCCTATGTGAAGTTGTCGGGTGACACATTCCAGGGTGCAGTGCAGTTTTTGGGTGTCCTATGCCATCCATCCTCACCCATTAACGATGATAAAAGCCAACCGCACACAACCACCACCACCACCCTAGCAAAAAGGTACATGGCTTTTGTGCTCACACGGTAGCATCATCTGTGTGTATGTGCGTGTCGACACGTAACTGTGACCGGTAACTAAGTTTGCACATGTCGCGCCTACTATGTTCCACATTACCCAAGGGCTGGCGGGTTTGAGCTTCCGAGCGAGACTTCCTTTCATACGGCGTGCCGTTTTGACATCGTTAGGTATCCTTTTCGAGCCAAAAATGCGCAGAAAAAGGGGGGGGGGTGGGAGGAGAGGGCGTTCGGTGTGTAACAAACCCCCCTTACGGGCTTTCCCTCTAAACCGGATATACACTACCCATACTCGGCGCATTTGGAAAGCGCGAAAGGCACTCCATCCCCGTCAACTATGTTAAACTCGCGCTCGCTCTTTTACTACAAAAGGTGTGTGCAGTGTGTGTCCCCACTCCACTGTGAAAACGCGAAAAAAAAAAAAGAACCGGAAGTCGGTGTAATGCACCTGCTTTGACTCTCAGACATTTCCTCGGGGCGCTACTGGTGTGCGCACATATACACAGGAAGGTTGAAACTGAAAAGGAAGGTTTTGAATGTTTGGTATTCCCGAGGAGAGAGTTTTCAAATACCACCACCACAAACGCACACATATTGCATGGGGGAAAAGCTAACAAGCAAAGCCTACTATGAGACGGTTAACTCTTTTGTCTGGCAAAAAAAACGTGACAGCTGTCAAATGGTACTTAGCCCAGTTGCGGAATCAATCAAAGTGTGTTTGGACATGGAAAATATTATATTGTCCGCTATGGATTGCCTGTTTCGTTCGAAAAGCTTTTCGGAAAAGATGCAGCATTATCACAGATGGACCAGATTCTTGGATTTCGAAATTTCCCTGCTTGTACCTCACCGATGACGCTCTGTAGGCAACGTCGTAACGTCTAGCCAGCCAAGCTCATAGATATATTCTCCCAAACAACAACACAAAATAGATCATCCCCATGAGGTTGGTGTCTGGAGGGGCGACTTGATGTTGCTGTTCACATCCGGAACCTGCCGTTGACAACGGCTCCACACCGATGGTGTAAGTTAATTCTGTATCTCCAATAATGCACATTCGCTACACTTTTGCACCCAGCAGCAGTACTTCAACATCGTTTAGTGTGGGACAAATGCTTCTACGAGAGGGAGAGCTTTTTTTCGATCGGAGGTCATCGGGAGGATTCTATGTTGAAAGGAGGTCCAACAACAGTTTTCAAATTGCTACGACATCATCAAGTCTGTGCGGGCGCAAAGTTGGAGAGTTTTGTCCCCGTACACCGGAATGGTATGTTTGCCGGAAGGATGCCATTTTGTAGATGTAAACCAAACTCATCCCACGTCTTTCGGCAGGAGCACCAATCGTTACCACTTGCCCAACAGTTGACAGGACCAACGGTCCATAGTTAGTCATTAGTTGGCCGGGATTTGTTGAGGGGGGAAGGGGGGGGGGGGTGGGGTTAAATTTTCGCAGAAAAACGAATCTCGAAATCGTTTCCCCGGTCGGTCGTAGTTGCAGACAAGCAATAAAAGGTTGCCAATATTGCACTTCAGCTGGTTGGGGCCGCTTTTCGGAAGCAAAACGGCCAACCCCTAACTGGTGGGAAATGGACCGACCGAGTGACCGACCACCGACCACTTGGGAATATGATTTCTTTCAACAAAATATCGTTCTACTTGTTTGGTAATGATCCATCCACCCTTCGAAAACCAAAAGCCCCCTCGCAACCCCTGTCTGTCGGGCATTGAGAAAAGTGATTTCAACTGAAACGACCATCTGAAACGCACTTCCCAATCGATCGAACGAAGCGAAGCACACTGGCGTTCGCATGACAGTGAAGGGAATGTGTTTGCTGATTGGTTTGCTTGGGTCTGGTGTACCATTGATACTTTTGGACGTCGCTAGCTCGGTTCCGGAACGATGGAAGCATCGAAGGAGATGCTTCACTGAATAACACATTCGATGCGCTCACAGTACTCATCGAACAGGAACCGGTACCGAAAATGGGTGTACTGCCTTAGTCCTTCCCCCTTTCGGGACACCAGTCAGGCCAACGTTCCTGGCCAGGCTGCAGAAAGTTCTGCGAACCTTCCATCCCTCCGCCCCCAACAAAAGAGCTCAAACGAAACGACCGTAGCTGACAGGGGCAACATCAAATTTAATGGTAAACATCGTTAAAGTATCATTTTTGTAAGTCTATTTAATCCACAATAAAAACTGATGTTTACACAAGTTTTTCCTCTCCGAAAGTGCGGCGAAGCGTGCGTAGTTTTGATGGCCGGTTGGCAAGTGCAGCCGTGTGCAGTGCAGTGCCATAAAAGCTCTTTCTCGTTCGTTCCGAGCACTTAACGATGTCTTCTCGGGCTGTGAAGCTCTCGACGTCGTCACACGGTTTGACACTTTTCCGTGCTGTGTGTATGTAGTGCAGAATTGGTTCCACCAATCCGGTATTGTATTTATTGGAAAGTGATTCACGAATCGTTGCATGCTATCGTCACATTTTAACAGAACTCGAGTTCTCTTGCCATTGGTTTCACTGAGGAGAAACGAAGGCCAATAACTTACCCCATGCAAGCTCCAAACAAAATGGGGAACAAGCACAAGACTGGCAACGGATGGGTCTGCCAGACCAGGGCAGGGGAGCGAATTGTTATGGTTATTACCTTTTAAGCTCTTCAACTGACTAGGCAGCCAGTCAGAGCTGCAACGTTCGAGACTCGACCACCTCGCCGTAGGGAGATAGATCTTGCCTATTCCCCAAAGGGATAATGTTGTACGAGATGCTTTTTATGCGACTGGAGGTGCAGCAGCGTTGCAGTTCGAGTGAAAGCTTGCTTGTGGCTTCGTCCCATGAAGAGAAGTATTTAATCAAGCGAGTATGCTTAATGTCATTCGAAGTAAACTGTATTGATTGGAGCATATTATTCGAAACTGAAACGGTTCCCCCATTATATTGATTTCAAAATGGAAGTTAATAATCATTTCCGATTCTCCGTTACCATAGGGAATAATCTTTTTTTTCGAACTTAAATTAAAAAGTCACCATTCCGAACCGATGGCTGTCGGCAGGCTGTTCTTTCATTTTCCATCCAATCCAGAGCTTCTACGTACACGCGTTTTAACTCGTCTCTGTTTTAAAAGCTCCCCGTTTTGCAAAGAGAATCCGATACTACGAAGGGTCACCATAAGGTTAATTGGGAGCATATATACCTGCTTTTGTTTCCGAACACTGTTCTTAACCTTGTTTGGAACCTTTCAGAAATTGATCCTCAGTTTTGCAAAGGCCCCATCCTTCTCAGTTTTGTATCGTTTTCCTTTCTGGTGAATAAAATTCCCAGGTCCTCTCCTCCCTTTTTTTTCATATCCGCTTCCACATATGCTGAACTACGATTATGAGCTTTACCGTGTCCGTTGTAGTAAGCCGAACTGAAACTAATGCCTACTTACGGTTTTACCTCGGCATGTTCGACTGGTTTGATGAAGGTCCAGTGATAGTAGATTACCCGTCCGTTGACGCTCGTTTTCATGGAAGGTTTGACCATGTGCAGACACATGATGGTAACAGGATTTAGTTCCTTCTTACCTTCTGCCCTGTGAAGGTCGACCTCGCTGTCCCTTCAATAGGAGATCTTCCCCGGAGAGCGCTAAGATCTCGTGCTGGGTTACTTTAAAGGAGTAGTCCGCCCGGGAAAGGTAATATCAGTCAGTCTCCGGGCATAGATATTTGAAAGAGAGTATCTGGATAGGAATTTCACACAATAGGAAATATTTCTTGACTTTTGATTATCTCTAATCGGCTTACCCGAATACCTTAGCATTTGCCTGCGAAAAGGTCGTCGTACCTGTGTGGCGCATGTCTGGCATGCATGCACCTTCTTCGGACGGACGGAAGATGCATTCGGAAGTTTCAGGGTTATTTTTTCCTATTGAAAAGCCTTTACATCTTCTACACATAACCCCTGTCAAGTAGTAGTTACGGCTTAGTGAAAGCTTAGAGTTGATGCTCCACTAGAGCTGTACTTACGGCTGATACGGTCTGAAAAGAATTCTCCAACAGATCAGATCATGACTCCACTTGTATCCGCAATGCTAGGAAAACTCGATCACAGTACGGAGCAATAGCATCTCAAGCACTAATCACCTTGTTACTGTATTATAAACCCAATCGCACCCACCAACAAAACAATGTTTGTGAAGGCTCAATTGCCTTTAATTGATTCTAAAGCGAATCCAATTTAGTATGGAAATATCTCTCTCTCTCTCTCTCTCTCTCTCTCTCTCTCTCTCGCTGTGCGGTAGAAGCTTAAATCTTCCACCCAAATTCCCTCCGTCCGTACCACGATAGACACAATCTGGTAATGTCTGTTGCCAATATGTCGCCAAAGAAAAACCACTGATGAATTCAATTTACCATTTCCTGCGTGCCACGCACCGACAGAACCACCGCGTACTGTGTTTATTTACCATAGTGATGAAAAGTGTGTGTGTGTGTGTGTGTGTGTGTGTGTGTGTGTGTGTGTGTAAGAGGCGATGGTTGGTGGGGAGAACCTGGTGGAGCTTGTTTAGTCTCCACCATCCATTCGTTGTGATTTTGTCGAGAGTAATATGTTAAATTTATTGACATAATGTTCGCCTAGCCGGGTGCGCTTGTTGTGTTCCGTTTAACCACCCCCGGGGAGGAGGATTTCTTCCCTCACTTTTCCTTTGTGAGTGTGTGTGTGTATGTTTTACCAAGATCCAGCGCTTCTCTTCCTCGAGGGTTTTCCTCAAAAAATGAGCATAAATTGAAATACAATTCCCCGGGCCCAGTTTTCCAGCCCGGAAAAAACATAAACACACGCCAAAGAGCGTCTGTTAAGGTATCATCGTTGGGGTTTGTTTTGTGTTTTTGGAAGAAGGCAACAAAAAATCGTCCCAAAAATCGTCTCGCTTGAGAAAGAATAAGAGAGAGAGAGAGGGAAAACCGTACAGAAAACCTTCACGTGTGCGTTTTGTAAGCAACCTGACAGCCGAAAGGTTTCACCGGAAACTACATCCCCCTCACCGACCGACCTCGGCAAAGAATGATTTTTGGCCGTTCCGGTTCCTAACGTAACCGACGGATTCGAAATGTGGCAAATATAAAGCAACCCGATTGGTGTTTGGCGTTTCCTTCGGTTACACCGGCAACCGGAATGTTTAGAGAACGGAACAGAAAGGATTTTCCGTCGGGGTTTTTCTTTTTCTCGAAAGAGTTCAGGTTCAGTTCCTGCCATTCACCTCTTCGGGAAGAGGAGTAAGCAGTAGATACACGTACCCAGCTACACACATCCATTTATTATTCATTCATTTCCTAGCGGAGAGCTCTTTACGGCTTCCCCGTTCGGTAAGACGACCTTCTTCGATGTGTATGAGGCTTCCCTCAACCAGAACAGACGGCATGACGGCGGTAGGACCAAAAAGCGACGATACGGATAAAGCACCAACCAGCAGCAGCAGCAGCATCAAGCTGCTTTTATCTTTTGCTTCCCTGCTGCAGAGAAAAAGGAAGGATGGCCAGGCAGAGAGCTTTGCCGCGACGAACCGTGACAGCCAATTTCGGATTTCTTGCTCCACCTTGCACTCGAGATATGCGTGTCCTGCTGTGAGAAAGAAACACCACGTCTGTCAGTATCGAAAAATGACTTCGAGGAATATCTGCTCGCAGAAAGACGGAAGTGAACATAACTACAATCTTGTAAATGGTAATACGAACGCAGAAGATGTGTAACATGATTTTGAACCTCGGCGATTTTGAATGCTTTTTCGCTCCGATATGCTGTGTAAGCGCCAAGCGGCCAGTTTTCTTGCCACTTTTTTTTTGTGCTTACCATGGTAACGTTTAGCAGTGATGTTTTGAACCAGAAGCGAAGAGATCCACGCATGAGGATCCGTCCCAGAAGTAAGCAGCTCACATGCCAACATGCCGAGTGATTTGAATCTTGTTCTTTGCTGTGTGGAATCGATTTTTCCTCGTGCAAAATCTTTCCATTTTTTTTTTTTGTATGTGTGTATACTGTGTTGTATCTCGCTTTTCTGCACACGATGTGAAGCAGCATTTCACGGCACAGTGTCTATCGGTACGAGTGGAAAAGATTTATTTCACCACCGTGAAGAGTCAAAGATAATCGAAACTGCCAATCGTAATTGAAATCTTCAGCTTCTTCAACTCGATCTCCTTCCTTCGCTTTATTTTGCCACCCAGGCACACAAAAAAAAAAGGCAGGCAGCTAGTTTATTAATCCAGCAAAAGAAAATAATTTTGTGGCTGCAAAATGGGGGTTTTTTTTTTTTCACGAACGTTGTGCCAAGCTTGTGGTTCAAGCCCGATCCCGATGACGATGGCATACCCGCTATTCAAACGGACGGATTAACACCCACTTTCGAACAGTTTATTTCGATGCTGGCAAACACCATTTGTAAATGAAAATAGAAAATAAAACAATCAGTCGTAATTAATTACCAGAAACTGCAACAACTTCGCCTCGTGGCGTAGCGAGATGACGATGCACCGTCGGCTGTTTTGTTCGCACTGTTGCCCGGTGTGCATAATAACAAACTATTGCGCATACCTTTGTCAGCTTTCGTTGTCCTTCGTTCCTTGCACCCCCCCCCCCCCCTTCGGCTATTTGCCCCGTGAAACAACCCAACTTAACTGTGGCAAAAAGGTTGGGTAGGGGATGACACGGGGCTTCGAAAAATTTGCCACCTAAATCCAATTAAAACTTTCCATACTTTGTTTCGCATTACACGGACGGAAAATGATTGAATTGAAGGCGAGGACGTTTGGTGGTGGTAAGTGGTTCTGCATTTTCCAAACTGTCATGGTCCCGGTTTGGGGTGTCGAGCGCCCGCCGTGGTCGTTTCGTGATAGATGTTTTCCTTTTTGCTATCGTACCATTTTGTCCTTTAAACTCACACCACTCACAGCACAAGTAGTACGATATAAATAATCTGATGAAAAATAGTGGTAAATACGAGGAAAAACTTTTTTCTCCCCTTCTCCACCAAAACCGTTTATTACGACCCCCATCTCCCTTTCGAACCCCTCTTTGTGCTATTGGTAGAAGAGGGATGAGTGGGAGGAAAAGTTTGCGCAATTGTGCAAATTCGAGATGCAGATGCGCTCGTACTTAAGCCGCCCAACCATTGCTTTATCTTGATTTCATTTGTGTGTTGAGCCGTTGGTTTTCATGCTTCTTGTTTTTTTTTTTCTATATGTTGTTTTGGGGTTTCTCTGGCGGAACGTCGAACGGTTTGTTTGTTTAACGGCAAAGGTGGTGAAACAGTGGACGACGTGTCACCAATTGTGCGCCGGGGTGTTCGTTGGTTATTGTGGCTGTAACTGCATTTAAATGGTAACCTGTAAACGAAATGTAAAGCGTGTGGTTGTCAGCAGCAGCATGCTTCTTTCTGCGGACAAATTATGAAGCTACGTTTAATTAAATAACAAGAGCACAAAGTGGTATGGTGAAGGCGTAAGTAAGTCAAAGAAAAAGCTCAATTTCCATCAAATAAATAAAGGTAGTCTTTCTTTAGAACATGGAACTCTTGACTACTGATTGCAAATGAGACTTTAATGGTGATTATGGTTCTTTCACAAACAAACCCTTAAACGTAACCAAACCCTAAAACCTAGTCTGGTAAAAAATCGAGTAAATCGACATTATAGGTTCGGGTTATAGATGTCAGACTTTCGTCAAGCTTTTGATTTTGTTAAGTCGGTATAATGTCCCTAGCTGGTAAAGGGAAACATGTAAACTTAAGCAATTCAACAGTTACAACTGCATTGGAAGAAAAATCCTATTTGGAGTCTTTGCCATAGCTCTGACCTGAGGGAAGAATATTTGTCTAAATCGTGTTTCTGTTTGACAATCGTAACTCGAGCGTAAGTGTAAAGACATTCATTAAATTTAAAATTTTGTGTTCTGTCCAATGAACAGCCGATAAGACAAACATAATATCGCATTCTAGATTGAGAGAACTCATGTTAAATGTTAGTGTCATTATATTTTGGACTTTTATCCACGGGTTATATCGTCAGACACTGAAAGAACAGGTCATCAATATTTTACACTAAGTGTGGCCAGGTTTGTTCTTTTATTAAATAAACTGGATGAAGGCTGTTCGTGTTTAAATATGTGTACTGTGGTAAAAATCTATTTTACTAACGGAAAATATATTGTGAGCATTCATTCCCGCAAACGTAACCCTCGATAGCATTGCCTTCATTTTCTTTCATGATTCAGAAATTAACTTCAACTCCAAAAATAGAACGAAAATCCTCACCTTCCCCAACAATCGATTATTCCGACCGGTATGTCCAATCCAAACCATCCTCTTTCTACCACCGCACAAACCGAACGGTGTTACTGTGACCATTCGGTTGCAAAGACCAATCAGACACCGATCTGTGAATGCTTCGGTTCAGAGGCCATCCGAACAAGCGGTACATCCTGTTGGGGTAATGTGAATATCCTGTTTCAATATCCCCCTTTTTGCGATGCGAATACTGTCATGTGCAATCGTGCCCCAACCCATCCTAACAACGCATCCGGACTGGTCCAAGGGTCAGTTCTCGGGGTCAGCGGAACACCGTGAAACAACACGAGAATGATTCGGATTTCCGGATGCAGAAAGGGACGGTAATGTGGATGGTTTGTCGGCTGCCGGGATCAAGATAGCTTTCCAATTTCAAACCCGGGACAGCTCTGCAGAGCTCTGTGTCCAGCTCGTCAAAGGGTATATTTCCCGTGTTTCCTGGCATGTGATCTGGCGGGATATTTGGGATACGGGTCGCATACACACGCACGTACAGGTAGGATACTGGGTGGGAGGATAGCTTTGATAAATGCTTACTGTGTGACACCTTCGGTAAGGGAGCTTGATGATGAGGTTTTAAATCCCGAAAGTTAAGTCTGGCTTTAAATGAAAAAGTGGACGACGAACGTTAAAGCTTATTGTAAACTATTGCCGGATGCAAACTCTTTTTTGAATTAAACTCTCATACAATTTTTATTAAGCGATTACAAAATTTGACTACAACACAGGTTCAGCTGACTAACTAACTAATTGATGCACACTGGCCTTCAGTGTCCTTCCCTAACCCTGGGTGGCCCGAAGCCGTGCAATTTCCGAGTCAAGGAAGGCAGCATCAAAGTCCGGGTCGTTCGGTGGGTTGGCGCGAATGTCCTCCAGCTGCTTGATGACGTGGTCCGGTGCTGGTGGCTCGACCGGCAGATGGGCACCCTGCGGCTGGAATCCATACTCGTCCGCCACGTAAACTAGCGCAATGTTGGTACCGTCCGGTGCCGGATAGGAAAAGTCACCGGCTGTACGGATACCGTCCGAGCTGCTGGCCTGTGCCCGAATGCCGTTGCTCGTTTCGAACACAAAGTTGTACGATCCATCATCGTTGATGATCTGATCCTGCTGGATCACCGTTGCGTCAGCGTCCGGGCCACCGGATGCGGCACGGGCCGCTTTCTTCGGTGGTGCAGCTGCAGCAAGACAGAAGAGCACACCGGCAACTACAATCTACGGAATAGCACAAACACACAAGCGCCATGAAAAGAAAGTATGTAAAGTGATGATCAGAGAAAAGCAATTCTCCGGCAAGTTTTCCCACCGGAACCGAGTCGGATGAATTCGCAGAAAAGTTCTGATTGCACCGATGATTGGGCGAGTTCTTACCAGTTTGGAATACATCTTGAAGGGTAGAGATTTTCGTTTTTTTCGCTTGCCACTGCAGAACGTTTGAACTGTAAACTTGCTAACAGCTGACTGATGACAACCGATCCTCTCGAGGACTCTTTTATAGCTCATGTGGTACGGATGATACTATTTTCGCTATCCGGGGTGGGACGTTCGTTTGGCAACTAGATACACGCACACATCACAGGCACGCCAAAAGTGCAACCGTATGCATCTTGTTATTCATGTTCTCTTTTTTTTCTTCTTAAACGGCATAGATACACGATGGGGCATGTTTGATCTTTCGAGCTTGGTCTTTGATAACGGGATTCGCCGTGGCGAATCCCAAAAAATGCGGGCGTTAAAAGAAACTGGTGAATTTGCGTGTTTTTTTGTTGTTGCTGTATGATAGCTCTCTGCCAGATTCGACAGCTCATGCAAATGAGCCTCGAAACCGGCTTGCAATGTTCGAACAAGCGAACGCGTCCTTGAAACTGCACTGCAACAGCTACCGACGGAGATGGGTCAGTGTGATTTATCAAACATATTAAGTCCACACACCCCTGTGAAAGGTGCAGATCGGTTCAACGAACCATTTATTTGTACCGGTATCTTCGTTGGCACCTGGTGTGTCTGTGTGTGGGGTTTTTTTTTTTCACGCTTTGCCAAAGCATCCAAGATATTTATGGACACGGATGGAAAGGTCAGTTCTCCATCTTTGGTGGCGGATTGCGTAGAACAATAGAGCTAGCCATCTTTGCCAACTCCTTCAAACCTGTCCCACAAACGTCAAACGTCAAAAAACGCCTATTAAGCAGCAAACTGTCTGAACCTACATATTCTCGCAGACAGAATACAGCACGCAAAGGCCCCATAATTACATCCCAAACCGTTCACAGTGTAGTGCAGTTCATCCGACATGAACGTGGCAGACCACTTGACTGACAGCTCTATAAGAAGCCTTAACGGCCACGTGGAGGTTTCCGTATCGTAATAGGCCACGGTACGGATTTATGTCAGCACCTTGCGCAAATGAAGATTACGCTTCGCAAGGACGTTGAAGGTAGGTTTAGTTGCAAATGGTTGAATTTTCTGTCTATTTGACCTACGACCTTGACATCGACGTGTCTGGTGGTTTATCCTGAAAATTGAGGTCAGCAAAATGGATGCCGCAAGTTGTGGATGCTGATAGCGGATCTGTAGGATATTGCCTAAATGATCGCTCAACATCGCTGGTGGAGAAACGGTCCAGCGGTGTCGATCTTCACACAACAGGACTGGGGCCCAAATCCCATCCATATCATTCGCTCATAGTGTGTTATTAAATGTATTCCATATAATGTTGGAGTTTTTCGATATTAAATTCTGCATGAAACATTTCAAGTTACCTTACTTACCTATTTTAAATTAAATCGTACCAAACGACAATCGTTCATTTAGGTTCTCCATTTTATCATTGATATATTCTACCTTCAAATCCAACTCAAAGCATATAAATCCATCCAATCAATCAAATTTACCACCAAGCCTTACACAGGCTCCCGGAACTCGACATGTAACAACCCCTAATTGACGGAATCGAGCCTGTAAAGCGGTGAATGCATTGCTAGTGAAAAGAGGACTTTATAGCGTGCCCTATAAACGATTTATATGGTGCTGTGTGCTGAGAACGGTAGCAGAACGACGACATGACACCGACCACTGACTAAAATCCGGTGGCGTCCGAAAACCGTCACCATCGCTCTATCCGGGTTTAGAACACTTTTCAGAAATCGTTCCACAACCGCCCGCCCCTTTGCAAAACGGGGTAAAGAATCATCGCGTCCGTTCAGCGGTTTTGTCACTGTTTGTGGCACGCCGGTCAGGAAGGTCTCTCTACGTGTGTACCCTAAATTGCGATAATGAAGCTTCCCGAAGTGGCTTGACTAATGAATGGATGATGTGTGCGAAACGAGCGGTGGCCCGGGGGGGAAGCAAGATTAAAAGCTTCCCCACACAAACACACAGGCACACAGAGGACTCAAGAGAGCGGCAATCAACGTGGTCGCGAGGATCAGTTTGCCGAGATTCCTGTCGCTGCGGTTGACGAGTGTGGCGAACACGGCGCCCGGCACCATTCGCCAAACGGTTTGGACGGATTGCGTGAGTTGTAAAGGGGGCCGGGTGGTCTCAACCACAACCGTACCACTCTTGGGTGTGTGCTTCTTTGGCTGGGTGCCCTTTTTTGGACATGGGGACAGAGCCACAAACACACGCAACCAATTCGCAGCTGTCCCCGTCGGTGGCGTCTTTCTGTTCGGAGCATAAATTAATCACATTTATCTCATCGTTTTCATTTTCATCACGATTGTGTCGTGTCGTGTCCGGTGGGAGGGCCGCCGTGGGACACACCGTGTTTGTCCGGATAAATGGAAAAGCTATTTTCGCGATAACACGAACGTTAGCCAGCGTTCTCCCCCTTCAGCGCCTTTCTTCCGCGAACTGAGTGGGAGGTTTTGTGTGTGTGTGTGTGTGTGTATTTTTTTTTTCTGCTCTTCTCCATCAGAAGAACTGTCCTCATCTTCTCGAGATGAGATTTTCAGCTACTGGATTTTTCTGTCCTCGTGTGCGCCCTTCCCTTTACCCGGAGTGGTAAAAACCATCCTGCCGGCCGTTTTAGATTGGGTTTGATGATGTTTGTCCCTTTTTTCTCATACTTTCCAAGTTCCCGGGGTTGAGAGAGGGAAGGGACCACCAGAAAGAAGGTGGAAAACAGATTTTCAGTTCGTTTGGTCTCTTTCCTTTTTTTTGTTTGGGTGGCTTCATTTTGTTCCACGGAGGGTTTTTTTTTTTTCGTTCTTCCTTCCATCCCTCGTGGATCGTGACTGATGGACGCAAACAAACCAACCGCAAACAATGCCGGAGACTAAATTTCTTATCACATTTCATTCACCGTGCGGCCCTGTCAAGGCTCAGCCGCTGTTGTCGTTGTTGCGCATCGCCTCAATCATTTCTCGTCCGCGGCCGCTCGGTGGAAAAACAGCGAGCACCGGTTGGGGATGGTTTCGGATTGGCCCGGAAGGAATGGGAATAAAAATGCTAACTGTTCTGCTGTTGTACCGATGGGCTGGCTGGGACCATGATTTGGCGATGGTTTGACATGTACACAGCCATCCTTCGTTGACATTTCACTTTGATCCGGCGCGGATAAAATAGCCCAACCCAGATGGTTATACACCGGAGGGTAGAACCATTACTGGACGGGCAATGGCGGATGGGCCTTCTACACCAAATTCCTATCATTATCATTCAATTTTAAAGTTTGTTTGTGTAGTGGCGTCCAAATCGGAGATAGCGCCAAAGGTTCGTTGGTTGAACGAGCGATGCTGTAATTGAATGTTTGCGTCACCGAAGAGGCAAAAGATTGCAATGGCAGCACAGTGAGCTTTCGCTTCACAAGAAAAAGCTACATTTCCGTAGGAAATTACAGCATTTTACAGCTAGCATACCAGACAAAGAGGTAGAGAGAATGGGGCGAGAGAAACATCTCAAGTATCCAGGACTTCCATCATGAGCAGCTTTGTAATCTCTAATCAACTCCCTACCAGTTCCCTTTCCAGCACACTCCCGGTTCGAATAAAGAAGTTGAAGATGTTCCACTGGACTTTCACAGAATTGGACTCCTGAGAAAGGCAAACTGTTCGGTGGCTCACATTTCAATTAGAAAATTTTCTTCTGCTGGCTCCGTTTTGTGAAAGAGCTACAAGCGTTTTGTATGTCAGGTGTCTAAGGAAGAGAGATTTAAATTTCCACAGAAGAAAATGTGTATCTCTCGAGGATCTACATAAAGTTTTCCCTTTTAAAATGTGTCCAACTACGATCGCTTTAAGTAAAACGTCCTTTAAAAGAAAGGTTTGTCAGAATCTAAATAGAGAAGCGTTTTACTAAATCTCTAAATACAACAAAGATTTATAAAAAAATATCAGGAAATATTCGCTTTCTTGAGAAGAGATTAAAACGCAACGATAATCTACATTTTAGACGTGCATGGAAGGCGTGCTTCTCATCACAAAGGGAAGGACGAAAAACAAAAGCCAAACTCTCGAAGAATCTCTTCCTTCCGGTCGGAGGTCATTGTTGTGACCGTTCCAGATTTCGCCTGTAAGATCGTTTAGAATAATCAGATTAATGTCAATTTAAGGATTGTTTGTAATTTTGCACAATAATCACATTACTACGCTCAAAGGAGACCACTACGTTGGCAAGGACGGCGATCCATTTGGGTTCCCTGCTGTGGGTCAACAAAACAGCACAAAAAAAAAGAAAACCGATTCTATTGTTGTCTCAAACGGAAAAGCAGATCTCGTGAAAGGTGACCCTCCCGATGACACAGAACTAAATGCGACCGAAAGTTAGTCTTTGGTGGTTTTAAAATTGAATAATAGATTGAAACGAAAAGTGCTACGCAGGAAGAGAAAGAACCATGCCGTATGAAAAGCGATAGGCGTAAGGTTTCCCCCTTAAACCGTTGAACAGGACAAATACGGCCGGAAAAGCTTACCAAAGTTGCCTCGTTTGGTTTGATTTGCTTTCGTTTTTCGTTTGGGTTGTTGTTTTCCACCGGTGAAAAAAAAAAAAACGAACAGGAAACTGGCTGGTCAGTTAAATTAACAAGCTAATGTGGAAAAAGGGATTTGGCTTTGAACCTTTTTAAACCGCCTAGGACTACAATTGTAAGCGGTGGAAAGCTGCTTTGAACCCAATACTTTTTCCTATCCTGATCGATACACGGGTTTAGATCCATGCAATGGAGCTTTTGAATCACTTAGTGAAAATTTTCAAATGGATAAGTTGAATATTGCGAGATACTTTTGGACCTTTGCAATCTGCTGTAAATTCTGTCGAAATCCTGTTCCAATCCTGCTCATTCTTTGATCGAAAGAATAGCTTTGAATCCATGAAGCTATTTTTTGCAATTTGTGCTCTCCATTCGATTTGTCTTAAATTATATTGCAAATAAAAATAATCATTCTCAGTCAATCAAAATCCAAATGACTCCTCACAAAGAAAAAGCGCGCTTCTTTCTCAACGTCACCGTCAACGCCTGGTACTCCCTGTTGGCGCCAAAGTGACACGAGCTGCTTTCAAGAACTGTCAACTGCATACCGATCGGCATCAACACTCACCAAACCAAACACAGAGCCACCCAAACGCCATCCAACAACCATCATCGAAGCATATTAATTAATTTTGCCGTACTCTGTTGCGTTGCCGACTGACAAAAGGACAAAACGGAGCGTCCAACGCTCGCAATAGCCTCCTCCACACAGCGAAACGAAACTTCGGTTCCAGCCAGCTTCAAGTAGAGCGGTACTTTTATGGCATCATCTCCTTCAAGCCAGAGTTTTCCGTTTTATTTGCTGCCACTCGATGGCTGCTGCGAGCAGGATGCTGCACTCTTTAATATTTAATGAAAAATTGTTTCACAGCTTCAAACTGCGGGATGTCTTCGGTCGTGGGGATGGGATGGTTGATGATGAGGGCAAGGAAACGGGGGAACCAGCGATGGATGCTGGTTTACGGTTCAAGAAGTTGAAATTCATGAGATGTAGTGTGTGCGCGTGTGGAATAGAATCGTGCAAAAGGCAGGTCTCTTCTTCTTTGCCCCCTACCCAGCTGGGTCGCGCCATCCACTAGCATCCGAACGGGCACGGTACACAGTCTGGTGCAATCTGGAACTCATCCTTTCCAGTGCAGACAATCGTGTACCATTGGTTTCGGAAAAACTGTTCTCCCTCCCCCACTTTGCCTGTCGTTTTCGTTTCCCGGTTGTTCCCGTTTGCTCCCGAAAGGGATCCGGCTGCAACTGAGCCAACACACGGCCAACGAGCGACAAGCTGTCTCGTCGAATACGAGCCCAGTTTCTATAGCGAAACAGTGGAATGCAGGAGCAGAAGCAAATGCTAGTTCTTCGTCCTTGCTGGACAGCCTTCCCTGAACTACCGAACCAACCAACCGGGAACACCAAATGGCATGAAATAGTTCCTGACGTCCGTTCAGGATGCTTTCCTCTCGCACTCTCGCACACACAGCAACTTCGAGTTGATGCATCCGGCTAACAACCCGCGACGTGGTGTTGGCAACCCAGCGTCGTGTTGGGGCTAAGTATCTCGAAACGGAACACGGAAGGACGACCGGAGGGCGCGTGGAGCGGTGCGCGTAAAATATTATCCCTACCGGAACACAATGTCGGGTGGTTGCGCATCAGCTTACAGCCTACGGTTTCTTCCCATTTGCTTTGGGCCTGCCGGTACAATTTATAAACGGAAAAATCGTTCCACCGCACGAAGCTCACTCTGTCTTGGCAAAACAGATCTTTCGGTTCGAACCGTCCAGGAAAAAGCAGGAGCAAAGAAAAAAGAGTAAGAAACACGAAGAAGGCTGTAAAATTGTCGACCGGAAATTGTGGTCTCAGCCCTTTTTTTGTTGCATTCTTTCCTAACGCTTGCCGATAGATTTCGTGAACCGGGTGGCTCAAATGTGTGACATTTGTGCTCGGGCAAGGAGCGCGTCCTCGATAAACAGTTTCATAAAATTTTATCAATAGCACCAAATCTATTTCCTGACTGTCAGCGGCAGGGCGAATAATTTTCCCTTCCAAACGGCAGAACTCCTACCAGTAGTTCCACACTTTCGAAGGGATATTTCAGTCAATTCAAGACGTGTTTGGCATCGCTCTGTATTGGCGCGGTGTAGTTGTACCTTGATACCTGTGGTTATGGCTGATGGTTTGATGCCCGTAATCCCGGGATCGATGCAACTGCTTCGACTGACTGACGGTAACATTTTTCAATAGAACTTCATTTTTTCCTGGTTTGCGAAAAAAAAATCTGTACACTAATGTATTGTGGCGTCAGTTGTGTGCGTTGCATGCGAATTATGGTAAGGAAGGATACATTTTATGTTATTTTTAAAATGCAGCTTGGATATCATTTTTTCCGTTTGTTTGCTGGTGGATAAAGAATGTACTGATCACAGAAAAATACTAAATAAGCGAAAATAACTTAGTGAACTCCATTACCAAATTTATACAAACACCAAGTGTGCCACATCACTTCTTTGCTTTGCACAGACTTGAACTCTCTTACTGAAATTGTTAAATTTTTTAGTTCCATAACAGAAAAGCCTTTTAAAAAGCTTTCTTTTTTCCACCATTTCCTCTTCACACCAAATCAGCTCGAAGAATATGTTCGATTAAGGTGCCCATGCTTTTGATGCTCGGGTTTCGGGTTCAACGTGCCTTTTCTGAAGCATCGCTGATTGGCAGACAGCCCCTTCGTTCTTCGTCCACTCTCTCTCTTTCTGTCTTTCTGTGTGATCATTCGCCGCCGAGTCCTCACCGTAGCACCAAAGTTCCGAAGTCCTATCGCACGTACGTCGACGGTGCGACAGGTCCCGCCAAAACAGGAAAAACCTGTGCAGCATACGCTTACGCGCTGGAAGAACGCAGACCAAAGAAAACGGGCCGAGAAACGTGAAGAAAAATCTGCCCAACTTTCATAATTGAAGCAAACGGCAGCAGCCAGCACCGGAAATGAAAATCGTGAGATGCCACTCTTATTGGCCGGCCATACAGAACCTGAAAGACCGGTACGTGTGTGTGTGTGTTGGTGGGACCGTGCAATGCGGGCGAGAAAATAGAAAACTCCACCACCCCTCTCTTCGACACGAAACTTCTGATACAGAATGATGAGGATGCTGATGATGTTGCTTGCTTAGCCCCGGTAACGCTTGGTGCCTCTCTCGGTTAAGCATCATCCGGCGCCCTCATGCCGTATGATTCGATTTTTCACCCGTCCCCCGCTTTTGCGAACCCATTCGTGAAGCGGATTGATTAAAGGAAAACACTTTTCGGCATCAATGCTTTCCGAAAAATGTGCAGCAAGCTCCTCCAATCCTCCGAAGCTGCTGCGGTTATGCTACGCGGTCAGTTCCGGACGCGTGGTGCCGGTAAGGCATGCCGCACAGTGCAGGGAACGCACGGAAGTTACGGCGAGTGCAATTGATGAACTTTTCAACTTCCTCAAAAATACGATCACGACTCCGAACGGGGAGCAATACGGACATCAGCAGCGAACATTATGAAATGTGTGTGAGTGTACGTTCTGTTCGCTTATTTACCGGGTACGTTCGGGCTGTTCCCGTACACTGTTATTGTTGTTTTGGGTGTGGGAAAAGTTTGCGGACGTCAGGGAATTTATATGTGCAGATCCGTATGGGTGTACGTACGTATGTCTGTGTATCAAGTTTTCTTCCAACTAATAGAAATCAACGCCATTTGATGTGGCGGAAAACTATTTCCATTGCAGCGTTTGCAGAAACTGGAACTGAAAGTTGTATTGATAGGATTGGACATGATGAAAATTAATAAGCAGAGAGCACATTTATCGACCATTCAACAACCGTTTATTATTGAACTGTGATGAGCGTTGAAATCACGATGGTACCTGAGAAAGGTGCAATTTTGGTTCCTGTAGCGAAATGATCCTGATAGAAGTATGGCGAGATATTTGACCTAAACGAAACAGGGGATGGTCGGAAATGACATTAATATTCTTCATGCATCAGGACTTCACATGGTGGGAAAGGGAATGGGGCCGCCCAGTCCTTCATAGAAAGGACTGACTATCCAGCTACGTCGTATCAATAAGTTAAGATGGCCGGTATGGCCTACTTAATAGTATCTTTATTTTGATATGGGCCTTACAAGCATCCATCGGCCATGAAGACGTTCTAAATTCTGTATACTGTCACTGAGCAACTTTCTAATGAAATTACTCAAAGGTGTGTACCAACGCCTGTTGTCTTTACTCGTGCAATTAAGCTCAGACCATTCTAGTGGTCTTCACACATCGATGGATTGAAGATCGTTTTTGAGCTTTACATATTTGAATCCAAATCCTTTCCGTCCAAAAATACCTGAAAATTTTAAATTTATGTATAGTCCTACTTTCGAGTTATCGAGGCGATAGGCGGCTCCGATCTCCACACTGTCCATTGAAGACATTTGTGACGGTTTTAAGTTAAAAAAGAGATAAGTTTTGGGTCAAGACTTGTTTTCAGCTACTTTATACATCATCGATATGTTACTTAATGCTGATTCTTGACAAAAAAAGTGTGACTGTAGACAACTTGATATCCATTTTAGACTTGAATATATTTTTTAATTTTTTTTTAGTTTGTAGAATTTGATATTATTCGGTCATGCAAGCCATCTAATGGACCGGCCCCCCCAAACCTAATACTATGAACTCTGATTTAACTTATGAACATCTTGTTGAAACTCAAACCACTTTGCTAGTCCGACCGCTCGTAGTCACGCTCCGGCTAGAATAATAAGGCTCCGACAGTCTCGTAAACTTTGCTTTGATTTCAATAAGACCATGTGTGCTGTGGTGCAAACCGGGAGACACAATTTCATCTCGTATAAACCATCCATCTGTAACTGTTACTTTCTCCATCTCTCCCTGCTCGCTAGCACTTGTGAACCTGGCTGACAAACCAAATAGATTTTACAACAATCTTTTGATCCACTTACGTATCCACTGATACGTGAACATTTAACCAGTTCAACCAATTTCCTCTACCAAGCAGTTGGTCCTCACAACATCAACGCGTTTCATGGTGAACTGTATGGACACATCATCGCCACATTGAATACGCAAATAACGCCACATGCATTAATAAATAACCACTCACCAAAAAAGCCCCACCCAGAGCAATAGTTCCGAGAATGTGTAATCACTACTAATTATCCATCAATTCGATGTCCTGAACATACACACCGGTGCACCTGACATCCATACCAGGGCGGCTCCTCAAAACAAACCTCTCCACCGCGTGTGTTTCTGGTTCAAATAATAGACGATGCGTTACACGGACCGGTTTCGAGTTACTGTTGATTTTGCGTAGTCCCACACCTACCTGGGATCCGGTATTTGCCGGTCCATCAATCAGAGTTACCGACCGCACGGATTCTCCTTCCCCGTATTTCACACGGGGTAGTATTCAATTTGCAAATCAAACGCCAAATTTTACAATCCAAATCGATCAGCAAACAACAAACCGGACGATAAAATGTATGTCTGTGTCCTGAAGGAAGGACGGATACCTCTCCAGGGGGAAAAAAAACGACACACATCGATCTTCCGTTCCGTTCCGAGAGAGAGAGTAAGCGGATCGAACCACACGATATCCTAGTCACAACAAAACCACGACCCAACACCATCACCACTGCTGGGGTTCGAGTTCGGACCATATGATGCGAACGGGGTCGCTTCGGGGGAAACCCGAAACTCGGCACAGGCATGTCTCTATCGGGTGCCGACGCATGTTGTCACATGAAGCGTGACAAAAGTGAGCATAAATTTCAAACCCTTTTCCCAGCTCGCCCCTTTCGTCCGCACCCTCCCCTCACAGTGCCAATGATGGATGTGGCTGGAAGGATTTAGGTTTCCCTGCTTTTTCGGGTCTTCGACAGAACCACCATGGGACCCCAATGGGGATGGTTTGGTTCTTGATTTGTTTCATCTTCTTTTTTTCTCGTCTCATACATGCAGTCGTCCATCAGATTCAACGGTACGGCTGTAGGTGAAGGCTTATCCGGGGGGAGGAAGTCAGTGTAGACCCTTTTTTGTTGTAGCTCTTGGCTGGTGCTCCAACCCACCGACAATGTGTGTGGTCAATGAAAACCCGTGCTACCGTTGTAAGGGATGATATTGATTGCCACCCAATTTTACATTTGGTTTAGCAGTGCTCTAGTTTTTTTTTTGTTGTTGCTGTAAAGTGGGAAGATAAAGTTAACCACGAATTAATTCGGTATGAGTTTTGTGTAAGGATTTTGTCGGATATAAAGTACGATTAATTGCGGATCTCATCAGTCAATGGAAATGTACTGGTTGGAGATTGGGTTCCCGCCAGCGACCATTATCAGAAAATAAATCCTCGTACTGGACATTGACAAACACACAAAAACACTGCGAGAAAAAAAACCCCTCCAGTTCAACATCCAAAAATTACCCTCACACACACACACACACACATACGCACAGAGACATAAAAGTGTATGCAAGCTCTCATCTCATCCTCAGCACCGTCCGAATCCGAATGGACGATGAAATGTGCCGTAAAAAAACAATTTCGCAGCAATTTCATCGGAGCAATGATTAATTGTGGTACAACTCACTGGACCACACGGAACGTCATGTGTCCTTTTTTCCGGACCTTAGATAGCATGCGACGAACGCCTCCGGAATCTGCCTTAGTGGTGTGGTAGAAGAGAGGATCACAACCCTCCATCCACGCGGGGTTGACATTGGCACGCAGTGCCGGTAATACGGTCCTTCCTGGTTGTTTTTTTTTTTTCTTTGTGGGAAGCAGAAGAAGAGAGGATCAATAAAACCACCGCTCCGTACCATCGTAGTGATACGGCGGTAGTCGTCGGGCTTGTTGTCATTGTCCTTGTCAGCTCCTAGCCGCATCAGCATGATTCTCATTCGCAAGGATTCGCAAAGACAATGGCTTTCTCCAACACACCCTGTTCAGTTCGGTGGGATGATTTGGTGTGTCTATGAGTGTGTACTAGCATGCCATCGGTGCTCAATGACGGGTGACACCGATTTTCCCAACCAAGCACACACACACTCACACACAGTTCTTCTCGTTCCTCTGATCGTACGCGCGATTGATGAATGAAACAGAAATGACATCGATTGGTGAAAATATCCTCGGGTAGGAAACTCATTTCAACAATCGCTCAAACGGTAAACCGAGGAATCTAATTTGATCTCTTCGCACTTTCGCTTCCCCCCCGCTGGGCACACTGCCCTCATGTTGTTTGGTGAGGACACAAAAAAAGGACACAACAGCAAACACCCCATTTAAACCACTATCCTTACTGCTCCTCCTATCGCTATCATCAACGCTCTGGTGGTGATTGAGCGCGCGCTCCGTACGCGGTTTAGCGTTTCGTGGTTTTCGGAGGAAAATGTTTTATCATTTTCTACTCACACACACACACGCTTACGTATCAAACAAAAAAAAGGGATGAAAACTCTCGCTGAATGCAATAAAACAATAAAAAAGGGGAGGGAAAAGTTCTTTAATCATTTGCTAGTGGCATGTGAGAGAGAAAAGGCTTGGGTTGCACGTGTCGCTGTTGCTGCTGGAGCCATTTTAGTGGCTGTTTTGTGCATCGATTGTTGAAGCATTGTGTGATGCAGTTCTTCCCGGGCGAAGATGCTAGTTTTGTGTATGTGTGTGTTTTAATTGGTACGGAATGGTTTAATGTGATAATTGCTTTCCTAGTTCTTTCTGGAAATTGGCGAGAAAAGCATTGAGTAAATTTTAATTGTATTTCAGGAAAATGCTTTATTCTTTCGTAGGAAATCTCTGTTCATTGCAAAAAATGTTTTCAGATTGTGCTAGACTGGGCACAGCACATAGGCTAGCAAAATAGGTTAATTTTCTCCTTCAAGAGAATAATTAATTTAAGTAATTAACGTTCAATACGAACACGTCGCGTTCTTCAACATTCATGAAGCTTTCTTTATTGAAAAAAGCTTTCCTCTTCTTTCAATCCTTGGAAGAATGAAAATAGAGTACATCCCGAGCCGATTCCTGGACTCGTTCTTGATAACGTTTCGGGGAGTATTTTCCGTAATGCCGTGTAGCTTTAGTACATGATAATTCAATCAGTGTGTAAAAAATATTTCTACTTGCCATGAAATGGATGTTATGGTTGTCAAATTGTCTGTCCGATAGACAGCTTTTAGAGGGTTTGATACTTAACGAATTTGTTTACTATGACGATTTCACTAAATTTTTAACTGTCAAATGGAAACTTAAATTGAAAAAAACAATTTGCAATCCGCGCAGACCAACGGAAAACATTTCTCATGTGTTATTTTGTTATTTGTTATTTTGGCATTTTTTCAATGAATTTTAGGGATATTTCTTGCCCATGACAGGCCAGTTTCAAACGTTCGTTAGTCAAGGTTTTAGCCAAAAGTTCTTATAAAACCACGCGGACACAAGCAATCACTGGTTGGATGTTGAAATGAATCAATAAAAAGTTACAAAGTTCTTGGAAGAATCGGCAAACGGAGCAGCCTCAAACTATTTTTAAGTTAATTAATCGTTAGATAGAAATTCGCTTCGAATCCTAGAGCTTTATGTCAGTCCACTATTTGTTTACGGCTGAAGCTGTGTTCTTTAAGCATCTTTGTTGAAGGCTTGTACGCTCCACATTATCACAACAATGGTCTACTTATAAATTTATCTTTCCAAAGCACATAATGTGGTCGGATTCCATCGAAAGTGTAAGTATCTATTCTTGTGTTTTTGTGTGCTTCATTTTCCTTTCCTTTTTTTTTCGTTCTGCCATTTTAAAGGGGATTTTGTTATTCTTTGCATTTTAATAATGTAATCACGCGTACTTTCTTGTTTGATTTGATCAAGACACACAAAAAAAAAATGGAACATAATATTGCGTTAAACAAGGATGGAAAAGCATCTTAATGAACCAGCACCATAGCGGTGCACCGAACGTAAAATCTTCGTCCCTTCGTCGATCGTGTTTCATGTGGTTTGCGTACTGAGAAAGGATCCCTTTCTTAACGACTCATCACCGTACGTAGCAAAAAAAAAAAAGAAAGAAAACACCGTGGACAAAACAATCGCAAGGCGGGTCGATTTAAGCTGACCTTAAGCCAGACCCAGACCGAAAGGGACCTACCATCCATTCAATTTTCCGTACGCTTTGGGGCGTTTTATTATTTCATGTGCCTACACCGCCTCTTAACCTTTTGCCCTGTTTTCGTATGCTGTAGCGAAATTTTTCTTTCCAATGTATCCTTCGCTATACATACATCCCCCATGAAGCCCACGTTCTTGGTGGAGGGGACGCCTTTCATTTTGCTGCAAAATTATGCTTTTCTGTTTTTCCTCGCTCTTTATTTTTTCGCCAAAGCCTGTAAAGATGCCTTTATTATCCCTTCAAAAAGCGATCGGCAAACTAGCACGAGCCTTTGTGTGTGTATGGGTTTGGACACAAATCTAGCTTCGAACAAACCTTTAACACAACACCACGGATTCTACCACCCGAACCGACTGCACTGGTTGGCTATTATTTTCACAACTTTTCCACATCGTTTATCGTGCTGGCAAACCTACACCCAGTGCCACCTGCACCAACCTAGCTCTGACCTAGCAAAAAACGGCTAAAGCACGCCCTTTTTTGATGCCCCAAGCGACCAGCTAAGAGTCTAGGTTCGAGGGTTTGGTTTGCTGCTGTGTGGTCGCTGTCCCATGCGGTCTCTCCGGCTTTGGTGGAGGCAAACAACGCCGCCAACAACGATTTCCAACCGAAGGGCGTGTCAATTGGCATGTTCAGGCGGTAATTTATGGGACCCACAATTAATCGTGTGCACCCTGCTGAGATGAGTTAGAGAGTCCATCCGGTGCGGCAGAGTGTGGTGGTGGGTCTTCTTTGGGTGCACATCCTTGCATCTAAAGAATACATGCGGTGCAGTTTTTGCTCCGCAGAAGGATCCTGGCCCCACCAGTGTACCCGTAGGGTGGCAAAAAGGTTTTCAGAGCGCCAGGGTGTCAGTGTTTTCGATGGGCAGTTTTATAAAGTTTCTAATTTTTGCACATGGCCGGATGGTTGATGGTTTCTGGTAGATGTTAGGTAGACGTGGAAGGGTTTTTTTGCGAATGTTATAGGTATGCAAATGACATTGCCTTAGGAGAGTGAGGTGCATTTGACACAGAGCAAGATTATGTGGTTATATAAATCACTACGAACAGATATGTTTTTGTGAAATAAAACAGTCAATTGATTTTAAAGTTCGTATACAAGAAGCAAGTCAACTAAACATTGATATATTAGAGTAACACTCAACTCCATTTTTTTTTCATTATGTTAATCGTAATGATCAACGACATAATTAGCAAAAAATTATAAAAACTCTTAACTTTCTTCTCGTTTCAGGTAATCTTCGATCTTGGTTTTACTCGTTGGCATACATCAGTCGTTTATATTTTTACGAAGCGTTTGGTTGTGGTCGGTAAGAGCTGAAAATTCTGTTAAGTGACTGCACTTAAAGTTTTAAGATGAATCAGTGGAGTATTTTTTGAAAAAGTTCTGATAAAAGACATTTTAATTTTTTTCCCTTTCGACACCTTTTTCGCACGATTGGATCAGCTATCTGATGAAGATGACGCGCGACTCATATAAAAGTCAGGCGCTTTATTCGTAGAATAATTTTCGGGCCGGTGGTATAGCCGGTGGTATATGGGCCGGTGGAACGTGGTTCAAATCCTATCCAGTGGACTGTTCCCCCTGTGAACTGATTATCTATCAGTGAATATCAGTGATAACAACTAGTCTAATAAGCCATTAGATGGCCGGGGTGGTCGTTAAAGCAAGAAGAAAAACAATACAGTTCAAACTTTAAATATTCGTTAAGCAACAAAGGTAGGTCGCCTAGGTGCCTACAAAAAATCGAAATTTCAAGGGATGCATTCAGTTGCGGAGGTAGGAGTTAAGCAAACTGAGGATCGACTCCGATAATCTTTGCCGGGACCTTTAAATCCATAGCTTTGTACAATTGTTTTACTCTTGAGAAGTTATCAGTTTCAGCTTAAAATGTTTATTAAACATTTAAATTATAATAATAATAAGTCTCCGCTTTTTTATTCCAGTCTATTGGTCCAAATTATCTACAAGAGATATTCAAGTCACGGCAATCAGTGCTCTTTACATTTAACCATATTATAATGTAAATATTCATTCGGTGCAATTCAATAACGATTTTGCAAAGCAAATTCTTTGTCACATACGCTACCAAAACATGCTTTGATGCCTCAACTCAGTACAAGCAACAACCTCAAAGCTTGGCAGATAAAAGCTGTCCTTAAAGTTAGACAATGGTACTGCACAATCAAAGCTACAATGAATATTTTTTGCGATTACTGTTCATCCCTCCAAAACTCAAAAAATCGTCCAAACCTTCAGAAGAGCACACAACAATTAAAACATCAAACTTAATCCTGCTAGATGCAAGGTACGATTAACTTAAAGTGTGACAGCATGTCTTAAGCTCACCACCCATCCCGATCTGACACCATTCGCTGCAAAGCAGCAGTTGCTCTATGACCTGCAAAACATGTTCTACATTAGCAAGTTATTTTTCACTCTGGCCCCCCGGATAATATTGTTGTAACTGTAGCTTAAACAAGACAATATCATTACTCACTCTAAATTGTACACCATTTCGTGGGGCATTTTCTAGCGACTGCGAATGAAGGAAAACAAAAATGTCTAAACAATCCAATTAGACATGCTTTTATCTAAATGACAGCCTGTGCCAGTGCTGTCGGTGCTGTGCAGTGCAAGCGAATACAAGCGAACAGGGAACTGTTGAGCAAACAATAATCTGACTGCAAACACTGATTGAACATGAACCCACACTGACAAACGCGCATAATGTGGAAAGCGTGTGTAAAATTACTTACATCCATCCTGGTCTGTGGTGCTTCCGGAGCTTTTATTTCATTTAATGCCTGTCCATCGCTGCTGCTGCTACTACTACACGCTTCCTAATTGGCCTAGTTTCAGTGCTGTGCCGGTTTTAATGTGCGCACACGCGTAGATTGTGTAGCGCAAAAGTGCAAAACCCCTAAATTCTTATCACAATCCCAAATCCCACATCAAAGAATTCGGAACTCTCAGATTAATTGTACCCTTATCTCCCTGTCTCTCGCTCTCTTCGTCTCTAGTGCCCGCATGTGCCACGTACGCACGTGAAACATTTTCCGGTCCGGTTGACATTGGGTCGGAAAACTGCACGCATCAATTGGTACAATTGCACTGGCACACCGTTTCGCCAGCCGTGGCGTGCCCGGTTGGTTTCGCTCACATTCGTTTGTACCTTGTGCTTCAGTAGGCCACCTGAATCCGGTTACATTCCCTAATACGATTTGTAACGCGTGTCTGGTAATTGAGATTTAATTCAAGCTCAAGCAACTGTGCAAAAGCGCACCCGCTGTGTGTGTGTGTGTGTGTCTCCCGTCTGAATGGTGGGTGGTTCGTGATATTATCCTAGACGTATGTGGTGTTTGGTAATGCACCGAAACCGTACAGAAGTGTTGGAGGCCTTAATTGAACCTGCAACAGAAACATCACACCCGGGGACTACCACCACTACCGGGCCTATTGGACGATTCGCTTATTACCCTTACGGTCAAAGGATAGACAATCCATTCTTAACCTACCTTTCTGCTTGCGCTGCCGTTGCCTGCTATCTGAACAATAGAATCACCGGAACGAAATCACTGGAACGCAGACGGCAAACCCGGCCGGACTCCTATTCTGCCAGTCAGCCTTATCGCATCCGCTTCTAGAGTTCCAGATTTGAGAGCTTGTTACGGACGTCCGTTTCATCCAGTGCACAGCTCTGTCCGCACACCGACTGCTTCCACTTCTTTACCGCATCGGATTAATACCGTCCTTAGAGCACGGTACACGGTTCGCATCCAGCAGGAATCCACTCCACACAAATCTCAGGGGGAAAACTCCTGCTGATGCTGCTGATACTGCAAACCCGGCCAGCCACTACATAATGATACTTAAATAAATTCATTAAACCGGATAATATAACAATCTGAAGATGTTTGAATATCGTCTACAGTCAACCGTGGTCCATTGAGTGGAGGGAGTTTTCCTCCTCCTCCTTCTTTATGTCCAAGGATCACTCCCCTAGATGAAGAAGCGTAATAGAATTTTCCAAGCTTGTCTCATTCTCTCTCTCTCTCTCTCTCTCTCTCTCTCCTTCTCTCTACGTATCTCCCTCTTTATCGGTGATCGAACACTACTAGTGCTATATTGCTGTTTTTCAATAAAGGGTGAAGAGCACCCAACACACTTCAACAGGTCCTCTCATCCTGTGTTGCTAGACTCCAACTTCAACAGGATAATGTATCGATAACGTGTCCGCAAGCAACAGACGACGGCCTTTGCAAAAGCCTCCTACAAAAGGTTGCCGATCGATTTCTGACCAAGGAAACAAATCTTAATCTACATGAAATACATATTGAACATCATCTACGTACATTGAACTAGAAATAAGGATTGATTATCGGTCGTTTTTGGAACAAAAATGGAGTTTTTTTAAGCAAAGGCCAGAGATTAGGCTCACCGTACGAGTAGTGTGTGTGACAAATGAGATAGAGGGGAAGTAAACTCGTAGGGGTTGAAAAATTTCTAATTCCTCTGGCTCTTTAAAATTTTCACTGTTGAAGAAGAATTCTCACACAAACGCAACACAGCCTTGGTTGCCTGCGCTGCTTTTGCGTGCTAATGGAGGTTAAAATAACAGGAAAATTAATTAAAGCAAAATAATCTCACTCGTCCTATCTTTAACCCCCCCCCCTCCCTCCCCCGTTGTTTCGTGTTGGGAAGGTGGAAAATTGTTTTTATCCTTTTTGCTTTTTGCTACCGTTTTTTGTCGTTTTTATTTGCAACCTTTTGCCACCGCACAACATTGTGGCTAGTAAAGAGCTTTACCATCACCATCACGGTAGAGGGCATGGGCCAGTTTATGTGTGTGTGTGTGTCTGTTTAGGGATGAAATGAATCCTTTTTTTTCGTGTTAGTCTGTTTCTATCTATTTTCTGTCTCCAATCTTTAACCGAGGACGACATCTCTCTAGCTGGGTGGTTTCGTGTGGCCGTCCATTCAATGTCGACTTTGCTACACATAAAACTGTTTATGTACATGATTTTTGCCTCCCAAAACCCATCACAAAACCCCTAACAGACACACACACCCAAAACCCTGGGTGTCCGCTCACCGGTTACGCATGGACATCCATTTAAGATTGCATCTTTAAAGGGTTTTGAAGTTCACAGCCGCCTCGGTCCGGTGTCCGGATCGAACGGAACACACAGCAGCGCATAAAAAAGGGAATTCTGCAGCCCGTAAAGCAACACAAAACTGCATGAAATCTGTTCCATTCGTTCTTTTTTTTTGCGTGTGTGTTTGTTTCAGTTTCCCTTTAAAAAAAGCCCTTTTCAACTAGAATTTGTTTCCATTTTTTTTTTTTTTGTTAGTTCTGTCCCTTCTGTTTGACCTTTTTTTTTTGCTTTTTACATCATGATGATCACATGCCAACTACATGCCAACGAAACTGAAACTGCTGCTGCTGCTGCTGCTGCCAGTAGTAGCATCAAATAAATGAAACGGATGTTTCATCCCTTTGCTTCAGGGAGTCTCACGCCATGCCACACATCACCTAATTCACTTGTGGGGAAAGAAGGGCAGCGGCAAACAGAATGCCAAGGAGGGTCTAGAGGGGTTAGGGAGAGCAAATTGCAAAAAGCTTTTTCCGCATTTTATCCCTATGAAGACAAGTGTGAAATTACATTGAAATGGATATTACAAGTTGCGTCGTTTTGCCCCGTATCGCGGTCATTTGCCCTGAACCACACGTGTTTGTGTGTGTGTGTGTGTGTGTGTGTGAAAGAGAGAGAGAAAGAGAGAGCGAGAGAGAGAGAGAGAGAGAGGGGGGGGGGATAGAAAGAAGTAGAGAGTGAGAAAGAGTTCATGCAACACAGCCTGACTGGCTTGCGTCCGATAGCCTTGATGGTGATCCTTTGCGTTGGTCTGTGCCATTTCCTGAACTCATCCATCCAATTCTGCTGCTACCGACGCCGTGCCGTGAGCAGCAGTGAATGGTGCATCGTGGTGTATCGTCGTGGTCGTGTCATAGAACTGCCCTTCACAACGGCTCATCACTGGGGCTGGTCAGCAGCGACCCTGTCAGACCTCCCGTCGCACGCTTCAACGGCAGGGAAATTGGAAAATATTGCTTAAAGTTTATTTCTTTCGCCGCCCCGTTTCGCCTACCCGCGACCAGGCGGCCAGGGAAAATTCGTGACCGGAAAATGGACATCAGCTAGACCGGAGATATAATTTTACTTTTCGCACGCTTTCCACGCTGTGATGTCATTCTGTGGCTTTAAGGCTAACACTGGCTGATGATGATAACGGAGGTCCCCCCACACTTGGTGATGGGCGGCTCTCTGTCTTATCTCGCAGCCACTGTACGGCCGAACAGTGGACGAAAAATATGAGCTGGCACATCCGGCACGGGGCAAACGCAGTGCCTTCTCCGTGTGCGCACTGCTACGGGATTGGACATGCATAATTGGGCACAGATTTTTCCGGAACTTTAAATCGCACCCGTGGGAAGGGCTTAGAAGGGAAAAGTAACACACGCGATAACACGGATGACTTTTGGTGTGGTGGATTTGGTTTGAATAAATAAAAACGGACTATAAGGGATACTTTTGTTTAAGATAAATGTTTGCTGTTGTGTGAGCATTAATGTTAAAAGGCTTTAAGGCTTGATTTGTTGTCCTTTTGCTGAGCATATTTAGCACTTCGACATTGAAAAATTTAATAATTGTTAATTATTTTTCTTTTTTCCAACACTCAAATCTGTCCTGGGTGTATCACTGCATAACAACGCTCCAATGACCTAATAGCAGATTTTTAATTTAATTTTAATACAGTATGAAACATTAATCCCGACCCCTTTGCTCACTTTAAGCACGTCACACCGAATGACATACAATAATAATAAATAAGTTAGGTAATAGCAAATAGCAAATGCTTGGGTCAGACCCAACAGACAACAGAATAAAACCCAAAAAAAAAAAAATAAAATGCTGGGAGCGGTTGCTTTCCGACGTTTTCGTTTGCCAAATGAACCCAACAGATGTGTCAGTATTTCATAAATTTATTGTCCAGGTCCTCGTAACACACCAGCGATGGTGGCCTCGGTGTTTCATTTCTTTTGTCACCGCTGTTTTGTTGTTTCGATTTTTCCATTCGTTCGGAAAATTTAAACACATTCCCTGACAAAAACTCACAGTTCCTCTGTGTGTGAACCACAGCAACAGTACAACAAAAGCTTTACAGAAGGATGGCAAAAACACGCATACGCATGAACTGGTTTGGGACAGTCAAAAAAAAAAAACAGAAATCCAACAAAAAAAGAGCCACTGCGTCCTGATCGCACACCCATTCCCTCGGTATTCCAGAAAGTCGTACGTGTACGTGTAAGTCCGTTATTTATTTAGTGTTCGAAGTGTTGCACCCACCTTCACCGGAGCCG
The DNA here is from genome assembly GCF_943734695.1 of Anopheles maculipalpis. Classification (NCBI taxonomy): domain Eukaryota; kingdom Metazoa; phylum Arthropoda; class Insecta; order Diptera; family Culicidae; genus Anopheles; species Anopheles maculipalpis. The sequence continues at coordinate 75,119,752 of NC_064872.1, forward strand.
GGGAGTTGGGATCGTTTCTAGTGGGTGGCAGTTTTTCATTTATGTTTTGATTCGTTGCACATTCGACGAAACAGGCAACCTCACCCTTCCCGTTGATTCCCGGATCGAACCAAACAAAAATTGGTAAAATTCGTCCAAGCTTTGTGGCGCCATCCGCAGCGGTGTTACGAAACGCGTAATGCAGACACACGGGCTAGCCGTGAACCAATGGCAAAAAAAAACTGCACGAATTCGTGCGCCAAACTGTGTGGCAAAACGTGCGAGATATTGGAAAAATACGCGCGAACAAAAACCACACCGTGGCCGATCCGACGCGTGAAAATTTATTTGTTTTCCCGCCCAAAAACTGCCCACACACACACAGGTAGTAGTGGCAGGTTTCCATCGGAATCGGTTGCCTGTCAGTTTGCTTGATGAATAGCGCGGACAGTGTGTACTGCCCGCGTGTCGTCCGAATCCGAAGAAATATTTGTCGCAGTGCGGTTGCGCACTCTTGCCCGTCCGGAATGGATGGTGTCCGTTTGGGGGGAAGTGCTTGGGATCAAAAGATGCGATGAGGTGGATGACCGGGATCATTTATTGAGCACTGTGTTGGTGCTCCACGTTTTTTTGAGAACGGGAACCGATGGGAAGGTTGCATTACTGCAATTCCCATCGTCAATTGTCAACCTAAAGATATAAGCGCCAAAATGTAGGCAATTTGTTAAACAAAGTCACCACATGAATCATCTTTGTCGTGTTACTACCGTAGGCTAACAAAACGAGTAAGTCTTAGAATTTTTATTGCATACATTCATCAACTCGATAACAAACTTTCCACGAAAATTTCTAATTTTTATTGAAGTTCGTTACAATTCTCTGTATTTAACCATTCCTTTAAAAATAACTTCAAAATCTATTTGCATTAAATACCTTAATAAAACCGTGAAACAGCTTCGTTAAAACTAATAGTAGCCAGCCTAGATAACGTTGTTAAGGACCGTTTTTTAAACCATGCCTTGATTTCGGTGGTTTCTAGATATAAAATTGTAATCTACTCTATTTGAGCACCTTATACAATTAGATTTATTGTTTAACTATTGAAATTTACATATATCAGCTGTTCAATATTAAATCAGCAGCTAATTCGTGTTTTTACGAATGAGCTGAAACCATCAGCTGAAGCCGTGAAAATGTCATACTGGAAGTAGTACTTTTGTACTGATTATGTTCTTAAAAATAAGCCATAGTTAGTTTCATTCATAAATAATCTTAAAAGTATTTCAAGTGGCCTGAATTTGCTTTAAACATCTTTATTCTACAACTTGTTTGGAACTTAAAAGCACAGGAAGTGTACCTTGGGTTGCTGCTATAAAAAAGCTCAAAGCAAAACCCAAACCTCATTAATAAATAAACAACCATTCGAAAGCATTACTCTAAGGCCCTGTGTAATGAAATGCTTTAAAATAGTCAGCATTTTTTGTGGTTCATATAATAAGTTTGCAACTTAATTTACTAGGGCACCCTTCACTTGTCAAAAACTTTCCGCCCCAACTAGCAACCGTGAAGAGCCCTAGTGCCGACGTAAAACGAATTCATCAGCACACTTCTGCACTCACTGCCCTTCAAAAAAAAAAAAAAACCGACTGTTTACGGATGATCAATATCATCAGCCGGCAACACAAAAGAACGAAACGAAGTAATTAATCTCAATCTTTGCCAGACGACACCTACACACCATCGCTCTACTTTTCATTGCTAGTTTTTGAGAGGGGGAGGGTGACCTGGGTCTCGACCGAGCCCCAACGACATACCACAAAACAAGATGACACAGAAACGGCAAAGCCTACCATCTCCCCGCCATACAGGGTAACTCTCATACCGGACGGACCATCCGGACCTGGCTCGTTCTGTAAATGGAAACGTAAAGCAAATAGAGAGCGAGAGAGTGCCAAGTGAAAGTAAATAAATTATACACCACTCGTTCTTCTGAACGAAAAAAAACTTCTTTTTCCTAAACCAACCACCACCACCGTTGGAAAATTCCATCCGGATCACATTTCGCTTTTCGAAAAACCCCGACCCAGCCACCCCCTGGGCACAAGCTTGTTCATTTTCTTTTCGGTGAAAAGTGGGTGAAAAATAAAGCAATTGGGCGGGAGCAGCCCAGCACAAACCAAGCGGTACGATCTTATGGTGCCTGCCTGCCTGCCCGGGTTGTCTCTTTTGCCGAAGGAAGAGTGATGCTCGAGCCAAAAATTTATCGCTACACTGTTCATCGTCCATGGTCACCCATCCCAGCCCCCTAACGCCGCCCATTCCGCCTACTATCTTACCTTTGACCGTGACCGAGAACAAGGGAGCCGGGAAAGAAAGTTTTAAAATTGTCCCAAAATTGTGTTTTGGCATCCGTCACGAGTTTTCCCTGTGTTTGGAAGCCCGTGTGGGTGGTTGGGAGGGAGGGGAAAGGGAAGCGGGTGGGAAGTTTGTGAGAAAAACGGCAACAGAGAATGAAAGAGACAACTGGAACCAAACAAGTCCTTCACGTCCTTTCGGTTAAATCAATCTAGTTCTTTCGATTGGAAGTCGTTTGTCCCTTCGACCGGATCGGAGATCCTTTCTCATTCGTGCATTGTGTTTGTTTGTGTGTGTGTACATACGTGTGTGAATAGCTCTACATCGAATCGATTGCTTTAAAATTCTTTTTACAGTAGCATCGTGTAGCTTCATCCCTTTAGGGTACGACGGATACTGGCGCTGATGCGCCTTCTGAATGTCCACAAAGTGTCTGTTTTGGTGGGGCTTATTTATCAAGCAGCAGAAAGATTCAATGGAAGAAAAGGAAAGTGTAGAGGTTTATCAAAATTCTATCCCCGACTCCTGCCAGAGGTCATCTTTGGCCTCCTATCGCTAACCCAAGAATCCAGTGAATAGAAGTTAATAGCGTGGATATATACCGCTTCAAGCACTTTGGGCAAGGGTCACTAAGAACTCTCTAAGAAAAACATGTCACATCCTTTCCCGTTGGCCCGTGGGGCGTTCATTACTGCTTGCTTTCAGCTAAACGAAGGAGAAGGTTCCAAACCATCGTCACCACCACCACCACCACCACCACCACCAGCAGCAGCAGCAGCAACATACCGCGAAAAAAAAACATTAAAAATCAATAAGAAATGGGGTGCCTTTTTGCATCGGAATGTATAACCACACCGAAACCGGAGTTTTGCTCCAAGCCAAAGCTATGATGTCCGTGGGTTTCTTCCTGTTTCGTTTTTTTATTTCTTCCAAAAAAGACCTATCTAAAAAAAAATTATGGCACAAAGTACGTCTGCCGCGTCGTTTTCGTTCATCACTTTAATGACATGCATAAATTTTATCTCCTTCACGTGTGTGCGTGTGTATTTGTGCCGGTTTGTTTGTATCCATTCACATTTTTTTTATACGTCCCAACGTTTGTGTGCACAAGAAGAGTAAAAAAAAAGCACAGCAATTTCTTATCCTTTTACACACATTAACCTCCCGCTGGCTCGCAAGGGACGACCAGGGACACTTAGTATGCGAAAGCTATAAAAGCCCGTAAATGAGCTTCACTTCCTTATTTATTTATTTTTTGGCTTTTCCACACAGAACCTCCGTGAGCTGAATAGAGAAAGCGAGAGCTTATTCTGCTGCTGCTGCTGCTGCTGGTGACATTTTCACACGTTTGTGCGCCACCGTGTTTTTTTACGCTTCCCATGTTCAAACCCAGCCAAAGCATAACCACAATGTTTGTTGACAAAAAAGTAGCGAAAAAACGATCCTCGAAAATGGCAGCAACGTGAAAATAAGAAAAATTACTTCTTTATTACTTTGAAAGAGTGCAATCAAGAGGCAACTTGCGCAAAGGGAAGCTGTCTGTCAAAATATTTATATTTTTTTTAAAACCGTCATCCCGAGATCAAAGTAGAATCGCACGCAAATGATTCGCTACAGTGCGAGCTTTTTACCATCAATCTGTCACTTTAAGATGCGGCCAAGGAAGGGCGCTTTAAGTTGTTTACAATTTTCAACACGGGTTTGGCAGTGAGGTAGCTAGGGAAAACCTTCAGACTGTTTTTTTTTTTTCAATATTTTACCTGTGCGGAAGTTGTGTTACAATGTGTCCCGAAGTAGGCCCTGGATGGAGAAAAATGAAAAATGTATCCATAAAGATGATTGATGTCCGTCTCATCAGAACCAAGTATCACAAGCCCTTCTGATGCTTAGTGATGCTGCTGCTGCTGCTGAATATTGAACCAGTTTAGCAGCATAAATGAGAAGACGCAAATAGCGCATTTTAATCCCCTTTTTACATCACAGTAGAAAACCGATTGGGTGGTCATTTTTGACCACCCAATTTTTTGGGTGGTAGCCAAGTTTTGATGGACCAGCTTTGTGGGACGTTCCACTAGGGAGCGGAACATCACGATCAGCTTAGCATCCAGGAGCTGCTTTTTCACATGGGGGAAAAAACTTTTCCCACTTTTCATGCTGGTTAATTCCCTTGATTGGTGGCGTGCAAACGGAGAGCGGGGAGAAAGAGTGGGCACGTGTGCGCGTGTGACCGAAAACCAACCTGCAAATTACTTTCCACAATTACCCTTCGACCAACCAACCAGGACATTACGGGCAACCGGTAACGGGCATATCCCATCTCATTTACAGTCGAAATGGCAAAGCAAACATTACTCTCATCTTCGTCAAACTGGTTGATGACGTTGATACTCGGGTATCCTTCCACCGTGTGCTGCTTGCTGTGTGTGTGTGTATGCGATCTAATGCGTTCTGGTGAGCCGTGTGGATTTGCGTGAATCATTCATCATTCTCATTTGGGATGGATACCCGAGAAACGGGATTGTAGTAACACATACACACACTCCTGTCAAATCAGCGCACTGACATGGGCCGCCCAGTGCCCATCCCGGCCGTAATAGCGATGAAAACGGATTGACAAGGGAATGCGCCTGAATGTATGCCACACCGAGAGCTCGCTAAAACTCCACGAAGCACTTCGTAGCAATTTTGTCGCATTTGTTTGCCTAGGAGGGTGGAAAAGGATTGCGAGGCTAGGCTCCGGGTACGTTCCAGGCCATAGCAGCCATCCGTTGGACATCGGAGAAATCTGCAGGGATTTAATCGAAACGTGTAATCCGCTTCTAAGCCACTGCATGTACAAAAGGTGTGTACGCATTTGTACTTTTAGTGTGGCGTTTCTAGCACAATCATGAACGCCATGGGTCTTTGCAGGCAGTTGTAAAGTTAAGCAGGTGTGGTTTAAAGGTGTAAAAATATCCATAAAATAACAGATTACATGGAGGCTCCTGGTAGGCAGATGAGAAGGTTCTAGTACACTGTTACGGAGATTATTTCAAGTGAATGGTGAGTGTATGTAATGTGATCGAAAGGAAGGTATTTAAAGCTGCTTTTCTTGGGGAAATGCTTGATAATATATCATATGAATATTCCTGGAGTGTTGCAACTCAAGACTTAAAAAGTTGTCTTAATGGCCACTACCGCCTCGGCCATTCAATTGCTCCAATCCAGTTTCAAAACTCTTTAATAGAAAAACTTAATCTACAACTTACATACGTAACCTCTATAATCCATCCCATAATAAGGATTTTACATGTATAAAGTGAAACCCAAAGCTTTCGCTCACACTGCCATTAGGTTCTACACTAACTCAGAAAAACACACAAACCAAGATTACGCAAATTTTTGTCATCAAATCAAACTTTTTCCCACCAATCGCTCCCTAAAATATATACAATTAAACTAATTGATTGCCCGTAAGTGTGTACCGCACCCATCGGGGCCGACCTGCCAAAATACCACATAAATTGTGCTTTTAAATCCATCATCAAATTGAATCATAAATTTTACGATGAAAAACACATTACGTACACCACCACCACCATCATGCAGAAGGTGGCCAATAGCAAATTCTTCTTTTACCCCGTTGCATCTTAAGATGATGATGATGCTCTGTGTGTGTGTGTGTGTGTGTGTGTGTGTGTGTGTGCGTGCTAAAGAACGGAGTGAAATTTTGACTGTATGATGTCAAAACACTCACCCGCCAAGCAGCAAGCACAAATGAAGCCTTCTTTTAGCCTAAGGTCGTCCTCCTTCATCACCATCGGGGGACCATTTTCCCCTCACGGCGAAAGGAGTGTTGCTACTCCTTTTCCATTGGCCCATGTCGTTTTGAATTTGAAGCACCCCAACCATGTGGGGAGCGTGCTTCACTCTTGTCAAAAAGGATACATACACCAACACACGCGTACAGTGCTCGGAGCGGCTCGGGCTGAGTAATGTAATAAAAATGCCTGACAGCCACTCGATTAGCTGAATTGAAAACGTTTCGCTTCCCCCCCTGAGGCGGGAAGGTTACAATGGAAAACATTTTGTTCATGTGTGTGTGTGTGTGTGTGTGTGTGTGTTTTTCAAGGAGTGTGAGAAGAATTTTACGTTATCCGCAAGATTATCCAAGCAGAAGGTAAAGTGCGACTTTTTAAAAGCCACTCTCAGGGTGCTGAAGTACATAGCTTAAGCAATAATGAGCCATTGTTGTATTGCCGGTTTGTGGCGCATTAAGCTTAGTGGGTAAACTTCATTGTCGTTAGAATTAGTTTATTTCATTATAAGGCTTGACGAAATATTATGTACGAATAAAAGCTTTTCATCATTTTTTCGGTAAATGGCGTCTTGAAGTACCGAAGAAATATTTTGAGCTTCATTTATTTGCTTGTTTGCTTCATACAGACATTGACTAGACTTCATTGGCTATAGTATAAAGTGACGCAATAGAAATTAAGCCTAAAAGCTATAGCCAACCTCTCTATAAGCACAGTTTCTTAGGTGAGTTCCATAGGCAAGTCAATAGATCAGGTGTATCCATCTCCTAAAGAACGCCAGAAGAATTCTCCAATTTACATGAAGAGGCGGTGTCAATCTGCACCTGGTTGATGTGATCCTTGAGTTAGGAATGGAACCAATTTACCAGAGGTGCAGAGAATACAAATCGAATTTGGAACACAATCTTTAGACCTAAAAATTTTAGGTCAAGAAGCCCTGGTTGTTATACCCCGATAGATTAATACTCAGACCTTATCACCTTTTTCGTGGACAGGAAAATTCACTGAAAATCTCTGTCGGTATTCAGGTAGGTGGATACTTGCCAAGAGAGGTTTTTCGGATGGCTAGATCCCTGATGGACTCTCGCTTCTCCCATAGCTAAATCCTCCACAGTACAAAACTGGATTAAATTGTCAAAATTTAAGATTTATTCTTATGTTAAGGAACTCCGGGCATAAGTTTTCCAAATAGCCATAGCTTTATTAACATCCACTAGCGATTTATCAAATGCTAAATAAAGAGGTAAATCGAATCGAGCTAAAACTATTGATCCTCAAAGCACCTGAGCTAATAAATATCATCCGCATTTTTCAAACTGTCAAGCTCAATGAATCAATTACGCTTCCGTGGATCTCCACCCGCAGTCCCTACCAATCCACCCATTTTAATGTACGCTGCTAATCGTCACCTTTCGTCGGGTTCGTCGCGAGAGGCGGGCGCACGATCGCGCACAGTCCCAAAAAGGTGTTTAGTGCGATACCTAATAAATAATGAATGACATACGCGCGTCACGGTACGCTGGCTTCAGGATTTGCCGATAAATCATCCCGATGCCTCATCGAGAGCAAGGGAGAAAGAGATCCTTTCCCCCAAACATACAATTGCGTGATACTGTGCTGTGACAAACGAAAATGGAGCCCGTTTTTTTTTTTTTTTTTTTTGGATGAGACATAAATCAAATTTCAGACATCATTTACCCTAAATTACTAAGCCGCACTCCCGTGACGCGCACCGTACACTCAATCTGTCGGCGATTGTCGTTGGTCGTAAAAATGACCGGAGGCACAGGAGAGGACAGTAGCGCCGAATCATGCGTCCTACCTTTTTTTATTTGGTGCAGAATCATCGTAATTTTCCACGCCACGACAACCCATTAACCATGGCCAGAACCTAGCCTGCCTAATAATCCACCTGTTCACGTTTGCTCGGGTGCTCGGTTCCGTCATATTTCTTCCGTGACGGTGTAGAAATGCGTAGCGGAATGAGAAAAAGTGGGAAAGCATAATACACAGGCCAGTTGATCGCAAATGGTTTATAAATAAGTCAATCTGTTAAGTATACAGGGACGGGAAGCTTGAGTGAGGAGCGCCCTCATAGCAATCCGAAGCATTCGAAAAACGGAAAGCTGTGGAAATGAAAAGGTCGATTAGTAGAGCAGGATTAAGAATTTTCTCGTCGTCGTCGTCGTCGTCGTCGTCCTTCTAGGCTAGGCTTATCGTTTTTTTCCTCCCTTTGCATCACAGCTTCACTCACACCGCTTTGATGACATTTCCAATGGGAAAGCCATTTCTTTCACCGAAGAAAGGTATAATTTCCCGTACCTCTTCACGGAAGAATGTTTGTGCGCGTTTTCATAACTGTCCGACCAGTCCGCTTGAAATGGAGGAGGGATTTATTGGCTTATTTCCGGAGCCCACCCGCCCGCCAGAGCCAGTTATTTGGCGTCAAACCGAAACCGAACGGTGCGCTGTCCGTTCCGCTTTCCGTTGCCAATACGGGGTGGGAGAATCTATGCCAAGTTTTTCAATATACGCACCCACCGGTGAAAAGCAGGGTGAAAGGCAGCCCATTATTTGTTATTTGTAGAAAAAGTGGATTCGTGTTAAACTTCACCCAATTGGCCCTCTACAATCAGTGTGTGCGTTTTCCTAGTACGGAGTATCGGACTTCGTGTGTGGGGTTTCTCTTGAAACAGCACACGGTGCACTGGAGCTTTCGATTCTGATAAATAATGAATACAATCATGTGTCATCCAATTGCCCTGTTAGTCGTTCTTGGTGTTTCAAATGATTCGATTTGATTGATTTATTTTTACAACCTCGCATGCGGTCATGAGGCTACAAACGGATCAATCAATCAGGTTCAAGTTTATAAATTGGGAAACACTTTTTCTTGGAAAGCATGTATTTCAGAGGTTTGAATAAAAGGGCAAAAAACAGGATACTTCTTTAATATTTCCTAGAAAGCTTATGTAATAATTAAGTAATGCGGTGTCAAAAAAGGGACAAAATGGTCCGGTTTTTCATGCGATGACTGTGTCAGCGAGTGGTCGGTTGATTGGCAAGTGGTTAAGGTATACTTGTTGCTTACATACTGTCAAAAATTCGGAGCTTTATCCGTATAGTTCCGAAAAACAACAGAAGAAACGTAAGCCGTTGTGTCTCAGTTCTGCTCGATCGGAAAATTTTTTGGATCAATTTGAAGAGGAGAACACTTTAAAAAAAACATGGTCAAAATCACGGATAAAATGAAGAAATGGACGACTTTTTACGAGAAAAAATTCCAACAAATTTGGATGAAGGATCGGCCAACTTCTGCTAGACGACATTCCAACGAGCAAGGGTATATTGGTAAAAATTGTAGATTTCTTCAACTGAAACAACTAAATATTACAGACTTGTAATAGTATCTTTTTTCGGTTTAATTTTAACACGCAGCCTTAAATTGCTTATTCATTACATGCGTTAGCTCAGCTCCAATCCAAATCAGATGCAAAAATAATGAAACCCAACGATAAAATCCCCCAGCTCAAAAACAGAAAACGTATGTTTGCAACCAGCTTCTTAAGAAAGAATTTGCAAATTAATAGACAAGCAAACATCTCAACAGCAGTCCACCTTCCACCTACTGCCAAAAGCCCAAGCTAACCCAACGCCAAAAGCTGCGTGAAACAAAGAATTCAAATCAAATGCATTCAACCTCAAATAATCCCCATGCTAAATAGCACGTAAAAACGCTGTGCCCTGGCAAGCTTAGCGAGGTTTAAGCTTTCCTTCGCTTCCCCCAGTGTCTCCTACCTTCTCTTTCGGGGAATGTTGTTACTTGGTGAATAATTTTCACACTCCTTAACAATCTCTTCATTTACCGGTACACCACACGGGCACGCACACAAACCTACCTGTCTTACCCTCTTTTTTTTTGCCAAATTTGACGAAACGGAACAAATCTTCGCCAAATTCCGGTTTGCCTCGAAAAATGTCAACTGTCAAACCGGTGGAAACGCTTTTTTGCAAACGGCATACCATACCTATGGGCACTGGGGAGATGCGAAGAATGCCAGGAAGGTTGGAAAAGAGGATGGAAAATTTTATTAAACGTAAATTTTCCCATTAAATAAATTTAAATATACATAATTCCCGCGTACTTCTGGTGAGATTATGAGGGAGCGTCCAGGAGCGTGTGCAAGCGCGGGAACGAGACCGGTCTGGTGACGTGACCAGGATCGGATGAATGGATTTCCTTTCCAAGTCAAAGTTTTATTGTTCAGCTGTTTCGAATGATAAAGGGAGCTAGAGGGAGAGAGAAAGCGAAAACGAACCTACCTAAAGGCACCCGCATTTCACCCGCAAACTGCGTACGCGAATTTTCCTTCACCGTGTTGGAAGCAGTTGCAAGACGAAAAACAAACCCCAACCGAATGTTGGGAATGTAGGGAGCCTGGAAAATCCTTACGCACGAAAACGGTACACCGTGCCAAGCTGGGAGGATGATGGCGCTTGGGCGTGCTTAAGTAAAAAGTATTTCGTAATTAAGAAGTTTACAGATTTTCCTGCCGCTCGGGAGATCCGCAGCAGAACAGGCAGAAGCTGACGCTGGTTCGTGTCTTCTCGGGGAAGGAATTTTGGTTGTTGTTTTTTTTTTCGTCTGTGCGAGTGTGTTCCGGTGGGATGTTTTGCCTGCAGCACTTTGGGGCCTTTATTTTCCTCCCCGTTTACGGACGTATTCCTTACATCCTCCGACTGTATAAATTGTGATTCATATCTTGCTTTTTTAATTTTGATACTGTTTTTATTTTGAAGTTGCGCTGCTTTGGCGCCGCGAAAAGCCGTGGAGTTTCAAGCCGCTGTTCCGGTCAAGAAAATTCCTCGAATTCACCCTGTTGCGCCCGGTTCTACCGTACTTGTGTGTTGATTTGTTTCTTGTCTGTTTCGCCTTTAATGCGACTGACTAACTGACTAACTTGCTCACTGGCCACTGTTTGGTGCGCGCGTGGAAAGATGCCAGCCGTGAAGGGAAAACATTTTCTCGCTGCCGTGACTTTACCGTTCACAGGAAAAGGAAGTAAAAACGAAACAGAAGACCATAACTGAAGCTCGTTGAAAACAAATACTGGGAAATAAATAAATATATCCATTACAGTTGACACGTGCACGCTATCTTTCGTTGCTGCTGCTGCTGCTCTTTATTTTCCATTCGATTTGCCTTCTTTTATTGTTTTCTGTTTCGCGTAAAGTGAGAACCTATTTATTACACACCACCATGAGTAAGCGTTCGTGTACTTATGGGGCGCAAAAAAAAAAAACACTTGAGCCAAAGGAATTCCAGCCAAACAGAGGAAACTCGAGCACATTTCACACTTGCCACTTGGTTGGTGAGCAAGTGTGATGTGATGAAAATCGGAAAAGTTTATCCACTCGGAAGACAAGCTGAGGACAGCCGGCGATGGAAGCGGAGCAAAAGGGAAAAACTAGACCATTTCCGGGAATTTCAGTCCCACCAACTGTGACTGTAGACAGCGTAGATGAAACTTCTGCCTTTGGTTCGCATTTTTTAACTCACAACGTTGGCACCCGGAAAATGCTAACATTTATTTTTATTTTACTCCAATGCGTTTTCCGAAAGTTTTGCGTGCCTTTTTTTCTTCTTCTTGCTTTTCAAAACGCTCACATACCCCTGGCATAGGATTACACGGAATCACACGATCTATGTTCTCCATCTTTGTAGCTTTGAAAGGGAGGGAACATTCAGGCCAGAGGGGGAAGAAAAAAGAGCTGCGGGAAGTTTCAATTTTCAAACAACATCACAGTGATACGGAAAAATGATAGCTACAACCTCGAAGTTGCATTGGAATGTGGAGGATCTCGTCAAACATGGCTCGTTTTGGCAACTAGCAAACCATCCTCCATTCCTTACCGTACGATGAGCAAAGTTTGGTTCAACAAAGTATTTTCATTTACTGCCGCTACCTTGTGCTGATGGTACTGTACCGATTTACCGCGCTTGTGTATCTTTGAGTAGGGGAATGAATTTGAAATTCATCAAATAGTTTGCTGTCGAGTTACTAAGCCCTAGCAAACAGTGAAAATATCATTGTATCTTTTGACAATTGCCAGCCATTTTTGACACTTTTTTTCTCGTTTCTTATTTCCCGCCTTTTTAACAGACCTGCTATGAGATGGAACGATACCTGAAGGATGAACCAAAGCTACAGAAATACAAAAAACTACCAAGCGACACACCCTGGGACCTGTTTGCAGCGCCCGGGCCACTAACTGGCTCGTGGAAGGTGGAGGTAGAACCGTACTGTTTCGACGAGCTCAACCTAAACGATCGTGCATCCGATTCCCGGTCCGAATCATCGTCCTCGTCATCTTCCTCCTCCTCCTCCTCCTCCGATGGTTTATTGCCACCTTCGTCTGCTGGCAATCCCTGGCAGAGTGGAGCCACCAGTCTGCTCAGCTGTGCGGTTATGGTGAAGAAAGAACCGATCGACGATCTAGACGAAGATCCCGAATACGACAGTCAAGATGAACCGAGCGAGAAGTACAGTAGTGCGGCGAACCGAGTCAATCCCACCACGGAACTAGCGAATCGAGGTAGCAGTAGTAATCACCATCACCACCATCATAGCAGTCACCACAACAGTCTTCATCACCATCATCATCACCATCGTCAGGCGAGCGGGATTGAGCTGCGGCTTGTAGCACGAACAACAAGCAACGATCTGCTACCGACACTAACGCCACCATCATCGCCCGAGTCACATCTCAGCAAGGACAACTCGAACACCTCCACCACCGGCAACAGTGGTAGCACCATCACGACGAGCACCACCAACACCTCCAACAATGGCAACAGTTTAGCAACCTCGACCACGCTCACCACGATCAAGAAGGAACCTGGGTCCGAGATTGCACTGCTCGATCGTCAGGGTGGCCAGATATTGCGCGTTTCGGCCGGTCCGCACGTGGTACGGTTGACGACCGGGGTGGCCGGAGCGAATGGGAAGAATGTTGTGACGGGAGTCTCGCGTGTGATACAGGTCAGTCCTCAGCTGCATGCCGCCATTGCGCAGCGTAACTCATCCGCCTCACCAAATGCGTCAGGTAGGTTTTCGGCTTTGCTCGTCTAAGAAGATTAAGCCTGAGGATCGTTCAATATGACCAAACTTCTTTCTTTTTTTTGCGTTGTACAGCACAAACACCGAGCTCGAAACATCACCACCGGCAACAGGATCACAGTCCGGATGCGAAACGAAGGATACATAAGTGTCAATTTCTTGGCTGCAAAAAGGTCTACACGAAAAGCTCCCATCTGAAGGCGCACCAGCGAACGCATACAGGTTAGTGTAACGGTGTAAGATTAGAGGATAAGAATTTTGCTACTTTTGAATATCCTTTTATTGAGATTCGTCTAAGAGTTGGAAGATTAATATAGACTTCCACCTTCTTCTGCTAGTGATAACTTGTCCAATCAATCCTAGAGATGAGGTCTTGCTTGGATTCATAAATTCTTGATGAAAGCTATCTATGCATTATACTCTAAATGTCTTCAGCTTGCTGCTGGCTGGCCGTATTGCTCTACGAGGACATAGATTATTTTAAAATATTCCAACAATTTCTAGATGCCAGAGAAAACCGTATATACGGGATTAAGTCTATCCGGTGGATTTTGAATTTCTCACAATATTTACACATCAATGGACTAATCATTGAGTGCGATCTTTTGACTGTTCAGCCAAGGACTTCGAATTTCGAAATTAGGCTAAGATATTTTTCAAGAGAACCCCATTTATTCGTACACTGAAAGAGAAGCTTGTCCTTTTAAGAAATCCTCGATTATGGACGCAAATTCAATCAATATTTTCAGATAAATTTTTCTCTCAACAAGCAGCACTACAAACCCACACTGCTTGACCTTACCCAAAGTGAATTATTAAACCGATCCTACACGAACCTCTCTCGAAACGTTAATCATATTACGCACCAAATGAAACAAAACTTTATCATGCCCATTTTCAGCCGAACGCACAACGGCAATTAAATTACCAGCAACATCTTCACTAAGCTTCTCCTGTACGGTGTGCTCGATCGAAGCTTATGTGCGTGCGCGATCCTTGCATCTTAAACTAGCAAACCCCGCTAATTAATGATTCATATTCAAAGGTAAAACTTACCATCCACCAGCCACACTGAAGACACACAGCCCTTAAGACCGTCTAGCCAACTGTCACGCACGCCAACTAGGGTAGGACACACAACGTCTCGGTGGGGTTGGTATTTATTACAGGCCACCATGATTTAATTATTCAAATCAATCTTATTGGCGCTTGCCGTTGACAAAAGTTTTCCCTTTAAGAACGGACCCACCTTAAACGGACCGGGTCCGAATTTCGGGATGGGTGGTTGACTTTTTTCTCCCTCCCCCACTCCGGATTGCTGAACCGATGCGGATGCGGTCAACAGGATCCACTTATTTATGCTTCCGGGCGGGCCAACAACATTCTATCCGTTGGCGGGATGAAGAAACAACAACAAAAAAGCTTGCCCCACTGGCGAAAGTTGATTTGAAGCTGTGGAATAAATTAGCTCAACTTTTCCGACTGTAAGCGTGTGAGGCATTTTTGCGACGACCTTTCCAGCCCAACTTACGCATCCCACCCACGCTCGCTCTCACAGGGACACACGTTTTATGTGACCTGGTTCACTAATTTACCGTGCAACTTTTGTGGGTGAGAGCGACTTCCTCCCCCCCCCCTCCCCTCCCCTCCGCGAAAGAAGCAAATCCTGTGTATGCAGAGTGCTTCTTTCGCTTGCTTCCGGATTAACTTTTACGCCAGTTACGGGTAACAGGATTCAGTCAGCTCCCCTGTTGGGGTCGGGGTGCGTTGGAGGCTTTTGCAGCGAAAAGGTACGACAAAAGTTCGTCAGTTCATCATCGATGTGAGCACGGTTGGTTGGTTAAAGTGGGAGCTTCGGCCCCCGGGCGAGGACGGTCTTTCAATCAAAAACTCCCCGGGAAGCAAAATCGACCACTCGCCGGAAAGCTGCCAGGGTTGCAGTTTGCAAATAGCACGAACCATGAGCGCACCAGCGCACGGTTCCGAATCGCAACCAGGGCTTCCGGTCTTTATTTCAGTCCTTTTGCAATTTATTATCCTTTCGGAAAGGGAAAATTGACCCCAAGAGAATGAGCTTACTCGTTGGTTGGTGTGTGTGTGTGTGTGTGTGTGCCGTCTTCCAAGGACGTACCGTCGTAATAATATTACAGCTTCTTTGTTTCGTCTCCCCGGGTAAGGTGAGAGACCCGTGACTGTTAACAATAAATTTGGTACGAACAACAACAGTTCTCTCTCTCTCTCACTCTCAGTTCCACTGCTCAAGGATGCAGCTTTATAGTGAGGTTTGTGTAAATTTTTTATGGTGTTATACAAGGTTGAATAAGAAGGCAGAGACGGCAGGTCTCCGTGTCTGAGAAGCCGTGCTTGAGAGTGTGTTCTACAATAATGTTGTTATTTTTCGGTATCGCTTCAGTTGACAGTGTCGGCTGGACGAATGTGTGTGACCTACTAGCACTATCTGCTGATGAAATCGTTGCTAGGAGTATTAAACGACGCAGCAAAAGACAACCGGCATTTGAAAGCCCAACCCAAGAGGTACTCAACCCAACGCAACATAAACATCCTTCACGAAAAGCAGAACCTTTCAAAAGAAAGTCATCAAGCGACGAACCTTCTCTCCGGTATTGGAGCAAAGTACGTGTACGCTGCTGGTGTTATGCTGAATAATGGGTCCCCTAAATGCCGTTAAATGATAATTTCTGTTTAATCCCCGTTTCGTTCGTTCGTATCTCGTTGGTTAATGTGCTCCTCGGCGTGTGGTACTGCCGGCAACAAGAGCATGCACCAAAGCACACGCCATTATCATCGGGACAGGGAACGAAAGGAAGAAAAAAAGCGGAACAACATTTTTCCTCCCACCGGGGTTCCGCTGGGAGTGATTAGCAAAGCAGCACCACCCCCTGGCAGAACAGACAACACAATGGAGAGAGTGAGAGAGCCCAAAAGGAGCAAAATATTTATCCTAATAATTTTTGACTCGTGCCTTATCTCTAAATCACTCTTATGGAACATCACTTCGTGAATCGGAGAAGCACCACTTGAACGGTACCGTCAGGACTTCCCTTTCCTTTTTTTTTTTTTTGTTGTTGCGCTTTCTACCAGCATCAAGAAGTTTTGCTGTTTTTCGAAGGTTCGAAACCCGGGGTTTTGAAGGTGCAGTATGGTTGGCGTGCTTCCGCCACTGGAAGGAATGATGCTTGAAGAGTGTTCTTTCAAACATCCACACATACACACATTCAAAAACGGCTACTGTTAACGGTTTTGGCTTCCATTCAGGCGTACCAGGGGGGAAAAAAAAGCAAAATAGGGACGCACGTAATCGTAGGCCATATGCTATTCCGTCTTCCTGTTGCGGAGGGCGGGGGGGGGGGGCAAAAGGATCGGAAAAGCCGCTTGCCCCGAAACGACAAGGGCAAAACCGGAGTTGTTTAAAGTGAAGTGTATCCACTTCGGTGCGATAAGCGGTGCGACCCCGGCTCGTGCTGGGAAGTGCTGCTGGTACAAGGAAAACAACGATAATTATCCTCGTAAAGTTCCTTCAAGGGTTACGCTCTTCGGGTGGCAGTATATGGGAAAATGGGTGAGCGTTGGCGCTGTGTTGGCAGTGGTGGCAGAATTGTCTCGACCCGTAGAGTGTGGAGGGTTTTAAAGTACAGGTTATTTGCTTCACAAAACACTTCACGAGGGAAAGATTGGCGGATGAAAGTGGGGGTGACGGCGGTTGAGTGGTTAGTGGCATAAATTTTTAAATATGAGGAAAGGGTGAAGAGGAAATGTGAGGACTGGTGGGTCCAGGAAATTTTAAAGATTTTGCTTTATGCAAGATTTTGCAGAAGCTTTTTGATCACTTAAAGTGATGGTATAATGAAGTATTTTTTTCGGAAAAATTATTAAATACAAGAAAAAGATCGCAAGAAGAATGTCGAACTAAATGAAATAAATAGAATTAATAAAAAATAAATAAACTCAAAATTCATACAAAAAACTATAGAAGAAAGAAGAAAACGAAAATAAAAAAGCAAATATATTTTAAAAAAAGGTTTAAAATTATATTTTTAAAAACAAGCAAAATTATGAACAAAAAATTCGCAAATGAAGTTTAATCACCTTTTAAAACATACACAAATGTTGCCTGTTCAAACACAAATTTTTGGACACATTTCTATCGATATTTAACCAAATGTTTTCACATAGTTAAAACATTTCGTTTGCTAAGCTTTTGTGATTTGTGTAACCTGTTCTTAAGTTCATTCAAAGCTCATTAAGTTTTTAAACACATGATGAATAATTTATTTATCGTGTGGTGTAGCAGGACAAAATAAAATTAGTTACTTAACCACTGCTAATGAAGCTAATTTTTAGCAAACTAGTGATTCGAACGGTTCTTTAGTTCCAAACAAAATCCTTAACTATTTCCCTTTTAAATGTCTTTATTAGCTTCGTTGAAAATAGGAAGACCGTCTGCCGAAGATAGGAACTGAATGAGACGAATCATCCTGCCGAAAATTGGTGCAGTTTTTCTTTTTCATATAGAACGGCCAGACTGTAGTGCTGATGGATGCAGGCACCCTACTTCAATCATCACTGAACACTATAATTTAATAAAGGAACGGCAACTCACTGTGCTTGACTTATTTCGCCAACAATTTGTCCGACCATTTTCAATCATTCGGTAGGAAAAATTGAAGGAAAACATAATCTAACCACGTTTAACCACTACGTCTGCTGCTAATGGCGTAAAATGGAAATATTATGAGCAAAGGCAAAATAAACCCCACTGGCTCCCCACAACAAATATCATGTCCCGGTATACGCAATGGCAAATTACTAACGGTGAGTTATTTTGCCTTTTGCCCAACCACGTGGGCCGCTTTTCATTCTTGGGCAAGATTTTCAATAAATTCCACCCTCTCTATCATCTTTCCGCCTGGTTCGGATTTTATAGAGCGCGGGTGTTGGAGAAAAATGTCTGAATCGCTCGCTCGGTTCAAAACACAACATACATTTAGTGTGTGTGTGTTGAGCGAAAAAAGGGAAAGGGAAGCCAAGAAATTCATCCCAGCTTTTCGCGTCCAGCCGTAAGCAATGGCAACAGTAGCAGCGTAGAGTAGTTCATCGTGTTTCGCGTTTGTGCTCGCGTGGAAGAAGCTTATTAAAATCATATTTTATGTGGTAACATGTTTTTCGCTGTGTGCGACTGCGGTATCGGCCGGGTTCTCCTCCGAGGGAAGTGTATCATCATTTTGAGGGGTGTGGAAAAACGTCCCATTCCCGCTTCCCTTCGGATGGAGGCAGTTGGAGAAAAAAAATGTAAAAAAGCATCACCAACTCAATGGATGGAAAGAGTATGCGTCCGAAGGGAAGAGAGGAGTGATGGTAAAGAAATACGACCAGCGAGAACGGTTTTTGCACGTTTAAAATCCTTAACCACACACACACACACACAGGCCACCGTGCACTGACTGGCCCGTTACCTAGAGAACGACCATGGGAGGCCTGACGGAGAAGGGTGGAGCTGTAGTTCTAATAGCCAGGGTCGAGCCGTGTTCGACCAACTCCAAATTTCACTTTCGCCACTACGTCTGTACTCCGGTCCGGTGCTAATCGCAAGAGAGCGGAAAAGAGAAAGAGCACTGGTTGGGTGTGCAATAATGGGCTGGAAGTTTGGTTAAAATTCACCAACCCCTCGGTAGAGAGAGTTTTGGGCGCGTGGGAGGGTAGCGGGACAAGTTAAAGCGGGCAGGGAACAGCCCGAACCGCAGAAACAATTTAACCTCAGAAAATGTTTAAACATAAAACATAAAATGCCATTTACAGCCCGGAGGGAAACATATTTTCCTTTCGGAGTTGATAATGTAGTGTGTGCGAGACAGAGAGCAATGCGGGGGACTACTAAGTGCAAGAGATGAAGCGAGGAGTACTTAAACGGTCAGACATATTTCTTGTACCGGGCACGCCTAATCCGAATGGTAGAGGGCAAAAAGAAGCAGCGGAAAGGATGCTGCACTGCCAGGAAAGTACTCTCCTGTGGTATACGGCAAGGTCAGAAGTCGAAGCTTGCAGTCGCTGTTTGTCGATACTAATTTCCACGAGAAATAAATCATCTGTGGATTGTTAAAAGCTTGGTTGGAATTGCTAAGCTTTTTCTCGTTAAAGGGCATTACTTAAAAAAGGGCAGTTTTTATGAGTTTTGCAGAACAAAAGGTTCAACTTATTAAATAATTAATAAGCTCTAAATGTTCCAAATACTTTTCTTCGTCAAACGAAAGGAACCTGTAGGAACATTCGATATGCAAGTATAAATGGATTTTTTCTTATTTTTCTCACTTTAAATTTTGTTATGGGTTCATCACTCGATCATATAGGGCAGGATATCCCAAGAATTATTTACGCTTTCTCATGATATATTATCCCGAAGAAGTTTGCTGCTATCCGGAAGTTATTTTACGCTTCCTCGTACATTTTGGCAACGTCCCATGATTTTTTTCTGTGCCTCAGATATTTTGAATGCTTCATGAAGCTTTTGTCTGGTTATATTTATTATTACTTATAATATTAAATGACTTATTCGACTTGTTTATAGCACGTAGTTGTATAGACAGTGCTCATTATAGGGGAACGGTACGGACGGAATTTAAACCCAGGTCTTGTGAAGACCGACGACGATGTCGCCTTACCACCGGACCTTCTTTATACTATAAGTGTTAAGCAAAGTAAAGTCACAAGCAGTACATTTCTGCGTGGCTCTAAATATGTTAAAAGTGTGTTTAAAAATATTAATCTGTTCAATTTGTGAAATCATTATTTTTATCTATCTCTTGCAGTATTTGTTTTATTATAAAATGCAAAAAGTTGTTTTAAAACTCATTCAACATCTTCCGGGAACCAGTCAAAAAACATTACTCGCAATAACGCCATTTTAATAGGACTAATCGAGTGTCCCACAAATAACCTATCGCTAGAAAATAAGTTGTAAGTTTTTTACTTAAAAATTTAATTTCCACGATTTTATACCTCAAAATCAGATACTGCTCACCCCCACCCGTTCTGGCTTGATGGCTTCATTGCCGAGACACGCCAACAGATTGTTGCTATTTTCACTTACCATTTTTGTGTTGGTGAAATTTTATAATTCCAGCGCCAACTCGCTCCACGTCATTCCTTCCTCAAGATCATCAAGGAGTGTGTTTGTATAACTCTAGTCACAAAAAACCACCCACACACACACACCACGATACCTGCGTTTGAAGTTCTAATTTGGCCTTTTACGTTCAGGTTGCATTACTACATTCTCGGCTTTGGCATCTTCTTTCGGGGCGTCC
Organism: Anopheles maculipalpis; assembly: GCF_943734695.1. Taxonomy (NCBI): domain Eukaryota; kingdom Metazoa; phylum Arthropoda; class Insecta; order Diptera; family Culicidae; genus Anopheles; species Anopheles maculipalpis. The sequence goes on from NC_064872.1 coordinate 75,140,326, forward strand.
CAAAAATCATCCACAGTCACTTCCCAAAACCATCGTCAGCAAGCATGCAGCAAAAATCGGACCCTCAGCACTGCCTGTTTCGCTGTGCAATGGAGCGCGAAAAGCGACCAACTCACCCACATCTAGCGAAACAGAGCAGGAAAGTTTGGGATAGAATATTTTGAATTTTTCATTAGAACAGCGTACCTACAGTAGTAGCACCAGCAGCAGAACCAGCTAGAAGCTCCGGAGCATCATCGGAGCAGAGCGCAAAACGGGGGCAGATTGCCTTCCAGAGCGCCGCGTCCTGGTTGTGGGTACAACGGTCACGGTTGTGTGAAACGAAGCAGGCCCCCGGTGTGTGTGTGTGTGTGTGTGTGTGTGTGTGTGTGTGTGTGTGTGTGTGTGTGTGTGTGCACGCCGGTCCGGAATGCTTTTCATATCATTCCATTCCATTTCTCGTGCCATTCCATTCCATTTCTCGTGCGCCATTCCTAACATTTGCAAGCCGAAACCGTTGGGGTGGCCGGGCAGGCACAATTTCTCCGTCCGGTGCTTGACTGCAGAAGGATTTACGCTGTAAACCCCCGGTGCCCAGCTTCGGTGCCCAGCTTTCTTTCTGGTTGATGGTGGTTTCTTATCCGAGACTATGGTACCATTGGTGTTACCTTTAAAAGTTGGACAAGGCAATCGGTAGCATCCAGCGAAACGCCAAAAACATGGCACAATATGCTCGTTCTGATCGTTTTTTTGTATTGCCTGTTTTTACTCAAAAGGATAACCTGGGAGTCGAATGTCTTTTCTAAGCACAACGGGTGGCTTTGAGATGGCTAATTGATCCAAATCGCCATCATGAATAGTGAGGGAAAATGTGATCATTTTATGAAAATTTCCATTTTATTGTTCTTTTTAAACCATCCAATAATTTATTTAGTACTCACATTTTGCATCTCTATCTTCAACCTTTCTATATCTATACAAAGCTTTATTATTTATGCTCTCAATCATTCCCACTGTGCAACAGATTCCACAATTCCCATGTCTGGCGGTACAAAAGGGCACAGGATTTCAATTAGCGATTAAAACGCCGATTTCCTCTTTCGTCGTTAAGCAACCGGAACGAAGTGAATGATCATTCTTGCGATAGTGCCCCGATCTGCCTGCCTTTACTTAAACGGCTCGCAGTACTTGAATCAAAGAAAGCAAAACGGGAGGGGTGATGAAAAAACCATGACGTCAAAAGTGGTTGGCCCTTTCTTGTTCCCCGGTAAGATGGGTTCGGTACGATACGCTTTAGTCTTCACTATTCAATATTAACTCTCTCCCAGTTCAGCGGATCAGGGTTTTTTTTCCCGCCCTTCTTTAGAAAGTCCTCGTGTGGCGTCCGTTTTGCTGTGTAACCTGAACCTTTTCCACAGTCCAGCAATTTATGCTGTGTTGTATGTTAATTAAAAATTAATTAGCAATTATCCTTCAATGGTTGTTTCGTGAAGCGTGCTATCAATCGATGGGCGCAATAAGATCAAGTGAAAAGATTCTGTGCCAGTCCTGTGTCTGGAGCCTTGGTTTAAAGTGACGCACAGAAACGAGTAGGCACTTTCTGGTTTCTTTTCAATCCCTGGTTTGCACTTCCTGCCGTACAATAACGTTAAATCGTTAGTCGTTTAATCGTTGGCCAATGAATTTAAATTCAAGCATAATTTAACTCCTCGACAGCTAAAATCACGAGAGCGAGTCGACCTTTCTTAAAATCTACCCTGCCCAAACGAAAGCGGAAAACAAAAATGTCCTCCCCATTTTTAGTCCGTCAGTAGTCGCGAGTAAAATGACTTACAAAAAGGACTCCCAAGCCTCTCAACCCACTGATAATGTTGACCTGGTTGCCAACGTACTGTGTTGTCCGTCTTACGCCTCAGTCTCAAAAGGATTACTATCGGAAAACAGTACCATAAAGAAGAGATTAGTCGCCATTCCCTCCCCCTTTTGACGTTCTTACACTCGCGTCGGGTTCATTCCTTGTTGTTCCCGGCATTGGCACAGTGGTCTCGCACAACTCGATTAATGATGGTGACAAAAGCAGGCAGTAGACAGCAGCACGAGACTCTAAGGAGATTTACCGATGCTGTCAGAAGATACGACACGGAAACTTTTTGCCCCTTTTTGCCATCTTCGACTTTCCCAGCGCCCGGTTTCCCGGAGTAGTGTTTGGCGAAATTCAGGAGCTTTCTGTCAGCTTTCTTACCCCGCTTCCCTGGGGTGACCGCCAGGAAGACGACGTCTTGCCGGTAATGGTAATGCTGCCATGACGCTACGGCACTTTTGCACCACCCGGAGCTGCTGTTGCCACCCTTCCACGGGAAGCAATGGGGTTGTAAGCGGATGACCAAATGGCGCATTTTTGCCAGGCAGCAGTTGCTGCTGCTGCTTGCACGGGCAAATAGGAGTGCACTTCGGGAAAGCCACATTTCGGTGTCATTTTCCATCGACTTTATGGAGGGGATAATCTTCAAAGAGCAGAGATGGTTTGCGAGTCGATAAAGGAAGTAAGTGCTGGCTGTTCCAATTTGATGGTAATATTTACTAGCCGGATTACTTTTCCCGAGAAATATCAGCTTTCAAGCAAAGTTTAATATTCTTGTATCCGATTAGGAGGAAGAAATGAAGCTGACAGTTTCGTTCAGCAGCTAGTACGCCAACCCATTTTACAGGAGAAAGGATGATAAGCAATTTTTTTCATTTCTTAAATCTACTCTTTTCGCTAGTAAATCAACAAAATTAGTGAGTGAAGAAAATCTATTTGAAAATTGCATACTAAGCAGGGGCAATGTGATAATCTAATTGCGTACCAATAGGCGCAATATTTGTTGCGCGATTTAAAAACAAAATGGTTTTGAGCATTTTACAGCTAAATATGTTGCTTAAACTTTGTTTGCAATGAATTCTATTTCAAACTTATAGTATTGCCACACTGTCTCTCAAAACAGCACGCTTCCCCATAACTCACACACAACAGCAGCGGGTCGTACACAGCTCATTTTTCCTTTCGTTCACGGCACGGCACGGAGCCTATCGACTTTTCCTCCTAGCGTGTGCGCGACTCGATATCACGTGGTTTTAGTTTTGTCAAGGCTATTGTGGAAAATCTTTTCCACCTTGTGGTACGGAAAAGGGGAACAGAAAACGGCCAGAGAGCTTTGCCTGCTGCGCGCGTGTTCATAATATTTATATTCCGGGCCAGCGATGGCTTCGTGCAGAAGGCAAGGTTGCTGCTATTCTTGCCCTTTGCTACACCCAAAATCGCCAGCACAGACGGGACAGAAGTGACTTTTAAGATGGCAGTGGCCCGTGTGTGCACACTCAGAGGGCGGGAGGGGTTGCCTGATCCGGAACTGTGCTTGCGGAAAGTGAGCGAAATGCCAACAGATCCTTTTCATCATAATTCTCTAAAAGACAGGACCACCCGCCGGGGCGCCTTTTGGGGATGCCGCACCAACCACCTTGCGGACATCATCGCAGGCATCATAATTTATGTACGAAATTGCAGCATTTTAAGCAGAAGGATATGGCAGGCGCAGGATAAATTGAGCCACCGATTTGCTTCTTCCCGGAGACTTTTTTTTCCTGCCATGTTTCTGCTTTTCTTTTAAGACCGGATAAAGGCAAGACACGATCTGTCCCGCGTCTAAAAGTGAGCTTTCGGCTTTGAGAGGGTTGACGTTTCAGAACCGGTGAAATTTGTCAGAACGTGTTTGCTTCCCTCACCGGTTATACACAGGAAGCTAAGATCATGCTTCCGTTGCCTACCATCGCTGAGGATTTTCTTTCTGTGTTTTGGAAAATGGGAAAAACTTGAACGTGTTCTGTACGAGTACGAAATGTTTTTAAAGCTCCGTCTCGGCCCCACAAACGGTGAAATCAAATGCTCGAAATCGAAACAATTTATAACCGAACCCTGAACTATCCAAACCCCACGAGGAGAGGTCAAAGTTTGCCGTTTAATTGCTTTTGAACAGTGAATGCGATACTGTAAATAGTCGTTTTCCACTGGAGAGATTTTCTACTAACCATAGAAAAAAAAGGGACTTTAATGAAACTGGACACCAAAAGTCGGAAAGCTTCATTTGTGCACCGAGATTAATAGTGAGAAATCGGTCTCCTCTTTCTCCTCTCTCTCCGTATCCCTTTGTGTCTGTGTGTATGTTTGTACAGTGCTGTTTAATGAAACTTTTTCCCCCTTGTTGACCTGCCTCGTCTACTTCCACCGAGAGATCATACTCCCAGTAGGGAGATCCGGAGTTAATGGAGTTGAGCTTCCAGTCTCATCGTCGGCTATTCCCGAGCTAGTCTCAGTTGATGCTGCTCTACTACTGCTGCCTGCCTGCAGTATAATCCAGACAACCCCAGTCATCAGACCAGACGCAAGTCGGGTCCATAAAATTTATCACATTTTTAATGGATAATCATATTTCATGCCTCTGTTGGACGCTTGTCTACCGGAACGGCCACGTTCGGTTGGTGCGAAATGCAAGAGCCCGTATTACATGGGCAACGGGTTTACTGTTGCTGATGCTGGGTTGCGATCGTGTTGGAAATGATTGCAGATGAAAGCTAAAACATTCAATGTTGCCTGTCGGTGCAGTGCCGGTTACAGCGCATCAAACGCGTTTACATAGCCTCGCATTTCTTTCTATTATGCTTTAAAACCATTCTGCTCCATTTGTATCATGCTCATTGTTGAATCGTGTTCATTATAATATAGCTAACCATAATCACCTCAAATGAAGTAAGAACTCTTTTAGAACCCGAATCCTCTGCAACGCCTTGGGCATGCTTCGAAATAAGCACACCTGCTAAATCCGTTTACTGAATAATGACCGCTTGTCCCGTGCGTGTGTTCACCGTCGATGTGCACCTCATCAGCTGAGCTCTCAAATTAGTCACCTCACTCAGGGACCTCGCCAGAGCCGCCTGAAGATCTGCCTTCTCCTTCGCAACATCAGCCACCGCCGAAGTTTGAACTGCAGCCGTCGGTTGACGTCCGGTCGATTCCTGCAACATTTTATTCTTCGCTTTTTCTTCCTCCAACGATCTCGCCAGTGCCAGATTACTAACCTCCAGTTCCGTTTTAGCCGTACGCAAATGGCTCACCACCGTCAACGCTATACGTAGCTGTTCGGTCAACTTTTGTACATCGCCTGCACCGGTCGAACCAATCACAACAGCACCACCACCACCACCACCGAGCTGTGCCGGAAGCTCCTTGACGCTCACCCTCCCCATCTCCAACTCCTTTCTCGTCCGAATCAAACGATCGAGATAGGGATTTTTCAGTTCGGCACAGCAAAGCCGTCCCTTCTTAATTTGGTCCACCCGTCCACACTGCTCACCGTCACCCGCGATGGCGATGGACCGCTTCGACAGGATGGTTGCAATTCGTTCCGCAAACTCACAGTGCCAATCGTTGCTGCCGAGCGTGATCGATTTTAACCGCGGCCAGTACACTGCATTTTCGTGCACCTCCAAATTTACCAGCCCGTTCCCTTCGAGGTATAGCTTCTGGGCCGAGGAAACGCCACGCGCATTCGTGGACAGCAGTGTGGTCAGGAAGTTGTTCGACAGGTCAACCACTTCCAGCGTACCGGCGGTGGTCGGTGGTGACCCACTGGTGACGACGGTGAAGAGTCGATTGTGTGCCAGATTCAGCACCACCAGGGAACGCATGTTTCGAACGAGGGCAAAATCGAACGATTCCAGCCGATTGTGGGACGCATCGAGGTGTGTCACTTTGGCGAAGCGTGCCACACCGGACAGATCCACAAACGCGTTCCTGCTCAGATCGAGCTGCTCTAGGACGAAGATAAAATTGTTCGCATCGGTTTGAAGTGTGTTGGCCCGATTGTTTGATGCATTAAGCACGCGCAACGATTTGGTAACGAAAACCGTCCCTAGCTGATTGTTGCTGACATCGAGCGTTTCGAGGGTGCGGAGTTTGTTGAGCGGTTCCCAGCGCACCTCCACCAGTGCGTTACTGGACAGGTTCAAAAGTCTCAGGGGAACGCTTTCCGGCAGGGTTGATCCATCGAACGTTGGGAGCGAGTTGTTCTGGAGCTCTAGCTGTTCGAGCGCGGTCTGTTTGTGGAATGCCTTCGGGGGCAGCGCTTGGAGGCGATTGTATGCCAGGTTTAGACGAGTTAACCGAGTGCCCTTATCGTAGCATCCCGCCGGGATGGTTTGCAGCGACACACCGGACACGTTTAGCTGCTCCAGTTGTGGGAACTGCTCGAACAGAACCGCCGGTAGGAATTCAAGGGTCGACTGTTGGAATGCAACCTTCCGATCGTTGGCAGGACGCGTGCCCGGCAGGTGCGTAATGATATCTCCCGAACGGATGTTGATGGCCGTCAGCAAACATCCCACCGCCGGGGACGATGCTCCGGAGCACACAAAGTGGAGAGGTTTGGATGCAACGCGACGCGAGCCGCCGAATAGCGCTAGCAAGCTGTCAACGCAATGGGAACAATTACATTTGTTGGTGCAAATTATTTTAAAAAAGAATTCCACCTATTCTCTTACCACAGAAGAAGCAAACACTTGAACAACATTTTCACCACTGTTTAGTCCGCTATTCCGCGGGAACTCACCGACCGTACTGATTAGAGGCAGAACACACATTGCTGTTATTCATGCACCGTATGGTTGATAAGCCTTGCGGCCTACACCTACCGCTGACAAAAGGTTATCTCGGTGAGCAGGCAAAACCGGCAAAATCTCACGGCAAAATGTCAAAACTTTCCCGATCGGGGATTACGTTCCCGTCGCGGGGCGAATTGTAGGATGAATTCTGCTACTATAAATTGAGCATATCAGGAGATGATGCACTACAACTAGCGAAAATGTGTTTAATTATCCATTCTCCGTGTATGTGGTCGTGTGAAACTTCGAAGTTGTTGGATTTCTTAGTGAAAAACAAGACCCGCCACCGTTTGGGGATTTGTTATCGACTCGACATCATCAACTTCACAGTGAGCGATGGAGGATTCCCTTCTATGGAAGCTCTAACAAGGTTAGCTTCAAGTGATGTTACTACTACTGCATCGCAAAATAATTCATTCTCATTTCGGCACACTAATGTGTGCAACTACGCTTCGAAAAAATCAAACATACTCAATTCCGTCCGATATGAAGACGAAATAGACAAGCACGGGTGATCGTAAAATGCTTGTTTTCAGAAATTCGTAGCGTAAAGTTTCCTCGATCCTCTATACATTCTAGACACGTTTCGGAAAATAAGACTTTGTGTTGTGGAGTGTTTGTCAGGGAACGCAGGAGAATTCCGAAACCTTCCCTTCTCGGTAAACCATACGCTCGTGCTCTGCTAGAGAGGTGTGTATAGTATAGTGCCTTGTCTATTGGAAAACAAAGAAAAGCTAAACTTCTTTTCCGTAAAGGAAATCGCAAGCTTTTTTCCCCGTTTATTTTGGGATATCTGTTACTTTTCACTCACTTGCTTTCGGGGCTCTACTCATGTCGTGTACAATTTTCTTAAATCCACACTTACCAAACCCCGTCGTGTTTCTTTGCCTTTAACGAATGCGAATGTGCGCACTTCCCATAATTACATTATCCACGTTTTCAGCTGCTTTTCCGCGTGCATTTTTTTTTCCTTCTTTTCGGGAGGCTGCAAGAGAAGAACTTTTGCGTACTTTTTTTTTGCCGCTCGTGTTGTATTGTAACTCGCTCTCACTGGAAAGCAGTGAACGTGTTGCGAAAAAGAGGGAACCCATTACACACACTTACTGCCCTGGTTGCGGTTGTGGAGAGGTTCAGAAGCGCGGAGGACACGCTTTTTCCAAGAATCTGCTACCACTGTTCATCCATAAACATTAACTCCATTTGGATGGTTCCCATCACCAGCAACCATAGTACAGGGGACGTGGCCCTGAGTGCGTCGAAGCCTCCGATTGCTGTGACTTCAGTCGCGTCGTTATCAGATAAATTCTAATGTCTATAATTTAGTTAAAGGGTAACTTTCTAAATGTAAATATATGTGCGCTTTTTGCCGTACCGGGGTTTTTATTTTCGTGCTCATCGGAGCTGTTCGCTTTCCTAATCGAGAGTTTTCGCCCTACGGTGTTGC